>NC_138380.1:39754841-39772135 GCF_054177405.1 Leptonychotes weddellii | reverse complement strand
GGTTAGCCTGGTGATGGGTATTAAAGAGGGCCCGTACTGAATGGAGCACTGGGTGTTATGCACAAACAATGAATCATGGAACACTACATCTAAAACTAATGATGTAATGTATGGGGATTAACATAAGAATAAAAAAAAAAGTTCACCATCACTGCAGATTGAAACCTATGTTTAGAAATAGAGCCACAGTATTTACGCTTCAGGAATGCAGCCATGGAGGTAGTTACTCATCCTGAGGAATATGCTGCACGATCATGCGTGCTCATGTGTAGACGGTTTAATGACTTGCATATGATGGGTTTTATGTGATGTCTCCTGTCTTAGTGATCCTTGGGCCAGTGAACGGGAAGGGCATCATCAGAGGATGCTGCAGCCACCTCATCACCCCCTTGGGGCAAGAGAAAGTAGAAGCAATCGAAGGGTTTACAGCAGTGAATGAACAGGGGAGAAAAACAAACTGATGGGGAGGAAAGGGGGGTGTTGGATGTGCTAGGTGATTTCCATTTGCCTTTCTAGGTCCCCTCTCCTTCTGATCTACTTGCTTTTTGCTCTATGAGGCTGTATGAACTACATGTACTTAGTATGGGTTATATCAATGACCCCCTCATCTGGCTCCTGGTTGGGTTCAGCCAGTGGGGTAGCAGCGGGAGATCAGAGGGAGGAGAGTGAGGTGGAGATATTTATTCCCTTGACTCCCTGAGTCTCCACCATTTGTGTCCCTAGACTAGAGGGCCTAGCTAAGCCTCTGTCAGCTGGCCCTGAACCTTCTCTGTCCCTGGATCCTTCAAGCCCAGGTCTGACAATGCACTTTCTACTTGTCCCCAGAGATAACCACATTGTTCCTGTGTTCTCTGTACCCTGCACACTCCTTTGCACACAGCCCCTTCATTAAACTTTCCTGGAGCTGCCTAGTTTGGGTGTATCATCTGTTTCTTGCAGGACCTCAACTGGGACGTCTGCAAAAGGTATAAATCAGCCAGATACGGGGACAGGCTATATTAAGTGCTCATTCCAGCGCTTGCAGAAATAATTTTCATAACCAGTTCTGGGCTTGACACTGAATTTTTGCCAGTTGTGCTGATCAGCACAGATTTACTCAGAACTTTATTTTTCCAGATGGTCAGTTTTAAGCAGGAGATAAGACTAGTCTTGCATTGTTAGTTTCTCACATATGTAAATTATAACTATTCTTTCAGAAAGGTGTATTTTTGTTTTTAGCACTCTGCTTAGGCAGTCAAATGAAGATATGAATACTGCAAGGCAACGACAGTTTTTATATACCACCTAGGGGGCAGGCCCTGCGCTAGGAGGTTAAGGGTCAGATAGACCTGGGTTCTCGCTTCCCCCCCACTTGGCTAACATTGTTAGCCTGTCACCTCCAAGGTGCCTGAGTATCAGCACCCACCTTGAAGTGTTGTGTGATGATTAAATGGGAATAGCATGTGGAAAAGCTTAGTTTGCCACCGTGCCCCACACATAATAAACACTCTCTAAGTGGTAGTTATTATTAAAAACTCTTATTAAATTTGGGCACTGTATTCAGGTTCCATGGATGAAAGATTTATTTATAAGGTGGTTTCCAGCCTTTATTTATAAAGGAGGGTGCTCCATCCTGGAACAAACGTAGCTGTTTGCATATGTTCTGTACCCGGGATGTCTTTGAAGCTTCCAGTTCTGGTTCATTATTAATATAAACCCAGCAGTTGGATGGTGGTTTATGGCAAGTCCCCAGCCAAGTGAAATTAAAGAGCTGGCATTCCTGGGGGCGGGTGTTGGTCCCTGGAGGTGGAGGGTGGAGGTGTAAAGCTGTCTTGGGCACAAAGCTGAGCATGTGTTTTTGTCCTCTGGCTTGCTGACCTGAACTTGGAGTCTTGCTTTCTTTTCCCTGACCCTGCGAAAGGAAGGCTATTAAAATGAGTTGTAAAACTAGGAGGAGGAAGAAAAAAAGGGGCAGGTCTGAGGAAGCTGCCCTGATGGGTGGTGATGTAGAATGTGCTGCTCTTCCAAGCTGTTCATTAGGGAAAATGAGGAAGTATTTTATCAAATGAGGGGCTACGAGGTAAATTCCAACAGCTCTTTTTATTTTATTATTATTTTTTTTATTTGAGAGAGACAGAGAGAGAGCGTGGCAGGAGGGGCAGAGGGAGAGGTAGGGAAAGAATCTCAAGAAGACTCTATGCTGGGCGCGGAGCCTGATGTGGTCCTCCATCCCACGACCCTGAGACCATGACCTGAGCCAGAATTAGAGTGCGACACTTAACCAACTGAGCCACCCAGGCGCCCCCCAGCAGTTCTTAATATTTTCTTACATGAATATGACATGATCATTTTGAAAATTAAGAGAGAATTAAACCACCCGAAGTCCCCTACTTATAGATTACCATTATTAATGTTTTTATGTATCACCTAGTGGATTTTTTCATATGCGTCTATATATATAAATTCAAAATAGAATTATGTGATACTGTGGCTCTGTAATCCACACTTCTCTGTTACTATATATGTCCTTCTGTGCCAATGGATATAAATCTGGTATTTTTAAATGGCCATTGAGTGTTTTATTATATGACCTTGCCTTAAATGCAATCAGTGCCATACCTTTGAAATTTCTAAGTTATTTCCAGTGTTTCATTATTATAAACCAAGCCCTGTAGTTATTTTCTTAAACAGTATTTGAAACTCTCTGGGTATCTCTGCTAGGTTTTTTTTTTTAATAGGCAAGAGCCATGCCTTGGACTTTTTTATATCCTTCAAAGCACCTAGCACAGTCTCCCAATAGGCAAACCCTTGTTGGATGCAGAATTTGACATTAAAAAGGATGAGAGCATGAATGTTGGCCACAGTTCCATTATTTATCTTCCAACCTAAGGCCATCACCAGCCAGCCTTTAAATCACATATGTTTGTGATTTCAAGACTGTATCAGACTTCCCATTACCTGTAATAATTATAGTAATATTGACATAACTCTGAGGTTTTCTGAGCACTTTTCAGATTGTAATATTGTATAGATCTTGGTATATGTGCTGCCAAAGCGAGCACAGTGATATTGTATAGATCTTGGGATGGCTCTTATTGTTATTCCCACATTGCGGTGGAGGAAACAGTTTAAGAGAGTTTACGTTTCCTTTATGCTACACCATGCTGCGTCTTTAACTTACAGACTTAAGGAAAAAAAAAGAACAATCAGATATATATGTTAACTGGAGCATTAGTATCTTATGTTGTTGCTTTTATTTTTTTTTTTTTTAAAGATTTTGCTTATGTTGTTGCTTTTAAATACCGATCACATAGAAATGGAATAAACTTTTTTAGTGGAAGTATTGGTAGCTACTTTGCAAAATGATATATATAAGGAAGGTTGCTTATCTAACTAGATTTGCTGGCAATGTTCAAAGTAATTAAAAAATTCCAGCCAACGAACTACCGTTAGTGAGGACATTTCCTGTGTCGGTAACTCCTCTCCAGGCTGTTTTTGCTTTCCAGTGACCTCACTCTGTCCATGGGTACATTTTCACTGTTTGGTTTCACTAAGGGAAGGATTAACTTATACTTTTCTTTTTCTCTACCTCTTGGGTCTTCAGCTATGACAGAGACTCCACTTTCAACGTGTTTGTGGGAAAAGGACAACTGATTGCAGGCATGGACCAAGCTCTGGTTGGGATGTGTGTAAATGAGAGGCGCTTTGTGAAGATCCCCCCAAAGCTTGCCTATGGAAGTGAAGGAGTTTGTAAGTTTTTGTACCATGTTTGTAAACACGTTTGCAGAAACAACCAGAACATTTGAAGGGTATTCAGTCAGGCAGATCAGAGAATCTTCAGAAGCTTTAAATCGAGGACAGTGAGAAGCAGTGAACACACACACGCACGCACACACACACACACAGAGAGAGCTAAAATTTCATCTTTGGTTCATTTCTTCTAGATATAAAAGAAGTTGTTATTAACACAGGTGAATTGAATGTCACCCTTGTTGAGAGGAAGACCATTTTTTTCTCATTTCTTTCAATTTTATTTGGAGGAAAGAGGGAGAGGGAGCATGACCCATTTTGGAATTGTTCAGTGACTCCCTTGAACACCTGGGCAGCATCCTAGGTGTTTATTCGTCTGGCCTGAAAGGCAGCAGCTTCTCAGTGCGAATTCTCTTTAATTTTTAGCTGGTGTGATCCCCCCAGATTCAGTTCTTCATTTTGATGTACTCCTGATGGACATTTGGAATTCTGAAGATCAAGTTCAGGTTCACACTTATTTCACACCTCCCAGTTGCCCTCGGACCATCCAGGTGTCTGATTTTGTAAGGTACCACTACAATGGAACGTTCTTGGATGGGACACTGTTTGATTCAAGGTAAGTGCCGCCATTCCAAGTAGTATTGGTGAAATGCCCCTTAGTTCCTTCTGTCTCCCCTGCTTTTTATGCCCGTGGAGAAACCAGAAGGGAGACTCTTCCCAATTTCCATTAATGTCAGCTCCTTCACTCATGGCTTTTGGTTAATGTGTCATGCTCCGTAAAGCCAGAATCAAAATTTTAATACATTTTACAGAAACGTAAGAACAGTGTTTATCTAAATTAACTGTCTTGGGAGCTCATCATTAAGTGAAGGGCCCTATTTCCAAGTAGGTTGATGCATTTTTTGGGTCCATTTTTATAGTTTTCCCATGGAAGGAAGAGGGAAAGCCTGAATGTTTATGAAGCTATGGACAAGTGCTAGGAATAAGGTGCTAAGCTAGAGAACAGCGAACCCTTAGGGCTTTCCTGTTGTTATAGTGTATTTGGTTAGATAGAGTAGCAGGCCTAGTTTTCTGAATCACTGTGATTTAATTACACGATTTTCATTTCTTCTAACTTTGAGGACTTCTGCTGTCTTTGGGAACAAAGATCCAAAAATACCTGTCGTCAGGGATGGGTATAGTTTCACTATTTAGCTGATAAGTGGGTACTTAAAACCTTATTGAGGAATGAGTTGGAAACACCCTCAGTAGCATGGAACTTTCCCCCTTTCTCATTGGTTTTCAGTCATAATCGCATGAAAACGTATGACACATATGTGGGCATTGGCTGGCTGATTCCTGGAATGGATAAAGGGCTGTTGGGGATGTGTGTGGGGGAAAAGCGCATCATCACCATACCTCCTTTCCTGGCCTATGGAGAAGATGGAGATGGTAAGTCTTTCTCATTCTTCAAGCTACTCTTGTCTGTCCTTATTTTTTTTTTAAATATTTTATTTATTTATTTTAAAATATTTTATGTGTTTATTTAAGAGAGAGCGAGGGTGAGACCACAAGCAGGGGGTGCTGCAGAGGGAGAGGGAGAAGCAGACTTCCTGCTAAGCAGGAAGCCTGACTCAGGGCTCGATCCCAGGACCCTGGGATCATGACCTGAGCTGAAGGCAGACGCTTAACCCACTGAGCCACCAAGGCACCCCTAAAGATTTTATTTTATTTTTTTTTAAGATTGTATTTATTTATTTATTTGAGAGGCACCAGCCTCTCCTGCTTGCATTTTCCCATCTGTGAAATGAGATTTGAACTAGAAAGTCCAAAGGTTATAGATCTCAAGGTAGAAATTTAGTATATGATACCAGAATTGCCATCCCCCTGCCCCCTGATTTGTACCTCCACAGTGGGTTCTACCTGTGACATTCGTTCCCTCTGGACAGATGCAAAGCATCATGTTGGAAAAAAAACATGAATTCAAACTAGTGTCCTTTTTGAAGGGAGAAAACAGAATATTGGCTGGTAAATGGAACTTCGCAGTTACTCATATTTTAATTTCAGGCATATTTAATCACACTGACAGGCTAAAACAACAAGGAGAACCTCCTGGCATTTAAACAAGCACGTATATGTAGTTAAGAATTAAAATGGAAACATGATGCGTTTAAGTTTACTGACTGTGATACTGGACTTAGAATAACCCTAATGTAATGTTTTCCAAGCTATGTTTCCTGGCCGTGTATGTCTACAGAGCAGGAGGAGAGAGGAGGAAATGGGGCTCAGTCTTCTCCCCTGTCCACCTCCTCTTTTATTGCTGAGGATCTGCAGACAGTCCTTCAAAAAGCAGGGGTGGGGATTCCTTGCTAAAAGAAAAATAAAATTTGAAAACAACTGCTGTAAATATGTCTTAATTCGCCCCTTCCCAAGACATGTTGTTATTCTGATTGATACTCTGGTGGTCTCATCCTTAGCCAGTAGAAGTTCATTTCCCTTGGCTCTTAAATCCTTCTGATGTCATCCAGATGCATACATCATACATAATAAAACTAGATGCCTGGCCTAATTTGAGGAATATTATTTATTTTAAATAAATACTTAATGTATTGAATATTTAAAATAGCTTATTTGAAATATTTATTATTTAATACTGTGCTCAGCTATCCAGGTGTAACTGTGTTTGTTTATTTATTTAAGAGAGGGTGGGGAGGGGCAGAGGGAGAGGGAGACGGAGAATCTTAAGCAGGCTCCACACCCAGCACGAGTCTGATGAGGGGCTCGATCTCACAACTCTGAGATCGTGACCTGAGCCAAAATCAAGAGTCAGACATTTAACCTACTGAGCGACCCAAGTGCCCCAGGTATAACTTTAAATAGGTGAATATGTATGGTATAGAAATTATATCATGATAAAGTTGTTATTTAAAAACCAAATATTCAATTAGTACATGATAATGCTAGAAAAATTTCAACTCTGGAGTTACTTTTAAGGCTTTCTTTTTTCTCCCAAATTAAAAACTACAGAAAAGTATAAAAGATTCATATTCTGTTACACACACACCCATACACACACTTTGGGGATTGACCACACCTTACATTCCAGAGGCTGACTCAGCAGCCACTTTCAGCAGATTTTGTTATTCCCCTGAGGGGAAAGGGAGGGGGTGGGCTCTGCCAAGGAGCCAATTGAAGGAACTCAGGCTTGATGTGCTGTGTCACTCACTTGCCCAGGCCTACTCCTTTGCAAGGTATAACAAATGGCAGGTAAGAGTGTTGAGGCAGGTGGTTTGTCAGTTAACTTCCTTTATCTCAAAGGACTGGATTGAGTTATTTTTGCTTGATGTTGATCTTTGCTTGAGGAGCTAGTACCCAATAATCTCTTCATGTAGATGATCATTTTGCGGATATTCACGAAGTCCCCACTGTTGGGAGCATCCAAAAGAAGCAGTACCATCTAGAAGTGAGATAGAAGCAGTTTGAGGACTTATATTTTGCATTGTGGGTGCCATTTTTTCCCTCTTAGCTAGCTTTAATTTTATTTATATCTTTTTTTGGATGTACTTAATAAATTGAATTTTGCATTTTGCCTTTTCAAAAAAATTGGGCTGTTGGTTCCAAAGAACAAATCTGTGTAGTATTCTGTAGAACCAGGTCCAAGGTTTAGAATTTATGCCTTTAAATGTCTGATTTGCATTTGTACACAAACAGGAACCCACAGAAGCATGTATTTGGGTTTGCATGTGGGTGCATAACCACCCACATAGAGCCTTGATTTGTCAGCACAAGCATAGAAAATATAGTTGTAGTAGTTTCTTGCATGTCATTAATACTAGTTTGCTCCTTTTTCTGAAGAAGTCAGGCTTCAGATCATATCCGCCAGCTCACGGTTGGGCACCATGGACACAATGGTGACAGAACATAGTTGGACACCAGGGGGGACCACCCAGCATGGGAAAGAACATTTATTTCCTTGACTTGGAAACTTCAAGGAATGAGTAACACCAACACAGTGGGAGTTGAGTTGTTGTTAAAAGTACTTCCTAGGGGGGCACCGGGGTGGCTCAGTCCATTAAGCATCTGCCTTCTGCTCAGGTCATGATCCTGGGGTTCTGGGATCGAGCCCCGCATCAGGCTTCCTGCTCAGCAGGGAGCCTGCTTCTCCCTTTGCCTGCCGGCTCCCCCTGCTTGTGCTCTCTATCTCTCTGACAAATTAACAAATAAAATCTTTTTTTTTTAATTCCTTTTTTTTTTTTAATTTTATGTATTTATTTGACAGAGAGAGGGAACACAAGCAGGGGGAGTGGGAGAGGGAGAAGCAGGCTTCCTGCGGAGCAGGGAGCTCTATGTGGGGCTCGATCCCAGAACCCTGGGATCATGACCTGAGCCGAAGGCAGACGCTTAACGACTGAGCCATCCAGGCGCCCCACAAATAAAATCTTAAAAAAAAAAAAAAAGTACTTCCTAAATCTTGTGTCCTGATTTCATCATCTTCCTTCATTCTCCTCTAGGGAAAGACATTCCTGGACAGGCATCCCTGGTGTTTGATGTTGCGTTACTGGACCTCCATAACCCCAAGGATGGCATTTCCATTGAGAATAAGGTAGTCCCAGAAAACTGTGAGCGGCGAAGTCAAAGTGGGGACTTTCTCAGGTATCATTACAATGGCACCCTTCTGGATGGCACCTTCTTTGATTCCAGGTAAGGAAAACAACTGGAGCCTTCACTCATCAGAGCGTCTTATTAAATACAGTCTACCTCTGGCTGGACCATTATCTGAATACTTTGTCAGTGCTGATTTGTAGTTAGTATTTTCATCTCCAACATAGCTTTGTTTTCTGACATTGAATTCCTTCAGAGGCTGTTAGAACGGTCTCTTTCTTGGGGTCTGTGGGATATAAGTCTACAGGAAAACAGGCGAGACTCAGCCTCCCCTCCACCGTCCCTTACAGCTGTGCTCCACTATCCAAGTATGAAGCCAGCTATGGCATCCGGGATGGGAAGTGGCCAGAACTGAGGTCCGGGTGGTAGTGTGAGAACAGAACAGACTTGGTGCCAGGAAACTTGGGTTCTCGTCCCGGTGTGTGGTGACTTTGGACAGCGTTTGACCTCCCTGAACTTAAGTGTGTGTGTGTGTAATATTTTATTTATTTATTTGACAGAGAGACAGCGAGAGAGGGAACACAAGCAGGGGGAGGGGGAGAGGGAGAGGGAGAAGCAGGCTTCCCGCGGAGCAGGGAGCCCGATGTGGTACTCGATCCCAGGACTCTGGGATCATGACCTGAATCGAAGGCAGACGCTTAATGACTGAGCCCCCCAGGTGCCCCAGGAACCACAATTTTATTAGGTTTTAAAAAAGCTTTCCATTTTAGTGCATTGGGATCTAATCCATCCTGATAGCTATGTAATATCCTATTATATGGATTTGCCTTAATTTAGGTAATCAATCCCAACTGTTTTCTACCCTTTGTTATTGAAGCGTAGTTGACATACAGAGTTATATTAGCTTCAGGTGTACAACCTAGTGATTCAACAATTCTACACATTGCTCAGTGCTTATCATGATACGTAGAGTCACCATCTGTTGTTTTCTACCTTTCGACATTCTGAGTAGGGCTGCGGTAATTATTTTTGCAGCTAAATCTATGTAAGATTGTTTCCTTGGGATAGATTTCTAGAAGAATCTCTGGGTCAAAGGTTACATGTATTTTTATAGTTTTTGATATACACAACGAAGTTGTCCTCAAGGAAGTATTTATTCCCCATCACTGTCTAAAAGTGCTCCATTTCCTCAAACTTGGTAACACTGAGAATCATTTTTAAATTATCTTTGCCAATTTATAGGAGAAAAATGGAACCTTATAGTTTTAATCTGAATTTCTTGATTGCTGTTGAGGTTGAAATTGTTTCAAATGTTTATTACTGGACCATTTGTATATCTTCTTTTTTTTTTTTTTAAAGATTTTATTTATTTATTTGAGACAGAGAGAATGAGAGAGAGAGCACATGAGAGGGGGGAGGGTCAGAGGGAGAAGCAGGCTCCCTGCCGAGCAGGGAGCCCAATGTGGGACTCAATCCAGGGACTCCAGGATCATGACCTGAGCCGAAGGCAGTCGCTTAACCAACTGAGCCACCCAGGCGCCCCTTGTATATCTTCTTTTGTGATTTATCTGTTTGTATCTTTTGCCTGTTTTTATGTTGAAGGTATTAGTATTTGTCCTTTCCTTATTGATTTGAAGATAGAAGACCTCTGTACATTAAAGATAGTAACCCACTGATGACTGTGTATTGTCAAAAGCATATTCTGTGTTTATTCGCATTTTTATTTTGCTTATTGTGATTTTGGACCTATTTAAATGTAAACTTTTTATGTTGTTAAATACATTTACCTTCTCCTTTATGGTGTCCTCTATTCTTATATAAATTATTATATATTCTGTCTTTGGGGACTTGCTAGAAATAAAAAATCTGTTCCTCTAGAGTATATAAACATTTGTCTATATTTTCCTCAAGCCCCTTTAATGGTTTTATATTTTTATCCTTTAAAATATTCTTTATTAAAATTTCTATTTTAAAAAGTATTATGTTCTTGGGTGCCTGGCTGGCTCGGTTGGTAGAGCATGTGACTCTTGATCTCGGGGTTGTGAGTTCAGACTCCATGTTGGGCATAGAGCCTACTTAAAGAAAAGTAGTAGGTTCTTATTGTATAAGTGAAACAATACAAAGATGTGTAATAAAATGTAATAATTTCCCATTAGCCCCTTTAGTCCCCTGAGGTAAATATTAATAACCTTCCACAATGTTTCTCCATGTTCATAAATCTTTCATGTTTAAATCTTCAATCCATCTGGAATTTATTGCGGTATTCATTGTGACAATAAGGATCTAATTTTATGTTTTTCCAGATGGCTAGCTAGTTTTTCAAACACCCTTTACTGAAAACTATTTTTCCCTTGTCTAAAATGTGACTTTTTTTTTTTGGAAGATTTTAAATTTTTTTTTTAAGATTATTTATTTATTTGTCAGAGAGCGCACGCACACAAACGGGAAGGGGCAGGCAGAGCAGCAGAGGGAGAAGCAGGGCCCCTGCTGAGCAGGGAGCCTAATGCGGGGCTCGATCCCAGGACCCCGGGATCATGACCTGAGCCGAAGGCAGACACTTAACCGACTGAGCCACCCAGGCGTCCCAAGATTTTAATTTTTTAAAAATAATCTTTATACCCATTGTGAGGCTCAAACTCAAGTACTTCTCTCTCCACAGGGAGCCAGTGTTTTTAATTTCATAGGTCTTCCACACATATACAGTGAAATACTTACATTCTCTCAGTTTAATTTTTTACAGGAATGAGAGCTTGCTATATCCTGTACCTTCCAAACAGCATTTTTAAGTTTTGTGGCTTTTTGTTTTTTTTTAAGTAATCTCTACCCACAATGTGGGGCTCAAACCCATGACCCTGAGATCAAGAGTTGCATGCTGTCCTGACTGAGTCAACCAGGTGCCCCCAAAACATAATTTTATTTATTCATTCATTCATTCATTTAAAAAATTTATTTATTTATTTTAGAGCGAACACAAGTAGGGGGAGGGGCAGAGGGAGAAAGAGAAGCAGACTCCCTGCTGAGCATGGAGCCTGATGGGGGCTCTATCTCATGACCTCGAGGCTATTACCTGAGGTGAAATCAAGAGTAGGACACTCAACAGATTGAGCCACCCAGGCGCCCCTCAAAACATCATTTTAAATTTTTTTTTTCCAGATTAATTTTTGAGTTCCTCTCCTCCCCCATACACACCACTCTGATTTTGATTGGAATTGTTCCAAAATTCATAAGTTAGTTTGGGGGAGCAGTGACAACTTTCCAGTTCTCAGTTTTCCCCCTGGGGAACATGATGGATTCCCATTTAAGCCCTCTTTTAAAGTTATTCGAAGTTCTCTACATTTCATGGCCACTCTGCTCCTTTGTTCTTGTCTTCTGAGGCTCTTCCTGCCTCTTGGCCTTGGCCTCACTGTCACCCCAGTGCTTTCCTCTGTGCAGATTCCACCTCCTCAGTGTCTGCTGTCTCCCCCAACCCCATGGAACCTTTGCTGCTTCATCCAGTGGCTCAACCTTCTCTGAGGCACCTGCCATCTCCCCCTGCTTAGTGTCCCTTTATAAGGAACCCCATCTGGGAGGTGTCCTCCTCTTTCCTGAATGCTGATGATCTCCAAGTACTGGCCAGAGAGCTAGTAACCAGGGGAAGGTGAGAGAATGTTAGGGGGCCAAGCCTGCCTTCCTTGGCTGTGTTCTCATCCTGGCCTTCCTGGCCCATGTGAGGGGCTGAGGGCTGGAACTCCACAATGTGGGGGAAAGGGTATTTCTCCATAGCCTCTTCTGGGGGGCTATGTAGATGATCGGCTTCCTGGGTGAGGAGAATCATCAGTATTGTCATTTTTCACGGCCCTTGGCTTTGTGTTTGGTCTCTGAGGGCTACTGAGGAGGGAGAACCTCTCACAGCTCAGTCTTTTCATCCCCCTGGCCCCACTCGGCTGGCCGTCGTCTCTGAGGCAGTCATCCTTTGGCTGTGTTTGAGGTAATGGTGGAACGGACTGGCTCTTTCAGGACAGGCTTTTTGCCACATGAGTGCAGATCACTGTGGTTCAGACTTTGGTAGTAGACGTGGCATATTAAGTTTTATTATTTTATTCTAGAAACATCTGGCTTTGGGTAATTGATTGCTGTCCTCACCAAACTCACAGGAATTGGATTCAGTTGGCAGTTTATACAAAGGCTGGATCTCTCCCCTGAGCAGAATGCTTGGGTCTCCTGCCAGTGGCACTTGGGAAACCCAAGTAACTCACCAGAAGGTCGCTTGGTGAGCAGGGATTACAGTAGGAAGAGCCATCCAGGCTCTGGTAGGGACTGCAGAGTTGAATTGCTCTCTGTATTTGTGTTACTTTTATGGCAATCCAAATATTCTGTCTCATATATACAGATATTCTCTTCTTTAGATACTGGAGACATTGTCCTTGTGACAGATTTTAGTTTCTAATAAGGGCCACCCTGGATGCTTTTTGCATTAACTTGACCCGGTTACCGAGCACAGTCCAATGTATAGTAGCTGCATTTCTGTGTGGTTGCTTCTTGTCACGTGCTTCTCATCCATAACCTGACCAAGCCAGAGGGATGGAGGGCTTGTTTCTGGGAGTGTTTTTGTACACAGCTGCTCCCACTTTGTGTGTGTGAGTTCTTGGGAATGTGGGTTCTCAGGGGAGTGTGTTTCCAGGCTGTGTCCTCACGTTCTAAGTTTCAGCCTATTCCAGGGTCTGGAGTGCTCTGCCTTCCTGTTGCCTTGTGGTGCCAACTAACGTACCCAGCTGCTGTGGTGTTGGTTGTGAGGAACCTCTTTCTTTCCTTCTTTCTAGCTACTCACGGAACCGCACCTTTGACACGTACATTGGGCAGGGCTACGTGATTGCTGGCATGGATGAAGGTCTACTGGGTGTTTGCATCGGTGAGAAGCGGAGGATTGTGGTTCCCCCTCACCTCGGCTATGGAGAGGAAGGAAGAGGTGAGTGCTGGCTGCTTCCAAGCAGTCAGGGCTTCTTGAGGGCCAAAATGTGGAAGCTGAAGTCCCATTAAAGACTTGAATGTCCAAATAGCTTTGGTTTCTAGAAATGGTCTGTTCTTTCCTCTTGTCTCCACTGCCCGTTTTCCTATTTGGAAATTCTTAGACCTACGCCAAATTTGAAAGAACTGTGAGATGAACTCTTAGATTCATCAACTGTTAACATCTTGCTGTGTTTATTTTCTCTAATTACGTTTTTTTGTTTGTTGCTGTTGTTGTTGAGCCATTTGAATGTATATTGCAAACCTCCCCCTTTCTGTTTTTTGTTTTTTAACAGTTTTATTGAGGTATAATTTATATGCCATAAAATTTATCCATTTTAAGTGTACAATTCAGTGACTTTTAAAGATTTATTTATTTATTTTAAAGAGAGAGAGCATGAGCTGGAGGGGCAGAGGGAGAGGGAGAGAGAATCTCAAGCAGACTCCGTGCTGGGCACAGAGCCTGACAGAGGGCTTGATCCCACGACCCTCAGATTGTGACCTGAGCTGAAACCAAGAGTCGGATTCTTAACTGACTGCACTACCCAGGCATCCCCAATTCAGTGACTTTTAGTAAATGTAGTGAGTTGGGTAACCATCACCCTAACCCGATTTTAGAACACTTTTGTCACTCTAATAGAAAACCCCTTTTATTTTGTTTATTTATTTTTAAAAGATTTTATTTATTTGTCAGACAGAGCACAAGCAGGGGAGCGGCAGGCAGAAGGAGAAGCAGGCTCCCCGCTGAGCAAGGAGCCCAATGTGGGACTTGATCCCAGGACCCTGGGATCATGACCTGAGCTGAAGGCAGATGCTTAACCGACTGAGCCACCCAGGCGTCCCAGCAAATCCCCTTTTAAATATTATACAAATGATACATGTTGACTTTAGAAAAAAGAAAATACAGATAACGAAAGAAAACAAAAATCTCCCATAATCCCATCATGCAGGAATAAACATTGTAATGTGGTAGGCGGAATAGCCATCCCAAAAGATGTCCCCGTCCTATCCCCAGAACCTGTGAATATGTTACCTTACATAGTGGAGGGGATTTTGCAGATGTGATTAATGTGAGGATCTTGAGAGGGGGAGATTATTCTGGATCATTCAGGTGGCCTTGATGTACTTACAAGAGCCTTTGTAAGAGGGAAGCAGGAGGTCAGAGAGAAGAGAAAATGCTAAGCTGCTGGCTTGGAAGTTGGAGGAAGGGGCTACAGGTTAAGGAATGAGGGCAGCTATAGGGAGCTGGAAAAGGTGAGGAAACAGATTCTCCCCCGAAGCCTCCAAAAGGAATGCATCCCTGCCAACACCTTGAATTCAGACTTTTGACCCTCCAGAGTTATGAGAATAAATCTGCATTGCTTTAAGCCACCAAATTTGTGGAAATTTGTTATAGTAACAATAGGAAACTAATACAACCATGAAGTGAAAATACACGTCCACCTACACTAATAAATACAATAAATTCTTTTTCTTTTAAGTAAACTCTACCCCCATTGTGGGGCTCAAACTTATCACCCCGAGATCAAGAATCGCATGGTCTACTGACTGAGCCAGCCAGGTGCCCCATTAAATTTTTGATTTGTAAAAGCCACACCAGTTCACAGCTTAAGACATATTCAACAGGCCTTGCTTCATGTCCTGTTTGTGTCTTGATGCTCCATTGTTTTGTATCCTGTAAACTTCTACTCAAATACATACAGAAATAGACAAATACTTTCTGAGTATTCGTGTTTTACTAAGCCCTCAGGATTAATCCTTCGTTTCTCTAAAAATAACATATTAATGGAAAACATTTGCTTAAATTATTTTTTTCCTTTTGGCTTTCTACCAAGTATGAGACAGAGCTCTGCAAAGAATTATATAAGGCTCTGGGAAACATCCAAAGGCTCATAAATTCTGTGGGTATGAGGCTGCTTTATCCCAAATCATATGTTGTTGTGGGGGCTGGGACGCTCTGACAGGTACCACCCAGGTGCTCTTGCACAGGGATGGGGGGGGCACCTCTTTCTTCTTTGGATTAGTGTCTCCCTGGCCTCTTTGTGGGTTTTGCATAGGACTTAATGCTAATCCCTCAGGGACTGACCCCAGAAGGGTGTCAGGACTTGGAGGACATACCACAGGGCCAAGCACATAGTAAACATTCAATAAATATTTGTGGAAGGAATGAGATGCTGGGCTCTCCATTGGGTTCTCCAGCTCCATTCTTGGCATTTCATTTTGTTGAGGCCATTTTTCCCCTGTGGGGTTAGTGGAAGGGAGTGAGTAGGCCTTCTGGAAAGGCTCTGGCCCTCTGCTATCTACTCTGTTCCACAGGGTCCGCTCTGAAATTCGGATGCGTGGCTGTGTTTGTAGTCCTGAAGGGGAGAATGGATTCTGTCCGAGGGGTTGTGGAAGCATTGCTTCCTCATTTTCTGTTCCCCAATTTCCAAATTACCTTCTAAACACTCTTAGATTGGGAATATAGGATTATCATGAGAATTAAATAAATCAATACATAGAAAGCACTTAGAAGTGTGCTTGGTACTTAATAAGCATCCATTGTGTGTATGTGTGTGTATGTTAGAGAGAGCAGCCAAGAAATAAGACACAGAAAAATATGTGGCAGGGATGGGGGGGGGCTGTTGGTTTTTACACATCTGAATTCTTTCTATAGCTGTGCTGTTTTCTTGAACAAGGTCTATCTGAATTGGTTTTCTTATCTGTAAAATGCTAATGAAAGTATTATACATCCTTGATTCTAAGTAACACTAATCTTTATTTATTTATTTTAAAGATTTGTTTATTTGACAGAGAGATAGAGAGAGAGCACAAGCAGGGGGAGCAGCAGGCAGAGGGAGAAGCAGGTTCTCTGCTGAGCAGGGAGCCGGACATGGGACTCGATCCCAGGACCCTGAGATCATGACCCGAGCCGAAGGCAGCTGCTTAACTGACTGAGCCACCCAGGTGCCCCTAAGAAACACTAATTTTTAAAAAATGATTTATTTACTTATTTTGGAGAGAGAGCACACCTGCAAGCGGGGCGGGTGAGGGGCAGAGAGAGAGAATCTCAAGCAGACTCCCCACTGAGCGTGGAGTCCTAAGCGGGGCTCAATCCTACAACCCATGAAAGCATGACCTGTGCTAAAACCGAGTCAGATGCTTAACTGACCAAGCCACCTAGGCACCCCCTAAGTAATACTATTTACAAAGATTTTACATTTAAGCTTCTCTGAAATGGTCTAGGGGTGTATTTAACCACAGATGCATATGTTTAAGGTGTCCCCCTGCCCCTCTCCAGCCCCCTGAGAAGCGGTCATTAAATTCATGGAGGAGCATCTGCTAATCCTGGATTTATGGTAATCCCCCACAAGGTTGCTGCAGGGATTTAATGAGAGAGTGTAGGGGTGCCTGGCTGGCTCAGTTGGCAGAGCATGCAGCTCTTGATCTTGGGGGCAGGAGTTCAAGCCCCCGTTGGGTGTGGAGATTACTTAAAAATAAAATCTTTAAAAAAATGAGAGTGTATGTGAAAAATACCTTTGTAAACTGTAAAACGTTATTCAGATATAAGGTAATGTTTTCAAAAGTGGAGATGATGGAAAAGAAAAGTATACTAATAATTTAGTGTAGAAGAGATAGGGTGTGTTGTAAAAGTACTTTTATCAACTGTTAGGTGTACTATATCATAAGGGGTGTATATGGGCCAGCTTTGGCTAGGAGTTTCTCCCCTGTGAAGTTTCTGTTAGTTTAGTTTCTCTTGCACAGTGATGGGGAACTGGAGTGATTTTTCACTCTGCAGCAGATTTTCTCATCTTACCTCTTCTGTAGGAGCCAGGTGAGCCTAATGTGGCTGAGTTTAGTTTCCTCATCTGTGAGGAACTCAGCCATACATCTTTCAGGCTCATTGATCCCATGGGCAATAGCTATCCTCTTGAATTGTAGTCCAAATTGTGTTCTTAACTGACTGCGTGACTCTGGGCAAATCTGTGCCTCCGTTTCCTCATGAGGGTCAGGTTACTTCT
>NC_138380.1:39706846-39754741 GCF_054177405.1 Leptonychotes weddellii | reverse complement strand
TTTTTTTTTTTTAAAGATTTTATTTATTTATTTGAGACAGAGAGAATGAGAGACAGAGAGCATGAGAGGGAGGAGGGTCAGAGGGAGAAGCAGACTCCCTGCCGAGCAGGGAGCCCGATGCGGGACTCGATCCCGGGACTCCAGGATCATGACCTGAGCCGAAGGCAGTTGCTTAACCAACTGAGCCACCCAGGCGCCCGGGTCAGGTTACTTCTAACGGCTCTTCCAGCTTCAGTTTCCCAGTATTCTATAGGTTTTCCTGTCTAGGTCTCCATGTTTCTCACTGGAGGTCTGCGGGGACATCCCTGGTGACACTGGGGAGGGATGCGTGCTACCGCTTGGAGGACTCACTGATTAATTTCCTATATCTGACCTTTAGGGAATATCCCTGGTTCGGCTGTGCTGGTGTTTGACATCCATGTGATTGACTTCCACAACCCTTCCGACACCATCAGCATCACCTCCCACTACAAGCCCCCTGACTGCTCCGTGCTGAGTAAGAAGGGGGATTACCTCAAGTATCACTACAATGCCTCGCTTCTGGATGGGACTCTGCTGGATTCCACGTAAGGGCCACTGGGGACAGTAGGGGCGTAAGCCTGGAGGGTAACAGCCATAGGTTCCCAGGATTCTCCTTTGCTTTTCATCAGATCCTGGTTGAGAGCTTTTCTCTCCATGCTTCCTCACTGCTCAGGTGCATTATTCTAAAAGTTCCCTATGAATGGTCTCACCTGCTCCTGTGAAATTGTCTTTCTGAAAAACAGATGTCATCTTCTAACTGCTGTCTTTAAAAATTAACCCACAGCTGCATTATAAGCTCCACAGTCTGGCACATCAGGCTGTATTTGTCAGCTCCGATCTGCTTGACTGATCTCATCTTCTGTTAGGGCCCATTTTTCCCCTCATAGAGCTGCCATGTGCGGTGGTGCAAGATGTGCACTGCTTAACCCCTTCCATGTGCGGTGGTGCAAGATGTGCACTGCTTAACCCCTTCCTTCTGGCCAACTTCTGCCCAGGCTAACATGTCCTCCCTTTTTGCAAAGTCTTTCCTTAATTCCCAGGAAGAATCAGCTGCTCCCACTTCTGTGTCTCATAATGTTTTAAGTTATTATTTTTATTAGCAAAACAGTTATTTATTTTTGTTTCTGTCTGTGTTGCTGGTCTGAATACCTTAGAGAAACCCAACATGTTTATTCATATTTTCATTCCTTACACCTAGCCCAGAGCATAGCACAAAGGGAGCATTTTATTTTTATTTATTATTATTATTTTTTTAAAGATTTTATTTTTATTTATTTATTTGACAGAGACACGGCAAGAGAGGGAACACAGGCAGGGGGAGCGGGAGAGGGAGAAGCAGGCCTCCCGCCGAGCAGGGAGCCCGATGTGGGGCTCGATCCCAGGACCCCGAGATCATGACCTGAGCTGAAGGCTTAATGACTGAGCCACCCAGGCGCCCCAAGGGAGCATTTTATAAATGTTAATTGAGATGAATCTGAAATTTTATTAGTAGGAATCAACAGTATAAATGAGTATCATTGGTCAATTTTGGTAAAAAGGAGCTTCTTATGTTTCTGAATCTTTAGATGTAATTGTAGGTAAAATATTCTCTTTTCTGGGAAAGAAACATTTTCAGCCGTCCTTTATATGTGTATATAAGTATATCCATTTTCGTACTGAGCCTGACTTAGATTCCTAAGTTTGGGCTGGGGAGAAAGAAGGGCTTCATATAAATATGTGTTACTGCATTTATGCTGAATGAGGAGGGCCTTCTCTCCCTCCCACCTGCCCCTCTGCCTTCCAGCTTCAGGTGACATTGTTGGGGAGGGGCTGGCAAGAGCCAGACATGGAGACGGAGCCCTAGGGACATGCTCTTCAGAGCATTCTCTCTGGTGCTACGAGATCCTGTATATTAATGCACTTAGTGTTTTTCATCAGATCTAAAATGTGTTGATTATTAGAAGCATTACTTTATGTATCTCTAAGAAAGTAAAAACACTGCCCCCAAATTAACATGCTGCTAATCATAAAGTGTATCACAATTACAGAGATGTTAGAATGTGAAACTATGTGCATTTTAGAATCAATGAAATATGTACTAGCTTCTGGAGCTCAGATTTACAAGGACCTGCTTTACAACAAACCTCCTTGCATTAATATTAGAAGCCTTTGGAGGGCAGCAGAGAAGAAACATGGCTTTTTGCTTGGGGGATCAAATGAGCTTAGGGTCCACAAGTTTAGAATAGTCTGTAAGGTCAATGGCTTGCTATCACTGCTCTTGCTAATGTTCATATTCTTGTCTGGTGCTCTTACTCTGGGGCGGGGGTGAGGGGAAGTGGGGGTGGAAAATGAACAAAGGAATTCCTTCTCAATGGGTTCAGGATATGCTTCTTGTGGAGGGTGGGGAGAATCAGCCTTCCTGCCTTCTAACGTTTGGTGGATTCATAACATTCCTGCAGAGTCTCCAGGAGCCACGTGATGTTCCTTCCTCTTATCAGACTCCATTCTAGACCATGGGAGTCATTTGTGTTCCATGTAAATCTATACCGAAGAGTAACATCTGGCATCCCCCTGGTCTATTATGGGTGTGAGCTTCAGAATAATGGGAAAATAGGATGTATGGTGGGTGTTTGCCTCCTGTGTGTGGGAGAGGAAGATGAGACTGCTCCCACCCCGAGCCCTCTGTAAACAAGGAGGCAGGTGATGCTGTGGGCACTTTTGATCAGCATAAGAGAAGCTGGCTGCTGAGAGGATGGAGGGGAAATGCGGGCGAAGAGCCAGAGAGGGTGGCCTGCAAGTGGGCAGCAGGAAGCTTGCAGTGGATGGGAAGCCGGGAATGCACAGAAGGAATGAGGAGAATGTCAGAGAAAAACTGGCAAAAAAAAAATAAATAAATAAAAGGTTGATCTGAGGAAGAAGAATTAGTGGGGCATTGGAGGTGATACATGAAAGCAAAATGTTTGCTTGGAGGATTTTCTTAATGTGTGTTTATATTGGCCTCAGAGAAGAAGAATAAGCCTTTGTTATTTGACGACTAAATGAGATTTTGACTATTCTGTAAGACTTTGAAATGGAGTAGTCCCATGGGAGGTCCCCAGGGGTCCCTGGAGGAAGGCAGTGTGAGGGTGTCTCTGTGCTGCTGACAAAGGACGAATTGTGTGGGAGGCGGGACAGAGGACATCCTGCTCCCTCCCATAGGCCTTGAGCCAAGGCAGCCTATGCCCGAGTTGGCTTTGTTTTGGTTTCGTCCCAGGTAGGACAGATGCAAACTGTTTTGGTTTGTGGGTGCCTGACAACCAGCCTGGCCCTGGGAACAGTTTCAGAAGGGAAGATGGCGGTAGCCCTGCCCCCAGGGGAGGCTGGGAAGCCTGAGAAGGAGAAGTGACCCAAAGGGGCGCTGTCGCCACCTGGTAACGGGCAGATACTGGGGAGGCTTTTCCTCCTTGCTATTGAAGAATAGTTCCATTGTTCGTCTTTAGGGAATGGCAGAAAGCAGGAGTGCCATGCGTTTGGGAAGAGATTTATTTTCAGTAGCAACTGAGGTGATGGAGCCCCAACTTTTATTTATGTGGATTTCCCCGGGATGGGTGGACATCAAGGATAATTTCAGCCATGGCTCAAGTTAAACTTTCAGTTACTTTTCTAAAGTCAAGAACTATTACAGACATAAGCACTTCACACCCTCAAGGCCATCCCCTTACTGAGCTCTTTTTTTTTTTTTTTAAAGATTTTTATTTATTTATTTGAGAGAGAGAGAGAGAGAGAAACAGCATGAGAGGGGATAGGGTCAGAGGGAGAAGCAGGCTCCCTGCTGAGCCGGGAGCCCAATGTGGGACTCGATCCCAGGACTCCGGGATCATGACCTGAGCCAAAGGCAGTCGCTTAACCAACTGAGCCACCCAGGCGCCCCCCCTTACTGAGCTCTTTATGCTTGTTCTCCTGGCTGCCAGCAGACTTATTTTATTTACTCTTAAGAAGAACACCCCTGTGAGATGGCTCTCACTGTCTCCGGTTTCTAGATGAGGAAATGGAGGGATTTTATTTCTCAAGGTCCAGTTAAGTGGCAGAAGCACGATTCAAACTCAGGTCTTGCTAAATCCAAAACTCAGGGTCTTTATTATATGTTTTTCAAATTCTCATGAAAATTCCTTACTGGGGTATTGATTAAAGTCATAAGAGCAGTCCAAAGGACTTCCTTTTCCCTGGAATCATTGAGAAGTAGGTTGCCACCATGATGTCTCATCACCCCTGAGTACATTCGTGCACCTTTCCTACAAATATGGACATGCTCCTGCATAATTCAACACACACTTTATAGCCACAAAGTTAACACTGGTATGTTACTATCTTTTAATCCTCAGACCCCACCTAGGTTTTGCCAGTTGTTCCCATAAGGTCTTTTATATAAGCAAAAGGATCCCATTCAATATGCTCCAGTGCTCTGGAATGGCTCCTTGGACTTCCCTTGATTTTCTTGACACTTTTGAAGATTATACTTTCATTATTTTGCAGAATGTTTCTCAATTTGGGCTTGTCTGATGTTTTCTCCCGATTAGACAGGGGTTTTGTATTTTTGGCAGAAAGATCACAGAAGAGATGTAGATGTGTTCTCATGAATACACTCTCAACTACCAATGGGTTGCTGACCTAACCGGGGACTCTTCTGTTTCCTTTTCAGGTGGAATTTAGGCAAGACATATAATATTGTTTTGGGATCTGGACAAGTTGTGTTGGGAATGGATATGGGTCTCAGAGAGATGTGCGTTGGAGAGAAACGGACAGTGGTCATTCCACCCCACCTGGGCTATGGGGAGGCTGGTGTGGGTGAGTAAGCAACAAATGGCATTACAGGGTGTTTGGGGCATGTTCACAGTCTGAATGTTGTGCTTTTGGGGGGCGCCATATTTAGAACCACAGTATGCTTCTTCCATTTAAAACCCAAAGACGGGGCACCTGGGTGGCTCAGTCGGTTAAGCGGCTGCCTTCAGCTCAGGTCATGATCCCAGGGTCCTGGGATCGAGCCCCGGATCAGGCTCCTTGCTCAGCAGGGAGTCTGCTTCTCCCTCTCCCTCTGCCTACTGCTCTGCCTACTTGTGTTAAATAAATAAAATTAAAAATAAATAAAACCCTAAGAATCAGGGCTGCCTGGCTGGCTCTGTTGGTAGACATACAACTCTTGATCTTGGGGTTGTGAGTTCGAGCCCCACATTGGGTGTAGGGATTATTTAAAAATAAAATCATAAAAAAAAAGAAACTTAAAAAAACCCAAAGAATCTGTGGGTTTAGAATTAATATTATTAATCAGTTGATATTATAATATATAATCATAATGTTATACATTTTATATATAATTAAAATGTGTTTATTGTATATCTAATATAATATTAATACTATAACACATGATAATATAATGTCATGAGTTAATACTTAAATTTAGCATCTTTGTTTAAAGAGTCCTGTGAATTCAGTGTTAATGCCCCACACCTCCTTAAGAAAGCAGGAGTTTCTGTGAAAAAACGCCTTCGGTCTTTAAACCCATGTGTGGGAAATGTCCCTAAAGGAGCTTTCCCAGTGATTTATGTTAAGTGAAGCTGAGACTTCCTTCTGGAACAGGTTCCTGGGACAGTGGAATGCTACAGGACTTTGCTTTTCACTTCTCCTGAACCTGTAAGCTATCCATGAAGATTTCCTTTCGGAAGAGATGAGTGTCAAGTTCGGAAATACTAGCTTTACCTTGCCCTCACAGCTGGTATGGTTGACTTCATGATTTGGGTCAAAATGAGTCCTACACATAGGGGATTTGGGAACCCCATCTTCTTCAATGTTTTATGCTCCTACTTTCTGGAGATGGGAAGTGCTAACTTATAAAAGATCACTTTGGGTTGATTTTCTCTTTTTCACAATTTTTTTTTTTGGCTCAGCCCAAGGAGCATGTGACTCTTGTTCTCAGGGTCGTGAGTTTGAGCCCCATGTTGGGTGTAGAGCTTATTTAAAAAAAAAAAAACAAAAACAAAACCCCACAACTGCCTGCTAGTCTCCCCAATCCAAGAAGAAAGACTTAAAAAAAAATGTGTACCCTATCAGACCATGGGATATATAAGTATTTGTAATATATAATAATTTCAAATAAGACATATTATATATGTGTATATATATTCACATGCTTATATAATTTCTTTTGGGTTCATACTGTATATACTGTTCATAAATTTGTTTTTATAGTCATATCTTAGATCAGGATTTTAAGGCATACTGTAATATTCTGAAGGTTCTGCTGTAGGATTTATTCAAAAGTTCTACAACTATAGTCTCTACTAGTGGCTTTCAAACTTTTTCACCAAGACATACAGTAAGAAATAAATTTCATGGGGGTACCTGGGTGGCTCAGTCGGTTAAGCATCTGACTCCTGGTTTCGGCTCGGGTCATGATCTCATGAGTCATGGGATCAAGCCCCACTTTGGGCTCTGCACTCGGTGGGGAGTCGGCTTGAGATTCTCTTCTTCTTCCTCTGCCCCTCCCCCTGCATGTGTGCACACGCACTCCTTCTCTGTCTTCCTCTCTCTCTCTCTCAAATAAATAAATAAAAACTTCTTAAAAAAAATACATTTTATCTCATCTGTAGTACACATAAGCATGCAATTTATACATATATACATATACATTTAGTTTTATATATAAAATTGAACTCAAGTTTCATAAAGGCATACCTATCCTTCTAGATGCAGTGTATCCTTATCTATTCTATTCTTAATTAAAAAAAATGCTGGTCACCATCCTGTAAATGGATTTCATGACCCACTAATGGTCACTACCTACAGTTTGGAAAAAACCTCTTGCTGGTGTGGAACTTTCTTGCTCTCACAAGAAATGCTTGCCACCCATGAGGCAGCTGGAACCCTGGGTGAGGGGAAGGAGGTTGAGATGGGCATGCCCGCTGTCTGGTGGCACTAACACTGTCTCTTCCCCTGTCGGTGAGGCAGATGGAGAAGTGCCCGGCAGCGCCGTCCTGGTGTTTGACATTGAGCTGCTGGAGCTCGTGGCCGGTCTGCCTGAGGGGTACATGTTCATATGGAATGGCGAGGTGTCACCCAACCTCTTTGAAGAAATCGACAAGGATGGTAATGGAGAAGTCCTCCTCGAAGAGGTAACTGACCTTTGAAGGAAAGCGGGACTAAAGGAGCCAGGGGAGCCTTATTGGGGCAGGGGATCCATTCTGAATGTGAAACCTTCCTAGAGTGAGGAGGACACCTGTGCCTGTTTCTGGCCATGATGGTAACCTGCACACGCTCATGTACCAAGCACTTCTGTACACATGCTCTAAATTGAAGCTCACAATTCCTCTTTGAAGAAACTGAAGCCTTGAGAGGTATGGGGCTTGATTCCAGGGCTCACAATTCAACTCTCAGTTCCTGGGTGCTCACTGTGTGCCTGCATTATGCTAAGAGTTTTTCACATATATTATCTTGCCTGGCCCTTGTGGCAGCCATGTAGTCATCATCCCTGTTTCAGAGGAAGCAGCTGAGCACAGAGAAGGTAAATGGCTTGCCCAGGGTCACACAGCTAGCCAGTGGTTTGAGCCAGGATACATACCCTGGTCTTGATCATCTAGGTGCTTGGTGGTTTCTTCTGTAGCAAACGCCCCTTTGTGGAGCTGGGCAGTAGAGTGGTCTGTCTTGTCACACACACCCTGCTAAATTCCACTACTCTGCCCATTCTATATCTGCTTATTCAAGGACAGGGCTCCAGCCTTCTCCACTTTCTGACATCAGTCACATTTTCCCGGCTATTGGGTGGTTCACATGCTCATTTCCCTTCTCTTGGTGCATCTTTCCATTTATTTCTTTGCCCCCTTCACACCAAAAATGGCAAAACTCTTTTAAACCCACTCCTGTTAGACATTTGTCCCTCCATGTCACGTCTTGCTAAGGTGACTGGTGCCTTTCATGTTGCTGCAACCAGTGGTCACGTCTCACTCTCCTCGAACTTGGACAAAGCCAACTGCTTTGCAGGATGCCTTCTTTCCCTGGCTTCCAGACCACACTTTCTTGGTTTTCCTTCGCCTTCACGAGTCAGTCCTTCTCAGGAATCTTCTCCCTGATCTCCTCATGTCGGAGTGCCCCAGCCTGAAGTCCTGAGCTTGTTACCTTCTCCACCTTAACGTCACTTCCTGGGTGATCTCAACCAGTCCCGTGGCTTTGCCATCCATAGCCCCGTGACATCCAAACTTGTAGCTCCAGTCCAGTCTTCTCTCTCTACTTCAGACTCCTACATCTAACTACCCACCGGACATCTTCACTTTCTGAACTCCTGCTACCTCCCTCCTCTGGTCTTGCTTCACCCAAAGCCTTCCTCATCTCCTCTGATGGCAACTCTCAGGCAAGAGCACTCAGTCATCGACTCCCCTCTTTCTCACACAGGCTATAATTAATCTAGCAGGAAATTGTTCTAGCTCTATCTTGAAAATTTATCTAGAGCCTGACCACTTCTCACCATCTCCACTCTATAGCATTGTGGTCCAGTGCCTGCTGTGTCTGGCTTGGACCTCCACGAAGGTCTTCCTGCTCTCACCCTTGCCCCTCACAGCAGCCAGAGTGAGCCTTCTAAAACTTAAACTGGATCATGGCTCGCCTTGTCTCAGAACCCTGAAGAAGATCCCCATTTCCAAAGTCTTCACAGTGGCCTGTAAAGGCCCCCACAAAGGTTCTCCCTGACCTGGTCACTGTAACTTCCTCTCCAGCTGCTCCTCCCCACCACCACCAGGCATGCACCCCCCTTGGGACTTTGCACCAGTTGTCTCTCCTCTCAGAAGACACTTGCCTGGATAACTGTTTGGCTCCTTCCCTCCCTTCCCTCAAGCCTTTGCACAGGTCTTCATTTTTCATTAGGGTTTTACCCTGACCGCTGGATCGGGACCTCAACCTCCTCCCCTACCTGTGCTCTTGATCTTCCTTGCTTGGCTCTACTCTTGTTTTCTAGAGCACTTCACTTTCTAACTTAATATGTGATTTCCTTATTTTTTTTTAAATGTTCCTTTCTAATTGTATCTTTCCTACTAGGATATGCTAGAATTACAAGGGCAGACTTTTTTTAAATTGATGTCTCTCTAGGATCTTGGATGGTGCTCAGCACACAGTAGACAAGTTTTTATTGTATGAATGAATGAATGAATGAATGGGCGCAGGAAGCAGTGTTCTCAGGGGCTAGGGTGGTTAGGGGATTAGCCTTTGGTGGAGAACTAAGTGTTGATTAGGGAAGAAAGGATAGCTGTGTTTTGGGTGCCTGGAACCTAGGGGCTCCTGGAGTCCTTAGTCAGGGGTTTTTAACCTGCATCTGGAGGGGTAAAAAACAAACAAACAGGTTGTGTAGCTCATAAAATTGTGTCTGTTTTGTGAGCTCAGCCTCCAATTCCAGCCCCATCACCCTCGGGATGCTCTGTTCAGGCTCTGTTCAGGCCCAGGCTCAGCTGCTGTATCTCATGTCCTATCTTGTTCCCTCTCTCCAGTTCTCAGAGTACATTCATGCCCAGGTGGCATCTGGCAAAGGGAAACTCGCTCCTGGTTTTGATGCTGAGGTGATTGTGAAGAATATGTTCACCAACCAGGACCGGAATGGAGACGGGAAGGTCACGGCAGAAGAATTCAAACTCAAAGACCAGGAGGCCAAACATGATGAACTCTAAACCTGACTCAGGCCACTTGTGTGACACCAAGCCCCCTGTCGTGGCAGAACATGAAGTGAGGCGTAAGGGTCTCTCAGAAGGGGAATGGTCCACAAGCAGTAGACGGTCACACAGTACCTGGGGCATGTCAGGGATGGGTTGATAAACATGGTGAGAACTTTAGGCCACATGCCAGTGATACGAAACAAAATTGGTTCGAGGTGCCTTAGCAGGGGCTGTGTAGAATATTGAAAAGGCTGCCCTGTCAGCCATTGTTTTGTGAGGCTTCCGGGTAGTTTTGTTATTAAAGGAAAATAGTGTCATACAGAAGTTACAACCATCTTGGAGGGAACAGAAGAGAAAGTGTCCAGGATATCCACATAAAGAGGATCCACATTTTTTTGTTTTTTAACTTGCTGGTGTTTTAAAAGTGTTCTCCAGATGAGCAGAAAAGACAAAGGGCATGTCCCAGCAGCATTCCCCGAAAGCCCCAGAAAACTGTCAGTGGCCTGTACAGGTTCTGGTAATGCCCAGCTTCCACTTCCTGCCACACACACACACGTACAGCTCGTACATGTGTGCTTTTGTAGTTAATCAGGCCCTACCTGTTGTGGTCTTCTGATTGGCTGGGTAACTTGGAGGTTAAGAAGAAAATCAGTGGACCAACAAAAGGCATCTTGGACCACGAGTAGAGAATTTGATTCTGTGTTTACCATGCAAGATTATCTGCTTCACCCTTTCTTACTCCCATTGCTCTGTCCTCCCTGAATCTTTCGGTCAGATAGATATGCACAGGGCTGGTGGCTAAGCCGTGCTCCAGAGTATCTCACTGTGACCAAGATGGAAATGTCACTCTAACAGATGAGCATAAACAAGGTGACATATTTCCACTCATTCGTGTCCTGGAGAGGGAGGTGCCCGAAAGCCCAGGGGCCTCTGTGTAGGGAAACAAGGACATGGTTATCTTCTAGCCTGTCCCCATGTTACGCAGTAACCACCTTGCTGCCTTACGTGCTCTGTTCCCAAGTGGTGGTGGCATCCACCCTGAAGTAATCAATGATTTTCCTTTGGAAACTGCTTTATTTTACTAATTTAAACTGTTTTGTACTGATGTAGCTCTGAGATAGTTCATGAAAATGCTGTGCACTCATTCAGTGGAATAAATGTTGGAAGACTCATCGTTTCGTATATAAAAAATTGAATTATAACATCAGGTTTTGTGGAGTTTTACTTGAGGGCTGAGAGGATCCCATGAGAATACACCTTGATTATCCATTGACAGTCCCCTTGATAAACACTCAAGGACTGCCTCTGAATTTGCAGGAGTGTGAGGTACAGTATACAGCGAGTGTGTCAGAGTCCTGGCAGGAAACACACCCTCACATGGGACTTTTGAGGAGAAGCTGCATAAAGGACTTTACAGGAGTGGGGGCAGGGCACAGAGACCTAGTAAGGATGTCAAGTACCATGACAACGGTTGGGGAGCACCAGTAGGAGGCTGTTCCACCTCTGGGCCTGAAAGGTGAAGGGGAGCCACAGACATGCCCAGAACTGTGGCTGGTACTGCAGCAGAGGAGTGAGGGCAGAGACTCCTGCTTCTCTGTCCTGTCCCTGGTTCTCACTAGCTGAAGCCAAAGGAGGAGGAGGCTAGGGGCTGGGAGTCTTAGAGGTCAGCTTTTGGGGGCGCAGAGAGACTGACTGCAGGGATTGGAGTGGGAGCAAATGGGGGAATGACTGACATGTATAGAGGAAATGTATGTTTTTTAAAAGCAAATGCTACTGTTTGCAGAAGCAACTTCGGGGACTCTACGGTTTGGAAGGCAGAGAAGACGCCTGCCGTGGCCTTCCTGGCTGCTGTTGTCATGGTAACTGGCATTCTTCCACCTGCCTTCTACAGAGCGCACCGTCACTCCTGATTTCCTATTTAACAGAATTCCTTAAGTGCACTACATAGGTTAATAATTTTGCTAAATTGTCCTTTGGAATGCATCTGACCTGTAACACCTCACTATCCTTACACATCTTCATGAAGATAAAAAAAAACCTGGTGCTTATTCTCTGCCCCCCGTTTTTAGTCGGTCCTGATTGAATTTCTTCACTGGCGGTTTTCTTTGGTGGTGTAGACAGGATGGCTGAATAAAAGACACGTTTCTCTGGGGAAATTAAGGACTGTGGGCCTCAGAGCTTCCAGAATAGAGGGAACCCTTAGCTTGTTTTTGTGTTTAAACTCTGCCTGCGCAATGGCTGAGCTGGAACCTTGGTCTTCTCTGGCCTTCAGACTCAGACTGAAATGCTGGCTCTTCTTGAGTCTCCAGCCTGCCACCTGTTTTGTTTTGTTTTGTTTTCCTTCCCAAGCCTTACTGAGGTATAATGAACAAATAAAACTGTAAGATATTTAAAGTGTATGTGACAATTTGATATATGTATATATGTTTACTTGTGAAAGGATCTCCCCCCCACCTAGCACCTCAGTTTGTGTGTGTGTGTGTGTGTGAACATTTATGTTTTATACTCTTAGCAAATTTTAAAACTATACAGTACAGGTCACCATGTTACGTATTAAATCCTCAGACCCTGTTTATCTTAAAGCTGAAAGTCTGTACCCTTTTACCAATCTCTATTTCTTTCCCCCCGCCCCCCCATAACCACTTTTGTACTCTGTTTCTATGACTTCAGCTTAATTTTTTTTTCATGCCACATATAAATAATACTGTGTGGTATTTATCGTTCTAAACCTTTGGCTTGTTGTTGAATGCTCCGTGGGCACTTCCATTCTTCCTGTTGCTAAGGAGGGCATTCAGTTATCTGTGACTGTGTCAGGGGCTTTAATCTCTGGAAGGACCAACTGCTCAGATGGCCTCACTTTATAATGCTGATGCAACACGTGTTTACATTTGCATTATTTAATTTGGGTGACAGCTCCGCGGGCAGGAATGTGAGTACTCATTAGGGAGCCAAATATGGGGTACAGATGCCACGGGGCATTTTTCTTAATCATATTTTATACACAGCTTTTGTGTTGCTGCTTGAGGCAGCTTGGATCTCTTGATAGGACAGCTATCACAGGCTCTAGATTGGGACCACCTAACTTCTGACTTATGCAGATTTTGAACTCTGGGCCCTAAAGATGAAGTAGGTCATTGATGCCCAGTGGGAGATTAGAGCATCTCAGTGAACATGACATCTGAGTATGCATGTGATCTGTGTCCTTGAAACACCACTAGGCTAACCTTGCAAGCATAAGCTATCTGCATTATTTTGTTAAAACCCGGTGAGTTTTGATCTCTGATTACTTAGGAATTTATAATACCTTTCAAAATTGTTACTTAAAAGACAGAAAAAAGCATTTCATTTTGGCAGGAGAGTTGACCTGACTGCAAGATTCTACGTAAGTGCTGATACACTGCACTTCAACGTCTTAGGTTTCTAGGAACAAGGTTGCTCTCTTTTTGTATGTTATGTATGTATGTGTGTGTGTGTTTATTTAGAGAGAGCACGAGTGGGAGGGGAAGAGGGAGAGAGAGAATCTCAGGCAGACTCTGGGCCTAGCACAGAGCCCGATGTGGGGCTTGATCCCAGGACCCTGAGCCAAAACCAAGAGTCAGACACTTAACCTGAGTTACCCAGGTGCCCCAAGGTGGCTTTCTTGGGGATCTGCATCTCTTTATAAAGTAAGAATACTGCTCCCAATTATTTATTGCTAGTTGCAGATATAAAACTTGCATGCTTATTGAAATAGTGTTTGATTCTGTGTGGTCTTTGTCCTTAATGTTGGAATTTTAAAAGGTCAAGGGAGTCCTTCCAGCTTACACTGGCCATATTCGTATCTCATTTAAACCCAGACAATTAATGCCTGGTCCCAGCCTAAATTTCTCCTTTGAGCTCTAGTCTATTTGGTATCTTCCCTTGTGTACCTCACAGGTACCTCAAACTTTGCATGTCCAAAAGAGAATGTGCGTTCCCCCTGCCTTCCCAATACCCTCCACCCAAGCCTGTTCTTTCCTCCCCCACCTCCACTTGCTTAAACCAGACATCTTCGAGACCCTTCCTCCTCTCTCACCCCACACGGTTAACCCAAAAGCAAGTCTTGTCATTTCTAAATCTAAACTAGTGAAAATGATCCACTTCTCCCTGAGCCCTACTGTAATTTTTAGTGCAGACTTCTTGCAGCAGCCCCCTCACTGATTTGCTGGGGTAGATCTGCCCCACCAGTCCATTTTCTGCATGTCAGCGTGATCATGGCACTGCTTTGCAGGGAGAGGAAACCAAACTCATGATTTACAAAGCCCTGTGTAATCTGGCACCCTCACCTCCCATTAATGATTCCATTCTTCCCTTTGCTCATAACACTGTTAAGCCAGTTCTCTGGCTTCAATTTTCTTACTCAGGACCTTTGCACCTGCCATTCTCTCTCCCTGGAATGTTTGTTTCTCCCTCGATTCCTCACATGGCTGGCTCCTTATCCTTCAGGCTTTGGCTGAAATACTATCTCTTCAGAGCTTTCTCTGGCTGCCTTGTCTAAAATATTTGTGTTGGTTTCTTCATGGTATCTTATTTCTGTCACATCTGCTAGGATGGAAGCTACAGGAGGGCAGGAGGCATGTGGGATGTGTTAATTACTGTTTCTCTAGAACCTAGCCCACAGCCAGGACTTCAGTATTTGTTGGACAAGTAACTGTTCATTTACTCAATCCTCACCTCAAGTTCATACCCCAATTTAGAGATGAGGAAACCAAGGCTTAGAAAAGTTAGAAACTTACTAAATATCCTAGAGAGAATCTAAGACTCAGATCCAGGTTTGACTGGCTTGAAGGCCTGTGCCCCTTACAACTTGGGCACATTTTATCTTATCTATTAAACTTGTAATACCAGAGTAAGTATAAAACACAGCAGGATTGGTGAATCTTGAGGTAACCTTGGACAAGTTCCAGGATTAGTTATTCAAGATCCCACATATCTTTTCCTTCCTGATGCTCCATGGGGTACACCAAAGAGAAAACCTTGAACCTAAAGTGTGGTTAAAAAAACCTTTAATGGGGCCTCTGGGTGGCTCAATCAGTTAAGCATCTGCTTTCAGCTCAGGTCATGATCCCAGGGTCCTGGGATCGAGTCCTGAATCAGGCTCCCTGCTCAGCTGGGAGCCTGCTTCTCCCTCTGCCTGCCACTCCCCCTGCTTGTGCTCTCTCTCTGACAAATAAATAAAATCTTAAAAAAAAAAAACACAAAACCCTTTAATAATCTACCTAATCAACTCTGGTGTCTATTAAACATACCATGGAATGCAGAATTCTTGTAAAATCACTCTGGAACAAACTAGTATCTCTGATAGTTGTTTTTGTTTTTCAGTTTCATCAAAATCGTTCATCTCAGCACCCAAAACTGCTTTACCTCCTAAAGTAAAATTCAAAATTGGAAAAAAAAAACCCCCACAAAACCCAAAAAACCCTAACAGCTAATGCTAGACCCTTTAGAGAACATGGTAGTGACTACACACTACCAATATTCACTAGGGCTATGAAAGAGATTTCCATCTCCTCCATCCATCCAAACTGCTTCGTGAATGGGTAAGAGCTAACCATATTGAATACTGGTGCTAAGCTATTCTAAATGCAAATATAAAACTTAAAAGCACACATCGGTGTTGATGAGCGCATGTCATCCTCACAATGTTACATCTAGAGGATGTATCATTACCTTCACTTTACAGATGAGCAAGCTGGGACACAGGTTAAATAATGTGTCTTGGTCACACAGCTACTAAATGGTAGAAAGAGGATTCAAATCCAGACAGTTTGACTCTATAGCCCATTTCTTAATGGCTACACTAAACTTCTCCGAAAGCTGAACTTGAAAACAAATTATTTTAAATATCGGTAGAAATGGGCAGTGAGAGGTGATAGGGTGACAGGCAGACTGTAGAAGAGGCAGGGGCCTTGGTTTGGTAATCCAGTTAGGGCATGGCCGGAAGGGGCTGGAGAACCTGCATGCCCTCCAGGCCCTCGTTTTAAAGGGAGGTGCCTGACCTATAGTCTTAGTACAGGGCTGAGCCATGACTAGAATGGAGGTCATAACTTCAGTATTCTTTACATTTATACCACGCACCATGCTTCTCTTTAGAAGCATATTATAAGGTCCTTTGGAAAACAGTCAATATGGCCAACTCTAATAGCAATACGGGATAAAAAGCTACCATTAGATCAGAAATCCCCAACTTAAGCAGGGAATAGTCTACTTTTGGCCACTGCAGAGTTTGTTTCATTGTTTATTATAAAAAGGAGAGGTAGTGGTAGAGGATAAGGATGGGCTGCCCTAGGGAAAAGGTTTTTACTGCAATGCCTTGCCTACCTGCCACATCAAATTGGACTAGAGACTGCCGACCACACTGGATGTCCAGAGCCAGCTGGAACATGCTCTGTATCACAGCTCAGATGCTTTATGGAATTAGTGGCTCGTAGACTCTGGAGTGAAAATGGTTAGAGTCAGGGTCACATTTATCACCATGGCAAGTCTAAACCTTGTGGAAACCAATTATGGGGCAGCAGAAATTTGGAATGGGAAGTCAAACTGCAGAGAGGAATGCCAGTTCCTAATTTAGCAGTACTCAGTTTTAGTTAACAGGAGATCCAGCTACACTTTGTTCCCTGCCGGTGGCTATTTCTGAAACTCTTAGACTTACAACAAAGTACCCTCTTTTACTGATACTTTCAATGAGGGAAAACAAATTTTCCCAGTCCCCAGTATTTTCTGAAGGGCTGATTAAATTTCCTCTGCAACTATCTTTTTATCCTTAAACTTATAATGTCTAAGTTTAAAAATATTCAATCTGAATAGACACTATGACAATGACACTAGGATTTCTCTCTCCCTCTTTCCCTCTCTCTCTCAAACACACAGGAAAAACATAGCAGATGCTTAATAGGTATGTGTTGAATAAATGAATAATAATTGTCTGGACAGTATAATTTAAAAAGGCTTTTCATTTCATATGTATTATCAGTGCTTCAATATAGAACATTTTGTAATGATTAGTGACATGTGGATACAAATGGTTTTTTTCAAACACTGAGTGCCAATATTTTCTGGCAAATACTGACTTTCACGGAACAGAATAACCAAATATAATACAATTTCAGGAGATGGTGATATTATCAGCATAATTCACCCCAATTACAAAAATGGCAACAGTTAAAATCATGCACATTATTTCACCATTTCATAAAACTTCTTTTTAAACTTATACAAACTTTCCCAGAGTAAAAAGTTTTCTCAAAAACCTCATGATAACATTACACTAAAAAATTCACTCTGGAAATGCAGGGAGTTATTTTTCAAATTTTGGCTTTACGATTTTCTTTTTCAATCTTAAAAAATAGAGTTGAGGAGTGTGTTGAGAGAGGTGGGGAAAAAAAAGGAGCTTCCAGTTGCTGGATTCAATATGTCCAAAAATACCTCAGTAATGGAGAGAAAAAAACTTCAAGAGCAAGAACGCATTATAAATAGAAGTCTTTCAGCAAGATGAATAGGTGAGCAGTTCTTGCATCAATTGCACCCACAGGAGAGAGGTCTTCTTGAAGAATGCTTGTTTACAGAATCTTCTGTAAGATAGAGTTGGCTACATCCAATGATTCGTCTTTTACTAGAACAATGTCGTAAGAGTCCATGTACTTTTCTAAAAGCTCATCCACCTAAATCAACAACAACAAAAAATTACATGGATGCGCAGGAAGGAGAAGCAAATAGTTTCAGTGTGAATCTCACTGTTAGGTTTAATCTTTTGGGCAAAATGTAGCAAATTAAATTTACCTTCATAAAACCTTTGAAATGAAGAAATACTTTCAAACTTTGAAGACTCATGGACATAGAAATCATCCCACATGGTGGCTTTACTCCTAAAGTCATTTCTCTCTAGTCCAGTGGTTCTCAACTGGGGAGACTGTGCCCAAGCAACACCTGGCAACATTGGGGACATTTTTGACTCTCATGACTAAGGAGTGCTTCAGGTTTTTAGTGGGGAAAGGCCAGAGAAGCCACCCCAATACCGATGGCACACATATGAATCCTAAATCCCTTAACCACACCAAAGTATAGGGTTAAAGAGCAATCAAAATGTCTCTAACTACTTTCTCACACACGTTTAATAACAAGCTCCCATTAAGCTCCATCCTTATTTTTCTTACAAGAAAATTAAATGACAGATCTATATACTTACTCTATCGTTTAGATATCCAATTTTCAGGATGTGTTCAACATTGGCTACTCCATCTGCCATTCTTACGTCCCCTTGGGAATCTCCCAACAGAATGATGTTGCTATTGTCTTTTAGTCGATTGAAATATTCTGTGTTCTTCAAGGCACCATCATGTTTGTTAAATACATGAATTAGTTCGCCTTTAAATCCTTTCAGCACTCCCTATAAAAATATAAATCCTTTGAAACAAATAGGTTTCAAACTGCAAATTCTGTTTGTTCTAATTTCACATTCATGATAGGTAAGAAGGGCTCTGAGACGTTAATGACTTTCTAGAGACTACTTTAAATGTCAAACACAATGAGCTGAAAATCCAATGTTTCCTAACTGGAGGTCCCATTTTCTGTATGTCATAATGTACTGTTTTGATTAGAAGAGTTTGTTCAAATAACGACAGTTCTAATTCACTTCTTTTTTTCCACCTATGGATATTGAGTCTTCAGAGTTGCTGCATTAAATTATGTTAAAAGAACTTTTCCTAATTTTTTTTTTTTTAAAGACTTTATTTATTTGAGAGAGAGAGAATGAGAGAGAGCACATGAGAGGGGGGAGGGTCAGAGGGAGAAGCAGACTCCCTGCAGAGCAGGGAGCCCGATGCGGGACTCGATCCAGGGACTCCAGGATCATGACCTGAGCCGAAGGCAGTCGCTTAACCAACTGAGCCACCCAGGCGCCCGAACTTTTCCTAATTTTAATATTGGTCTGTAGCTTGGGATACAAAAGTTTAAGAAAGAGGGCACCTGGGTGGCTCAGTTGGTTAAGCGACTGCCTTTGGCTCAGATCATGATCCCAGGGTCCTGGGATTGAGTCCCACATCAGGCTCCCTGCTCAGCGGGGAGCCTGCTTCTCCCTCTCCCTCTGCCTGTCTGTCTGCCTACTTGTGACCTCTCTCTCTGTCAAATAAATAAATAAAATCTTAAAAAAAAAAAAGTTTAAGAAAGGTATATTATAACACTGGGAGTTGATAAGTCCCATAGTAGGCCTATTGAGTGACCTAATTTAATGAATATACATTAAATAAAAAACAATTGCATTTATATGATTAAAATATATTCGGATTTTAAAAGTAATTATGAAGAATGATTTGCTGTACTTACACTGTCATCAAAATCCATGAAGTTGGACACTACAGTGATGTTCGGGTGATAAACCCCAGCTTGATGGATTATCTCCTCTAGTATATCACCAATACCAGCCGAAAATATGAACACAGGGATACCGTATTCTTGGAGCTTATCAAAGAAATTCTCATACCCTTCCCTGAAAGATGGAGGTAGGAACTGATTGTTAAAGAGCAAGATATATCTCCTTTTCACCTAGAAAGAAAAAAGCAAAACATTTCTACCTAATTCCATAGCTCATTCGTATTCCCTTTTCAGAATACTGCCCAAGAGTGTGGTGATTGATGTCTATGACAATAGTAGTACAAGTTTTTCAAACAACAGTTAACTCTTTGCCTTCCTGTTAATAAATTCTAATAGTACAAATTAGATGCTTTTAGACTCAAATTAAATATGGATATAAGCCTACAGTTCACAATCTACACCATTTAACAGCAAATAGTTAACCACATCTTGAAAAGCTTCACCCTGGGAAACCCATTTAGGGTGAGCTGGAGCACCTCCTGCTGGTCATCCTGCTCAACTACTTCCTCTTAGAAAACTGGAGGGGGGTGGGCAGGAACTGAGCTGCATTCTCTTTACATCTGGCATCTCTCCTACCTAAGGTTTAACAGCTGTTGGTCATGTTCTTAATCTAAGTTTCTCCCCTTTCTACTCTTCCTGGGCTACAGGCTAAGCTGCCTACAAAGGAATGAAATACTAGCTGTCCTCACACTCTTTCTGACACTTAATGCTTTCCTCCTTAGAGGTAAATCACCTTAAAATGTAGCATCATCAAAAAAAAAGGCATCATCATATTTACCTAACGAGTTGAAAATTGTTAGAGGTGGTAAACCGTATTGAAAAGAAGCTTAAAAATTTTTATCTTATCATTTGTGTATTACAAATATTTTTATTATTTGCTAAATCATAGTCACTTTTCCTAGAGATAGTTTTCAAGGAAGTCTGAGAATTCAGAAAGTAGATTCATGTAACTTTATACACTTTGAGCAAAAATTTTTTTTCAACTTGATTTATAAACATTCCTTTTATATTTCATGTCTTTTCAAAAGTATTCTGTTAAAAAAATTCAAAATTGTCCTGGTTTCATAAACTTCTAAAAAGAGAGAGAAAGAGAGAAAGAAAGAAAAAAAGAAAGAGAGAAAACAAACTTAAATCTCATAAGGCTCTTATTCCCTATACCAAGATGTAATATTCTAATTCTAAATTCCTTACCTCACCCTATTCTGTGATAGGTGGCATATTTTGGCTATGTTTTTATATGCAACATAGTTATATATTGTTTTAATAAAAACACACACTTGAATACATATATAAGTCTGTAGACAATTAACAGCAAACACACCCAAGAAACTTACTTGAGCATAACATCAGATTCTGCCACAATTTCTTTAAGTTTAGCTTTTGGTAAAGCTTGTTCAACAAGCAAACCATGTGATTTAGTATACCTGGAGTTTATGTACAAAGACAAAGAGAATATCAATTAAAGCAAATTAAAACTATCACCTTCATTAAAAAGCATTCTTCAGTGATAGATAATGCAGTGTTTCATTCATCATAATTTGGACTTAAATTTTAGAAATTTAAACTCATCACTAATGAATGTATATCCTAATGTCTCAAAATATAATAGAACATGTTCTCACTGCATTTCCCAGTTCTCCCCAAAACCTCTTAGTTTAAATGTGTTAATAATAAAAAGATACGACGTGTAAACCTTTCCTCAGTCTACAGATAAGAGCTGAATCCAACCTGGGGAGGAATAATCACTTCTCTGATTACAAGAATTAGAGCAAAGTCATTTGTTTCACCTGTGTGTAGTCTAAATTGTCGTGAAATACCTTAGTAGTGAAGGTGCTACCTAGTGTGCGAGAGAAAATCCTTGTTATAATTACATCAAAGCACCTATAATCACTACATCTCAGTCACAGACCTTTAGAACCTCTCTACCTGATACGCAGAAGCCCTGTGACCCTCCTAAGTGACCCTCCACTCTGGGTCAGCTCCCATCATGTTAGTGAGCTCGTTCTGCCAGGGAAGCTTTTATTATTGCTAGAAAATTCTAATTACTAGACAGTCCTTTCTTTCATCACGCTGATATCAGTCTTCTTAAAACTTCCAAGTCTGATTCGAGTTCTGCTTCCACAGGTATGTGGCCCAGGTCCAACTTTTCAACATTTCGTACCATACACATTAATTAAGTGTGTAAGGTATTCAGGTTAGGTCATAGGATAATGAAGATAAATAACATCACTCCTGGTCTCTTAAGATTCTAAAACCACAGTTGTTGCTTCTCAAATCGCAGCTTTCCCTATTCTGTGAATCTTCCCCAAGTGGGATGGCTCCAGTTCCTGTGATTTTCTTTGTGGATTCCTCTGACACACTCCACAGAGCTGTCAACTTTCTCTTAATAACAGCATTCTCTCTGGACTCAGCACAATGCTTTCAGTGTGGTCTGCTTGGAAGGCTGTATTTCCATTAATGCAGCCAACGCTAAGGGTCCACTTCTCAGCAACTATGTCAACCTGCTGGCTCTAGCTCAGTTAAGAGTCAATTTAAATCCCAATTCTTTTTCTTCACACTTTCAGCCACACTTTGTCCATATACTTTTAAAAAAATGCTTGTTTTTAATTTAAGGCTTAAGCGCAGGATTTTAAATTTATCTTCACTGACCTTCATCTTAAAAAAAAAAAAAAACAGAACAAAATAAATTCTAGACTGTTAGAATGATTAGAAAATTATAGTTCATTTTGTTATATTTCATCACTGCTCTAGCTCATCGGATACTTTATGAATCTATTAAATACACTAAAAGGGAAAAATAAGCCATTAGTTGTAACTGCAAAGTTATTTTATTATATTTTTAACCCTCCCATTGTCTGATACACACTTACCATTCTACCATATAGGGGTACTTCTCTTCTATGGTAAGAACAGGATCAATTTCAATAGCATAATATTTTTCCTTTAGTTGCAGTAACTAGAAATAAATGAATAACTTAATCATGAGGATGACAGAGTTGTCATTAAGCTGCTGAGTTTTACAGAAAGCAAAACAATACAAACAAATGGTTTCCATAAACTGCTGTTAAAGATTAGATCATGAGTACTTGGCTAATGCATATATCAACTGAAGAGATCTTTGTTGATCTAGTTTATATGTAACAAAGTACTTTCAGGTCAGCAATTCAGTGAAACCGACTAATAATCAAATTATTACTACAAAAAACCCTTTCGTTCTCATATGAAAGTATTAAATTTGATTCATCTTTGGAGTCCTATGTTGTTAACATAGACACAGACAGATACATACTCAAGCAGAGAACTGAGGCAATTTCCTGGTCAATTTAAAGGAGCAAAACCTACACAAAACCAAAGTACTTTTGTTTTAATGTACAGCTAATGTAAGAACAGCAGAATATTTTGATAACCAATTAAAAGTTTTTTATGTAAATTTTGTTTTTGTTAAAAAGTTAATTTTTTCCTTAAAATAATGTTGAGAGTGTATAACCCACACAATAAAAGTAACATTTATTCAGTGTTTACTAGGTGCTAGGTATGGTTAGAAGCACTTCATATCCATTGTTTATGTGAATGAACCTGAAGAAATTCTCAGGCAAAAGGAAGACTTTGAGTAACTCTGGATTACCGTTAGCGTTTACCTTTTTTCGACATTCATCTGTAACCAGCTTACTGTTGTCAATGACATCTGAAGAGTGAAAGCAAACCAGCATTAAAAGAAACATTCTGACTGATGCTACCACTACTTTAAATAACTTACTACTTTTCTTTTAAGCTTAAATGCCAAGTCCACCAAGCATGGTCATTACAACTTTTGGACTTAGTTCTATAGTACACATGGCATTGCTAGAGAACCTAATGGTTTTAAAATCTAAACTTTGGATCTAAAGCTTTTTTCCTACATTTGGGAGTACTTCATTAGAAATTCTCCAAAGAATTACTGGGCCAAAGGGTATGATTTCTAGTGGTTTTAATATAAAGTATCAAAATGAATTCTCAAATTCCACGTGCACCTCCAGTAAATGAGAGGCCTTATATCACTGCTTCTTTGTCAGGTTGAAGAGTATTATTTTTTTAAAACTCACTGCCAAGTTTGGAAAACAAAAAAGGTGTATTATCCTAGCAACGTATTTTAACTGGATATTTATTTAATTACTCTTTTACTTAATTTATATTATCAACAACAAAAAAATTCAGTAACGTTCTTAGAAAACCAGAGTGGTTGATAAATGCTGTTTCTTTAGGTTAATCCAAAGTTTAAAATCCATGTAAATATTTCTTCAATAGATAATGAACAGACCACATCTGGAGAAAAATTTCAGAAGTCTTCATTCCTCTTGCAACCAAAACCACACTTGAAAATAGTCATTTATATAACATGGGTGAAAAAAACAAATCCTCAAAATATAAGAAGAAAAAGGCAAGTCTTCTCATTTTCAATGTCCAAAAAGAAGAAGAAAAAAAAAAAACCCAGTCAATCTCATAGATCATATAGGTAAGAAAAGATCTTAAAATAAGAATTACTTTCATGAATTTGTTTATGAATGCCACACTTACAATGACATGTTGGGCATCTTTTCCCTTCATAGGAAAATCTACTCAGTGTCATATCAAAGTCTGTTATTATCTGTAAAGAAAGGGGGAAAAGCATTATGGACCATACAGGCACTAAGGGCAGACACATACTGCACCCTTCCTAGAGGTATGGGACTGTGCTCAGTCCCTGACCTGCCCCCACCCCCACCCCCACAGGTTATTCTCTCTGCATTGTGTGTTCTAACGTAGCTCTCTGTTGGGAACAGCAGCCTATCTCCTCCAACTGCAAATTCCTGTGCTGATTAACCAGATTTTATTTGGTGGCAATGCTGGGGCCCTCAGGGTATCGCCTTGTGGTTAAGTCCTGGGAATCACCTTAAGTACACAGTGATACCTTCAGTGCCCCCAGCATCGTCACCAAATAAAATCTGATTAATCGGTATTAAAATTTGCAGTTGCAGGTGATTGGGCTACTATTCTTTTTTTTTTTTTTTAAGACTTTATTTATTTATTTGAGAGAGAGCACATGAGAGGGGGGAGGGTCAGAGGGAGAAGCAGACTCCCTGCCGAGCAGGGAGCCCGATGCGGGACTCGATCCCGGGACTCCAGGATCATGACCTGAGCCGAAGGCAGTCGCTTAACCAACTGAGCCACCCAGGCACCCTGGGCTACTATTCTTGATAGAGATAAAATGTCGCACAATTTCAACCCACCTGGTCAATGTACAAAAATGCAGTGGAGACAATTAAACTATATGAAGCTCTCAATTGCAAAGAAGGACATCCTGTCATATACTACAACATGGATGAACCTTGAGGGGACATTATGCTAAGTGAAATAAGCCACTTAGAGATGGACAAATTCTGCATGATTCCACTTAAGTGAGGTATTTAAATTAGTCAAACTCATAGAAGCAGAAAATAGAATGGTGGTTGTCAGTGGCTGGGGGTGGGGGGAGAAGGAAATGTGGGGTTGCTCTTCTATGGGTATAGAGTTTCAGTCATGCAAGATAAAGAAATTCTAGGAATCTGCTGTATAACAGTTCACACAGAGTTAACAATACTGTACTGTACACTTAAACATTTATTAAGAGAATAGATTCATTATTACGTGTTTTTTACCATAATTAAAAAAACATATGTCTACTGTGGGGCTTGAAATCACAACCCTGAGATCAAGGCCTGAGCTGAGATCAAGAGTCGGATGCTCACCTGACTGAGCCACCCAGGCGCCCCAAATTTGAATATTATTCTTAAAATGGTTTAATACTTAGGCACTTGCATTAGTTAGCTTGGAATTTAGTATTACTCAGATTTGAACAAAACATGAGATGAGTCCGCCTGAGCATTAAAAATAAAGACTTAATAATAAAGACTTCTTGATAATTATTCACCTGAAGTTTGGCAGCTCCACCCTTAATAAGACCACAGATAATTTCTTCTACTCTTGCAGGGTTCTTAATCCGAACTGAACTTCTCTGGAATTCAGGCATCTAAAAAATAAACGGAAGTTAATTAACTATTTTTAATTCCTCTTTCCCCAGGTTCTTTTGATACCAAGCAGAAGCTTATATTATTTTAAGATGTAAAAATGTTGAGGCATTATTTAAAAAAAAAAAAGCAAATCATATCAAATTACCATTTATACATATAACATTTTTTGAAGCACATTAACAGTTTCTATCTCAAAGATTAAGACAAAATTATATTTGTAATATATTATCAAAAAGTATAATTCTCCTAATTATAAAAGTCATGCATGGTTATCACAGAAATAACAGAAAAAATATAAAAAAGAAAATAGACATGGCTTGGAATTCTACTACCTAAAGATAAACAAGTAAACATTTAAATTTATTTTCCATTCTTTTTTTTTTTTTTTATGATTTTATTTATTTATTTGACAGAGAGAGAGATAGCGAGAGAGGGAACACAAGCAGGGGGAGTAGGAGAGGGAGAAGCAGGCTTCCCAGCAAGCAGGGAGCCCGATGCGGGGCTCGATCCCAGGACCCTGGGTTCATGACCTGAGCTGAAGGCAGACGCTTAATGACTGAGCCACCCAGGCGCCCCTATTTTCCATTATTTTCATTTCTATGATTACAAACATGCCTGTTTATGCACATAGTTTAACTCATTCTATTTTTTCATCTGGCTTTTTAAAATTAATTATTACTTCATATACTGTTATAAAAATGTTTTTAGCAGAATTCATTAATCAAAATAAAACCTTAGAGTGGAATGGGGAATATCTGAACTTCGTGATAAAGAGTTTTCTTATAAGATCTTTCTGCTTAAGGGGTGCCTGGGTGGCTCAGTCGGTCAAGCATCCGACTCCTGATTTCAGGTCAAGTCTTGATCTCAGGTTGTGAGTTCAAGCCCCGCACTGGGCTCCACACTAGACATGGAGCCTACTTAAAAAAAAAAACCAACCAACAAAAAAACTTTCTGCTTAAGATTTAGCTTACATTTATATTTACATTTAAAAAAATCTTAGCAGAAAGGTAACAAATGTTACATGATTATTCCCCACAAGTGTACCTTTGTGCAGGTAATTAAAATATATTTTAAATATATTTAACTTGAAAAGGTGCTTCAAGGGCGCCTGGGTGGCTCAGTTGGTTAAGCGACTGCCTTTGGCTCAGGTCATGATCCTGGAGTCCCGGGACTGAGTCTCACATCGGGCTCCCTGCTCAGCGGGGGGTCTGCTTTTCCCTCTGACCCTCTTCCCTCTCGTGCTGTCTCTCATTCTCTCTCTCAAATAAATAAATAAAATCTTTTTAAAAAAAAAGAAAAGAAAAGGTGCTTCAAGATCTTTGTTCCTTTATCATATTATACGTAATACCAATAATCCCAAATAATTTCATTGCTCTTAGCATAAATGTTACAACAGATTTATTTCAGTTTAAGACAACTACTAAAAAGTATGAGACCATCAGCATAAGACTCTTGATCTCAGGATCGTGAGCTCAAGACCCATGTTGGGCATGGAGCCTACTTTTAAAAACAAACAAACAAACAAAGGTATTACAACACCTGGGCTTAGGCAGCTACTAAGCTGGTTTATTCAGGATTTAGTGTTGCTCAACAATTTAATGTTAAATATTGTTTCTTTCTTCTACCCTATCACAGAGAAAACGAAACTGATCAGAGTAAAATGCACAGGCACAGTGTTCTTAGAGCATGTGTACACGAAGACGGTGGGGGTGGATAGGAGATTAGAGGGCATATAATAGCTCCACAGTATAAAAGGGCAGTAAGAGAACCTCAAATCAAGGTTCTATACTGGTTTGTACCCAGTAACCTTTATTTACTTTATATGCTATTATTCTGGGTATGTTACCAACAATATTAACATATTTCATGTGCATCACAGACATGAGTATGGAAAATTCCCTAGACCTTATAGCTCTGCTCCAAGAGCATACGACCAGCTGAGTCTCTCAGGTCCTATGCTGTCTCTGCATAATAGACAAAATTAGAAAATCGGAAAAAGGCTAAACTGTTTTCCTAAGACTGAAAGATACATACAGGAAAGAGAAATGCTAACATTAAAATTTTCTCCACTAATGAAAGATGCTACAATACGCCTAATTTTAAAAAGCCATATTTAAATAGCATAGGATAACCTGCAATGCAACTAACTTTCAAACAGTGATTCTTTTAACTTAACTGGACTTTAGAGGTGTCAACAGAATAATGGTTATCTAAATATTTATTTTACAGTGATTTTTCAATAGATGAGAAAAGCAAATAGGCACTTATTCCTACATTCCTTTTCTTCATTCATTAATCCATTAATTTGCTTAACAAATATTTACCTGTATCTACTTTGTGTCAGACGCTAGATGCCAGGGATATGATGATTAGCAGTACTTACACCATTTTCCTGTTGAGTTTTAGAAACCGTTGCTGTTTTGGAATATCACTTCTATAGCTCCCCTACAAATACCTTAACTAGTAAGTTCATCTCCTAACAACTATATTCTGCTCTTACCTCTGCCTTAATTGGCAGATGCATAGTAATCAGCATATGTTTGACTTAATAACTAACCCACTACTGAAAGCAACAGAAGATAAATGTCACTAACTATATTTTCACCAAGAAAATTAAACATTTTATTTTAGTGTGTCCATACTGACAAAGATGTCCTGCCTCATGCAAATCACATCCTATAATACATTCAATTAAAAAAAACACCACCACCACCACCCAACACCCATATTTAAATAGGATAGGATAACCTCTTTCAGATAATGAATAGGAAAATAGTACCAAAGCCACTTCAAAGTAGGCTGGTTTCTGCTAGGTTAACAACTAATAGATTGGATTATAATATCACTTAGGGCCTGAAAGACAACCAGAAGCTGGAGGAATTGATATCCCTGCTTCTGTGCAACAGCCATTCATTTTCAGATAAATAAGCAGTGAATACCCAAATAGCACCAGGGTGAAATCACAGTGATGAGAACAAATGAAAGAGCAGCAGAGAACACAATAGGAAAGAGGACACAAGTGTAAGAAATTTAAAAATGATAATTATATCTGCTTTGGGTTATAAGGTAATATACTTATACCCCCCCCATGATACACATACAATGTCACCAAAGCATATCATAAATACTTCTCAGAAACTTGAGATATTGGGCATTTTACTCAAATATTTTAGAATGCAACCTAAGAAATATATTTTTAAAATACTACATGAAATATGTCAAAGAATGTCAGAATATCAGAATATTAAGAAGTATACTGCAGGAATATACATTCATCATACATCACATACTTTCATTACCTCCTCAAATCCCTTCTTCCATAATTCTTCTTGGACAAAACTATACCTGTTTGGTAGCACTTAAAATAATGATGCTTCAAGTCTGAAGGGCAAGTTATTTTGAAATGTCCAAAAACTTTTCAATTTATGATATAATTTTATGGTAAAAAAATAAGGGGATAAAAATGTCCATCATTTGCAAACAAAAGAAAACAAATTCATTTTATAAGGCATAATGTAAAATGCTGAAGGAGCAGTTTTCCTGACAAGAATCAGGGCATTTTGGTTGACTGGAGCCAAATCTGACTTAATGCTAAAGATGACTAACAAAAACCTAAAATACATGTATTCTGGCTGTAGAATGAATTTGTACAGATGAAATGAAATTTGTACAGACCAATCAGTCTATTTCCATAATCGAAAAGCAATGAAGTTGATTTCAAAGTTACACAGTTTTATTCACAACTCTAGAGCAATATTTGATTATTTGATATTATCTTGCAGATACACTGAGACAAGATATAACAGAGTATCTGCATGGCATAGTCACAAAATTGTTCTTATGGTGTTTTACCTGTATTTCTCTGAAACTGGACCACATAAAAATTAGTTTAAATGACTTAAGGATCTTTGTCTGAAGTTCTCAGGGGAAATATTTTTTTTCCCAATGTTCATATTTGGTACAAGCAAAAGACTTCATTACTACTTTGGTACAAAGGAGTGGGCACTACAATTTTCATGTAACTACATAAAAAGTATAGATCCAAAGCCACCTATTCAGACTGGTATATTCATTCACATACATGGATCATTCTATGACTTATTTGGAAGACTACGCATTACTAAAGTGTAGTGATAGCCAGTTCCCCCTGTCTACCACATTTTTGGCCTATCTCCACATTAAGGGAGTGTAGGCCAAATTCATTCATTCAACATATAGTCATTAAGTGTAAGGCAGCTCTGTAAGAGATACAAATGTTTTAGTAAGATAAACATCTTAAACTCGGAGCGCCTGGGTGGCTCAGTTGGTTAAGCGACTGCCTTCGGCTCAGGTCATGATCCTGGAGTCCCTGGATCGAGTCCCGCATCGGGCTCCCTGCTCGGCGGGGAGTCTGCTTCTCCCTCTCCCACTCCCCGTTTGTGTTCCCTCTCTCGCTGTGTCTTTCTCTGTCAAATAAATAAAAAATCTTTAAAAAAAAAAAAAAAACATCTTAAACTCAAGGTGCATGTTCTCTAACATAGATTGTAATACAGGAGCCCGAATAAGTAATACATTGCTCAGACGTCCAGATAAAATACAAGAGGAACATAAGAGACTGTGATTACCTCTGCTGGGGCCAAAAGAGGAAGAGCCAACTGAGCTAGGCTTTCAAAGAGAAGTAGGATTTGTATATGCTGAGATCATGAGCCAAACTGCAGGGTCTAATGTGGGGGGAAAAGATAAATAGCTCTGTCTAGAACTTTACTGTGTGTGGGAGAGACAGAGAGAGGGGGGCAGGGAGGGAGGGAGAGAGAGAGTTTGTGTGTGTAAAGTGTGGAAAGAGATTTGGAGCCAGGTCATGAGAAGTTAAGAACAACATTCTAAGGAGCTGCCAACTTAAAAGATGTATCAACATTTTTAGAAAAGCAAACCCCAAGGTAAAAATTGTGCAACTTAATGCAATGATAGTAAAAATATATATATATATAAGTATGTGTAATTTTTTGGCTGGTTTTCCTTCAACAGTCTCTTTGTGGGTTGACTACAGTGCTACTTAGTTCCAAAGAAGACATGCTAGAGAGTTCTGGGACCCAGGTAACAACAATTTATATGGTAGGACATTCCTACATCACTTGTATTAATTTTGGTTAAAAAAAAATCAACTCAAGTAAAAAAAAAAAGAAGTTTTAGATTGACTTAATGTTACATATCAGAGACAAATTTCAATGCTAATCATGCAACAGAAGCAAAGGTCATGCCGATGCAGTAGGCTGAACCAAATGAAACTGCCAATGTTGGACTATTCAACATACAAAAACACAGCAATTTCACATGCTCCATCCTAACAGCAGTAACTACACCAACGGCAGCTTAATCAGCACTCTGAGGCAGCCTTCACCTCCTGTCCCACGCTGGATGAGGACAGCTAAGCTGAACAAGAGGTTTATTAACTGTGACACAAAGCTGTTTTCATGCTAAGTCATGTTCTGGTTTATAGGCTCAAATGAAAAAAAAAAAAACTAGAGAGAGGAAGAAAAAAATACAAGAGAAGAGGAAGAATGACAACAAACAACAGAAAGAGAAGATATAAGGTGATCGTGGGGCAGCTGTCCTCTTTAAAAGAGAGGGAGAAACTGTGATTTTTTACAATTTTACCACTATGAATATGGAAAATGGATATAATTTTTTCCACACATACAAATGCTACTTACATAGTGAAAACACTAACATAACAGGGAATTAACATTTACTGAGTGCTTACTATGTTCTATTAGGCACTTTACATACTTTTCCATTAAATATGAATAAGAACATTCCTTTATAAGATGAATAAGGTCTGAAAATCCAATGTATGTTATGGTGACTACAGTTTATAATACTCTATTATATAATCTGCTAAGAGTAGAACTTAAATGTTTTCCACCCCCCACTCCTTCCCCTGCCAAAAAAAGGGTAAATATGTGAGGTGATAGATGTGTTAACCACATGGGGAAGATGATTCACAATGTATATCAAATCTCAAATCATCACACTGTACACTTTAAATATCTCACAATTTTGTCAATTATATCTCAATAAAGCTGGGAAAAATCTGAATAAAACAAGAGTTTGGTGGTTTCATACAATTTCTTAAAGGTGAGATTATTACCCTCATTCAAGGGTATCATAGCTCTTAAGGACTAAATTAACATCTGAAGCCAGCTCTGACTCCAAGGCCTATATTTTTTCTTCCTCAATCTAATGTCTATAATGCAATGAGCTCTACTGTTATACAAGAAGTTTTTTATTTAAAGACTTGTCATTTTAATTCAGAAGCTTAAAACATCTCGTGCTGTATAATTTAAGTGTGTTATTGCTGAGCAAGGAAAATTTAGCACAAAAAGGAATGGGATAACCATTTTATATGCCGAGAAACACTATAATACACATTATATTTCAAGCAAAAAAAATTTTCTAAGGTAAGTTGAAATCCAATTCAACAAATAGTTGAGGTTCTATTGTGTATCAAACACTGTGAAGAAAAACCTGCATAAAGTTACAGTCCCATAATTAATGATCTGGTTAGAGACAGATGTAAAAGTGGTGAAGATTCACCATTAATAAATGGAACTGGAAATACTCAAATACCCACCATTTTCACATGTACAGCAGAATCTTGATTAGGCATTTCTTGGTTATCCAATCTTCTGGATTCCCCCAGGTGATGTCACAGTAAAAGAGAGAGAAAAAAGGTACACGTGACATACATATATTTCAGGCTGTTCCTGTAGGTTAATGACATAGTAAGGTGGTACTTTTGGTTTGACTTAAATACCAAGTTACTGAAGGCACCTTTTCCTCTTTCCTAAGAAGCTCAGCAAAGATTTTCTCTATCTTACAAAGGTTGGAGTTAAAAATTTTGTATGAAAAGTTTGCAGCTCTCCTATAAGAATTTATATAGTGTTAGTAAGATTTGAATAAAGTTTATATTTGCAAGAAAATGTTTTATTACAAGAATATTTTATCAATACTTTCTCTACATATAAGGATGAAGTTTGTGGGAAAATTATGCATTGCTATTACTGAATCAATGGAGGAAGATATGAATAGAACATAAGGAGAAACATAATACACAAAAGTCAAGTTTATTCTTCAATTTTCCCATATTAAACTCTAATTTTGTGAAATGAGGCAACTACTATCTGAGTTAGTGTCTGGCCCAGAATAAGTATGTGATAGTGTTAACTAAATGATAATTTTATGGGTTAGGGTGGAATTTATACATATCAATTTGTTAAGCTAAAAGAAATAGTTTTTATACTATCTCCTAATAAAATAAAATACCTCTTATCATTATTCTATCTTTTTTTTTCATTTTTACAGTATCAATCTTAGGGAAAATTACTTACTTTTGTTCCTCAATGACTTTACTTTTACTTCACACTAGGTAAGTAAAATTTTTTTAACAAAAGCGGTATTTAAAAAGGGCAACTTTAACAAAAGGGAAAAAATCTGACTTTTCTTAAAATTTGGTCATCATAGGGGTACCTGGGTGGTGCAGTCAATTAAGCGACTGATTCTTGGTTTTGGCTCAGGTCGGGATCTCTGGGTTGTGAGACTGAACCCCTTAACAGGCTCTGTGATCAGTGTGGAGTCTGCTTAAGACTTTCCCTGCCCCTCCCCCTGCTCGCTCTCTAAAATAAATAATCTTAAAAAAGTTGGACATTATATCTGTGTTCTTTATAATTAAAATGTATTGTAGCAGCTACATAAAATTTTCTCAATTCTAAAATTCATTCCTCCCTCCTTCCATTTTAAATGCATAAAATTGGGAAATGTCTTATAAAAAGGTATTCCCCCCCCACCTCAGAAAAGCTGTTAGTAAGTTAATGGTCTTATAATTGATGGCATCTTCAAGTAGAGTAAACAGTATTTCCAAATAGTAAGATACCTCCAATTTTTCACATCCAAAAAATAATATAGTACCTGCAGAAGTATCTATTTATCTATCTATACACTCTATATAACTCATAAACACTTTGATCACTACCCCCAAAATGTAACTGTAATGGTAGTTTGAGGGTTAGTAATCTTTAGATGATTGTAGTCAAATTTAAGTAACCCTTCCTTTCTGCTGATCCTTGATCTTAAATAAAGAAGATGCCACAGAAGTTGCCTGCAAATCTCTTTCTTCATTTATAGAAACCAAAGCATACAATATGCTTATGGTTTTCCTTTGATGTTTAATATCTGAACAGGGTTCTATATTTCTCGGAAAGCACTATTTTAAACAAAATCATTTTATTAGCTTGAAAAAGAGGAAGGAGAATGTGGAAAAGTACCGTAGAGTTTATAAAACATTTGAAAAGCCCAAAGGAACACAGAATTCAAGCAGTGCAGAATACATTTTAACATCTGGGAATCTCAGCTCTTCTTGTCACATAGAGCCAGGCAGCGCAATTCCTGTTCCCCCCACCACCAAGTTTGGCTCATTTATGTAAAAAAAAGATAAGGGGAAAAAAGCCAGTGTCAGTAAGTAAAAAATAATTGTCTTTCTCATGGTCTCTACATATTTTATTTAAACAAAACACAAACAAAAACAGAGTCATCAGAAATTTGATAATGGCCAATTTTAGGACAGTATTTTTGATAGGTAAACCTACTAGTTCATGGATTCTATGCAAATTTCAACTGAAGGTCCTTCATTCCTCCCGATCCTCACTGGCAATCTGACCAGAATGCATCCTTGTTCAGAGATAATATCACATAAAGTGATACTGTTGTCCCAATGTAAAAATCACCCCATTGTCTCTATAATTACAGAAGTGTCAAGAGTAAGGCATAAATGCCAGCATTCTGGCACTATTCTAAGGAAGACACTGAAAATTAGGGCAGGGTATTTTTAAACCAATCGGCTTGTAAACCTATACTTGGTATATAATGTTCTGGCTCACTTTGCCAGCAGTCATCTGTTGCAGATGCTTCAAGAGAAGAGCTGTTGGAAAAAACACATCAAGTGTAGAAGACACGTTCAAAAATAGAAAATACTAGCCTGGAAGTATGAACCCTCTTCATAGGAAGTTTTGAAGTTCTGAAGTCTTTTGAATTTTTAATGTCGACTAGAAAGTGTGGAAATCAGAAAATAATTACTCTGTGTGCTTTCACTATGAGGTTAGGGTCTCTGCTCTAACAGTGTTCATTACACAGAATATGTAGGACAAAGCTAAAGACTGAAACAAGAGGTAAGAACTTCATTGGAATAGCACAAACTTGATAACTGAAGAGTTTTAGTGATTGTGATTATTTCCTTCTGAGATCATTAACTTTACCTTGAAAAGACAGTGACAAATCAATGACTGAAAATTCCTATGTCTACATGAAAAAATTTTACTTGCCTTTATACAAGTTTTAAAGTATCTGAATGCCAATTGAATATTTTTAAAGGCCCACTTTGTCTTATGGGAAAGTGAAAAAGATTAAGTTCATCAATATCATTGGCTTAAAAAGTTGTGATCCTACTTCAGTTGTGATACTTGCAGAAACATTTACAGGACACAACAATAAAGTAATGAAATTTTGAATGGTAAACTGTGTACTACTTACATAAGAAAAGGCACGCATTACTATAATATGGACAGAGTATCAGCAACAGTACTAAACTTCCAAATGAATCCATTTTTTGCTGCACTTTTCCAGCAACCTGTAATTACTGGTCTTAAGCTTACTTATGTTTTTAATAATGACACTTGGGTGATTAGCACAAGAAAAATCAAACATAAGTTTGTTATTTCAGTAGCATTGTACATCAGTTTCTTGGATCATTTAAATAATTCTCCCTAATTAGATTTTCAAGGCCGCAGTGAAAAAAAATATACAAACTGGAAAGTGAAACTTTCTAGATACAGATATGAGACAAAAATGAAACTGAATATTCTCAGGTCTTTCCTGAGCCTGTTGGGGGAAAGAGAAAACAAACTGAGGTGGGAAGGGAAGAGAAGGAGATAGAAGAGAGGAAAAATAAATTTCAAAGGCTAGTTATTTAAAAATTGGCAATTTATACCAATTTTCTTAAATAGTAAAACTTGGCTTCTCAGTCAGAATTTTATGGATACTTAAGAAAATACATAATTTCAGAGCTCAGAATTTATTCATATATGCTCCTCACTCCCCATGGCCTTAATATCTAATAGCATTTTTCAAGCTGAGTAAACCAAGGCACATGGAAATTAAGTTATTTATACTGATTACCCTTAGCGCACTCTGAGTTCTGTCCTTGAATTTGTCCTAGAACAACAGCATAGGTGGTAAGCAATATCCAGAGATGCAGGGGCTTGGATACAGACTGCCAATAAAAACCAAGTAAACTGCTTTAAGAAATGGTCTGCTGCATTATCTAATTCTCCTGATTAAAAAAAACAAAAACAAAAAACAATTATAAAAAAAATAAGGTAAATCCAATTATTTAAAACTAAGTTAGCCACAACATTCTAGGGTTTTATAGCAATATATGCTTGAATCTTAATTCTCAATATACAATTTGTTATAAACCTTAAAGACTGTAAATCCAGCTTTTATCAATTCATAAAACATACCAATAGAATCCTATTCCATAATATCTTAGATAAAACAAGCACAAAATAAAAATTCATTATCTTTATTACTAGGCATAATATACGGTTCCTAGACCTGGGGACACAAAGCATGTGGCAATCAGCAAAACTGAGTCACAGAGCAACTAAATGAACAACAAAATTGGATCTTACAGTGCCTTTTTTTCCTTTGAAAAGAGATTTTTGAGGATACATTGCTTTTTCTCAACATGTACATGTGAAACATGAAGCTCTTAAAATTAGATGTTTTAAATTGTTATTTCGGAAACCCAAGACACTGCAAAGTTTTACATATTCATATCTTTGCAAACTGTAAAGTTTTATATTATACTGCTTTATTCTATTTTTATTTCCTTAATCTGTATTTTTAAATGCTTACAATTTCAACAAGATACTGAACCAAATAAGAGTCTATAGATAAAGTTAAGCCAGAGAAACTAATTGGTTTACATGAACTGTACACACTTACCCTGAAGGTAACCGGACAAGCTACGCCAGCAAAAGAAAATTCTTCCTGTCTGAGAAGTACTAATATAGCACAAGGTGCAACTGAGGGCGGTTCCAAAAGCCTTGGCTAAGCTCTATGCAAAAATGGTCTTGTGATGCATTAATACACAGTGCTTTATTATGCTCTGGGTGACACTTGCTAGCTCTGAGCTAACAGTCACCAGCCAGTCTACAGAAAATGATCAATTGAAAAAATGTGACAGTTAAGAGAAGGTAAATCTGCACTATTAGGGCTGGCAACTTGCTCTGCGAAGAAAAACGGAACCTCCATATTAACACTTAAAAATACTCCCTTCCTCATCCTGTTTTTTGGCTGTCAGTGTACTTGTGGTATGTGCATTTTTCTGTATGAATATTATATTTCAATACAAAGTAAAAAAAAAAGTAGGTCATGGTTGCTAGGAGCTGGGGGAGAGGAGAATGGGGAGCCACTGCTCAATGGGTACAAAGTTTCAGTTTGGAAAATGAAGAGTTCTGGAGATGGATGGGTGGATGGATGGGTTGCACAATGTCAGTGTATTCAAGGCCACCAAACCATACACTTAAAAATAGTTAAAATGGCAAATTTTATGTTGTGTGTATTTTATCACAATTTTAAAAAGATTACCTCATTTAAGACACAGGAGAAAAGACATGATGCATGTAAGTGTGGTCACTAGAATGTTAAGAGCCTTTACTGCAGGGCACTGGAATTTAAGTGATTTTTATGTTTTTCTTCATATTGCCTAGACTGTAAAATTTATTTGCTAAAAAAATCTGGACATAAATGATGAAAACTCATTTTTAAGGTTAAAAAATTGAAAAAAAGTGATTCTCCTGTTAGAAATAAAAAGTCAAATTGTTATGAAGAAAAATATTTTTAACTTTTAAAGAGAACCAGGCTTGCTTTTAACCCGAGTAGCAGGACTGCAATCTGCTAATACCACATGTCAGGGCCTGATAGATAAGTTATGCTACAGGCCCTCTGGGAAGCTTTATCATTAGGAACAGGAGGAAGCTACACTTACGTAAATAAACTTTTATATCTGCCTTCTCTCTTCTTTTTTTTTTTTTTTAAAGATTTTATTTATTTATTTGAGAGAGAGAATGAGAGAGAGCGAGCACATGAGAGGGAGGCGGGTCAGAGGGAGAAGCAGACTCCCTGCCAAGCAGAGAGCCCGATGCGGGACTCAATCCTGGGACTCCAGGATCATGACCTGAGCCAAAGGCAGTCGCTTAACCAACTGAGCCACCCAGGTGCCCCATCTGCCTTCTCTCTTCTATGCTCAAGAGAAATCAAACCCACATAGCATTTCAGTAATCAAACTGTGAAGTAGCATGCTCTATTAAAAACAATAAAAAATTTTTTTAAATGATTTTTTTAAAAGATTTTATTCATTCATTTGTCAGAGAGAGAGAGAGAGAGAGAGAGTGCACAAGCACAGGCAGAGGGAGAAGCAGGCTCCCCGCTGAGCAAGGAGCCCGATGTGGGGCTCCATCCCAGGACCCTGGGATCATGACCCCAGCTAAAGGCAGATGCCTAACCGACAGAGCCACCCAGGTGTCCCTGTTTAAATGATTCTTTAAAAGGCCACTAACAAAGTATCCAAACTTGGTATCTACCAAAGGTTAAAATGGCACTGCTATCTTATTTTAGTAAGATGAGAAGATTCGCAATGAAACATTCCTCTATGAGGAAAATCTTTTATATTTGACTAATGGAGGCTCAAGGGCTACCAAGTGATCCTTTTTGAAAATATTCCTGTATTATGTATGAATATGATGACTTAACTGTCCTGTAATATATGAATATAGGTAGCAATGGTAAGAATTTTAAAGATATCACTTAGACAGATGACTTAAGATTTAAGTCATTCTCAACAACAACAAAGGATGCTGGAGTCAGAGTTCTTTCTTGGAGGGCTATTTAGAGATCCTATTAAAAGCTTCAGAAATATACATTTCCCTTGACACACCAATTTTATATCCTAAGGATTTTAACCTAAGGAAATAAGGCAGTACACAAAGATTTAGTTGCAAAGATATATACTATAGACTTCTATAGACTTGTTTTTTTGTTTTTGTTTTTGTTTTAAATAGGCTCTACGCCCAGAGTGGAGCCCAACATGGAGCTCGAACTCATGACCCTGAGATCAAGACCTGAGCTGAGATCAAGAGTGGGATGGTCAACCGACTGAGCCACCGAGGCGCCCCATAGACTTGTTTTATAATACTGGGAAACTGTAAACAACCTAAATGCCCAATATCTAAATGTTCATTAACATAAGAGAAGTGAATACATTGTGGTATACACATAAAATATAAGATTACACAGTTCCCAAAAATGATTTTTATAAATAGCTAAAATTTATTGTACGTTTACTGTGTGTTAGGTACTTCAAACACTTGACATACTTCATCTCATATAACACTCATAACCCCAGAAGGTATGTGCTATTATTATCCTCATTTTTCAGCTGAAGAAATTAAGGCAGTAGCTGAGAAGTGGCAGAACTGGATTCAAACTCAGGTCTCTCTGACTTCAGAATCCATGCCTGTAAATCACTGGACCCTACGGCTCTGTAAGACCGATATTTACAGATATACTCAGGTGTACATGATCTACAACTGAATGAGAGTATCTACAGCAAGAGTCCAATTTTTGGGCAAAATTCTTTATACAAGCATAGGAAAGTCTAAAATAGAATATATAAGATAGTATCAGATGGGATTAAGGGGCCATTTTTATTTTCTGAGTTTTATAAAATGAGTTCCTTGGGAAACAAAAAATAGCTTATTACAAATGTTACAGTAGTAGCATCAACCATGTCCATAATCAGAAAAGAAAATTAAAAAAAAAAAAAGTACAACCGGAGCTAGTCAATATCATGGGTGGATTACTTGAAACAGTATTTCTACAGTGGAGACAGAACAAGGAATTAATCCAGTTGGCTCTAAAGCAAAACAAAAGAAAGATGGCTAGTATGTTATCAAGGGGGTGGAGGATGGCTTTGGCTCTGCTGGTGTTCTGCTCTGCTAGCCTAAGGAGAGAAGAGAGGAAATAGGAGCATTGCTCCCTGCTTAGAGGGAACTTGTCCCACAAGATCAGTTCCACCCAGTGTGTATAAATGCATGGGGTGGGATGGGATGCCTGGTGGGCCGTCCCTCCAGGAGTGACTAACATTTTTCAAGCACTTTCTTAACTTGTCAGAATCTCAGAAGCATGCAATGGCCTTTTATACACTATGGGACCAAGGGCACGCTGCCCTAAGGTGGCTCACTTTATTTATTTTTTAAAAAATTTTATTTATTTATTTGAGAAAGAGCGCAGGAGTGGGGGTGGGGTGGGGTAGGGGGGAGAGGGAGAAGCAGACTCCCCACTGAGGAGGGAGCCCAATGAGGGGCTCGATCCCAGGACCCTGAGATCATGACCTGAGCTGAAGGCAGACTCTTAACCGACTGAGCCATCCAGGCGCCCCAAGATGGCTCACTTTAGCATCAAGATTATTTTGAGTTAAAGGCAAGCAAGATCCAGCAGATTTAGGAAAAGCTCCTTACCCCCACTCTCCCACCCTCCACAACTGCGTAAAAAGAATTTAGATAAAGGTCCTGCTCCAGGAAGAGAGCTATCCCCAGAGATAACTACATTATGCTATGAATTAGGTATAGTGTGTGGAGAAGAACCTAGCAAGGCCTCTTTGATCAAAGTCCTCTCTTTGTCCCACCATTTCCAAGTGATCTAACAAGTATCTGTTTACCAAACATTTACTTTTTCATTCTTTCTGAGGATTGCATTCCTTCCCTTTGAAGACCCAGACCCCTACACCCCCTTCTCCTTAGTTCAGAATGACATATACCTCATTTTGCCTGACAGTGTTTGGAATTTCTTTGTGCATTCCCCATATGTATGCTAGTAAGTTTGATTTTTCTCCTGTTAATCTGTCTCATGTCAATTTGATTCTTATTCTAGCTAGAAGGACCCTGAGGGGACAGGATATTCTTACTCCCCGACAATACATTCTATTTATTCCGTAAAGCCTTATGAGAAATATAATACTTCTCCCCTTATTACTGGTAAGGAACCTAAGGTCTGGAGAAGTTACTTACTACTTATGTGACTTTTCTTCTTATTATATCATGCTGCTTCTAGACAATAATATACACATTATTTACATGAGAGGGCCAGAAATGTCTGTGAATAAGAATAATGTTTTGAAACTGTGCCAAGAAAAAAGAACAAGGACACAAATACAAGCAAAATACTGAGTAAAAGAAAATGAATTTTGTTTCAAATAGCTCTAAGCTACTGTGTTCTGTTTTGTTTTTGAAAGGGAATATAAAGGATTTAGAAGTAAGAAGATGTAAAGGGAGGCTTTTTTAGCAGCACAATGAACTGTGATCTCTGGACTCTGACGGGCTCCTGTTTGCCTTGGCGTTTCTTTACTCTTGGTCATACAAACAGAAATCACTCATAAAGCTCTGAAAGGAAAAGCTACACCTGCAACTGACATGCCAAAGAGCAGATAAGTTCTCCTACAGGACTCACATCTTTGGAAGCTTTTTCTCCCCTTATAACACTGTAATTGGCTGTCTTTTATCAATGGAGAAAGAGATACGCATTTGTACTTCTGAGGAACGAGTTACAACGTTTTAGATACTGTCAATTATTCAACCAACTTGAAAAGCTAAAAATGACCACTTCATATTTTGCCATTAAAGAGTTTCTCAAAATTTTGAAATACTGAAAAAACAAAAAGCCCACAGAAAATCAAATCTTAAACCTTAGTAACTTATTGATTGATTCATTCATTTTGCCTTTAATCTGGGGGCAGGGAAGTAAAGGGAATAAAAGTACTACATTAATTAATAGTTGAATGTGAAAGAAATCACTTCATAATTCTACATAAAACCTGTAGTAAGGATAATTTATTTCTCAATTATCCAATCTAAGACTTAACTACTAACTCACTTAGCTTACACAATCCAATTATTATTTGGCTATGGAATGTATTTTTAAACTTCAATCTGAACTTGACTGACACTCTAGGAAATTATTCCAAACAAAACAATAAAATCATATAAGGAAACCATTCAGGTGAGTCCTCTATAAGGACTCTTGCAAAACTTGCTCCTGCTAATTGCTGTAATTGCTGTATAAATAGATTATTTTTTAAACATGCAAAACAACCATCTAGGCATTTGACTTCTCTTAAAACTTCTCTAAAGAAGACGTCAACGAACTTCAGCACTGTGACTATTCAAAACAGAATTGAAACAGATGCTATTAATGTTTATATGAGTGTGATTTTTTAAAATTTATTATTTTTTTATTTAAATTCAATTAGCCAACATATAGTACATCATTAGTTTCAGATGTGGAGTTCAGGAATTCATCAGTTGCATATAACACCCAGTGCTCATCACATCATATGCTCTCCTTAAATGCCCATCACCCAATCTCCCCTCCAGGAGCCCTCATTTTGTTTCCTATAGTTATATGAATATGATTTTAAATGTTTAAGGAGCAAAAACAGAGATGAAACAATGAATTATTACATTTTGGGGAAATGAACAGGAAGTAAAGATTTTCTGTAAGTTTCTTCTTACATTTAAAATCATTCCAAAAACTTATCCTATTAGGTGACTGTTAGTGAAGTTGATTGCTGCATTTATGAATTTGTATACATATATGCAAACGGAGGAAAACCTATTCTAATCTCAATGCATTTCTTAAAAACTCTGCAACAATCTAGGATTGACTTAATTTTCAGAAACTCGAAGTTCTTGAACATAGTTTATATCTTTTTAACTTAAAAAGTAATAAATTCTGTAGTTTAAACTCCTTTAGAGGCAATGACATTTATGTTGCAATAGGTAGGTCAAGTTCAAGAAACTTGGATGTAAGAAAATATCATAAACAAAGGAGTCTTTCCTAGCTCTCCTCTCAAAGGAAATATGTTCTAATATTTCAAGACGCTTAGCACTGAAATTGTTTCCATTTTATTATATCTGGATCTCTGTGCCTGAAATGGAATAAGAAAAACTTTGTTTTAATTTTGGACTCCTTCCATAACACACAGTTGGCATTCTCTCTGTTGAAAAGAAACAGTATTGTTTAGGATTGCTATTTGGGTATGGGTCATATTAAAAATGGCAAAAATGGTTATGTTATTGGTGTATTATATCTGGTACCTCTAAATGGAGAGTACAAAGACTTAACTTACTATCTTCTTTTTGCTATGCCGGATAAATGCATTTAAAAAATAGTAAGGTAAATGGGGCATCTGGGTGGCTCAGTAGGTTAAGTGTCTGCCTTCAGCTCAGGTCATGATCTCAGGGTCCTGGGATAGAGCCCCACATAGGCTCTCTGCTCAGCAGGGGGTCTGCTTCTCCCTCACCCTCTCCCCCCTGCTCATGCTCTCTCTTGCACACTCTCTCTCTCTCAAATAATTAAATAAAATCTTAAAAAAATAGTACGGTAAGAGGGGCGCCTGGATGGCTCAGTCATTAAGCGTCTGCCTTCGGCTCAGGTCATGATGCCAGGGTCCTGGGATCAAGCCCCACATCGGGCTCCCTGCTCAGCGGGAAGCCTGCTTCTCCCTCTCTCACTCCCCCTGCTTGTGTTCCCTCTCTCACTGTGTCTTTCTTTGTCAAATAAATAAATAAAATCTTTTTAAAAAAAATAGTAAGGTAAGAAAATGATGAAGTAAATTATTTGGAGACATTCAAGTTCATAAACGAGTAACTTGTAGCAAAGAATTACTTGAAATTACATGGATGATAAGTGATAACTTGAGTTTTAAAAGTATGTAAATAGAAGAAACCACAAAATATACTCCTTTTGAATCATCTTTCAATATTAATAAACTCAGTATGTTAAACCAAAGTACTTAATTTAACCTATGCAAACTCTTGGTAATGTATATTATATCCAACAAGGGAATGTGTGCTCATCAGAATAGACCTTATAAAAATAGGTTTATCGGAGAATGGCCTTCAAAGTACTTTTTATGGTCAAGTGTCATGCTGGTGAACTCTTTCAAACTTTTAAAGAACAGATGGCCCCATGCTAGATAAACTGTTTAACAGCACATAAAAAAAGGTTAAGATATCCAATTCCATTTATGAAACTAACTAGTATAAAATCCTGAAACAAAGCCTGTCAAAAATAGTACAAAAAGAGGAAACATAACCTAAGTTCACTTATGAATATAGATATAAAAGTCCTAAGTAATAAACCAGTAAAAAACTAAATTCAATAGCACAGATAATCATTGAACATGGCTGAATCAAATATATTATAAAAATCAATTAACATTCATCACAGAGGAATAAAAGGGTCACAGGTGTCTCTATTTTCTTCTTCATGCTCCTTCGTATTTTCTAAATTTTCTGTAATAAATCTATATCATACCCAGAAGGAAACAAATAATATTTTTAAAAGGTTACATGTCCCAAAATATAAGAAAGCAGAAGTGTATATAATGCTACTATATCTTTTGACAAAATAGACATGGCATATGTTAAGTCATGTTTATGGAAGGTAAAATGAAAATTATCTCTTGAGGCAAAATTCCACCTTACTACGTTTTCTGGAGTAGCCTTCCTCATTCTTTGCCTGTGAGATAAACTAATGAGTAAGCTACACAAACTACTTAAACAATATGCTATATTCTCCTCCCACCCTGGATATCGAATGAAGTCATAATGTGTAAATGAGGAGTCATATACAAATAAAGCTCTGTAAAGCATTATAAAGTATTAGGACATGGTTTAAAGAAGCCATTTAGGTGGGTGGGGAAATGGGCTAAAAAGATAAAAAGGGATTAAGAAGTACAAACTTCCAGTTATGAAATAAAATCATGGAGACAAAAAGTAGAGCACAGGGAATATGGTCAATTGTAATTGTAATAACTTCGTATGGTGACAGATGGTGACTAAACTTGTCAAGGCAAGTAACGTGTAGAATTCTTGAGTCACTATGTTGTACACCTGAAACTAATGTAACACTGCATGTCGGCTGTACCTCAATAAAAAGCAGCAGCACCAACAGCAGACACTTAAAGATTTGAGAGGAGGGTCATACATAGACTACGCAAAAATAAAAGTGAAAACAAAAAAAAAACTTGGAAAAATACATTTCTAACATATTTCTACAGTTAAAAACATTTTATAAAAGCCCTTGCAAATCAAGAAAAAGAACGTAGAACAATTCAGAAAAGAAGAAAATAAATGGCCAATTATTTTTAACAGTTCAGTTTCAAAAGTAATGAATACTTAAAAAAAAACAACTATCATTTGGCAAAAATAAGAAAAAAAAAAAAGACACCTATTCCCAGGAAAACAGGGAGCTAGGTACTTGTATATACTGCTAGTGGAAATGTAAATCAGTACAACCTTTTCAGAAGGTAACCTGGAAGCACATTCAAAAGCCTTAGATTTGTACATGCCCTTTGATCCAGCATCCCACTTAAACAGTCATGGACTTGCACAGATGCAACACAAATGTTTACTGACCCATTATTTATTATAATGAAAAGTGGTAAACAATCTAAATGTTCAACAGTAAAGAACTTGCTGAAGAAATTATAACACCTATATGATATAAAGGAATATAATATAATCACTAAAAAAAGTATAAAATTAGGAAGGAATAAATTTTTTTTTTTTATTTGAGAGAGAGAATGAGATAGAGAGAGAGAGCATGAGATGGGAGAGGGTCAGAGGGAGAAGCAGACTGCCTGCCGAGCAGGGAGCCCGACGCGGGACTCGATCCCAGGACTCCAGGATCATGACCTGAGCCGAAGGCAGTCGTCTAACCAACTGAGCCGCCCAGGCGCCCCAGGAAGGAATAAATTAATAAGTGAATAATCTTGGGGCGCCTGGGCGGCTCAGTTGGTTAAGTGTCTGCCTTTGGCTCAGGTCCTGATCCCAGCGTCCTGTAAAGGAGTCCCGCCTCCTGCTCTGCTCAGCAGGGAGCCTGCTTCTCCCTCTGCCCCTCCCACCCTTGTGCTCTCTCTCTCTCTTTTTCTCTCTCTCTCAAAAATAAATAAAAATCTTGGGCGCCTGGGTGGCTCAGTCGGTTAAGCGTCTGCCTTCGGCTCAGGTCATGATCCCAGGGTCCTGGGATCAAGCCCCGCATCGGGCTCCCTGCTCAGCGGGAAGCCTGCTTCTCCCTCTCCCTCTGCCCCTCCCTACTATTTGTGCTCTCTCTCTGCTCTGCCTTGCTCTCTCAAATAAAGAAAATCTTAAAAAAAAAAATCTTAAAAAAAATAAATAAGTGAGTAATCTTATTAAAAACAATGTTACAGTATGATCTCATGTTGGGAAAAATGATACTTAACAGTTATATATAAATGAATCAAATGCATATAGAAGCTTTATCCTTTACAAAAAACCATGTTTCCCATACGACTTTAGCAAAATTAAATTTCAGTAACTGAAAATGATATAATTATATATGCCAAGCTTGTAAGTATGCTACTCAGGTCAATTTACCCATCTACAAATTATTATAGCAGGCAGGCAGGGATTAGGCCCCAGGTTAAAAACCGTTATTCAGGGGCACCTGGGTGGCTTAGTCGATTAAGCATGACTCCGGCTGGGGTTATGATCTCAGGGTCCTGGAATGGAGCCTTATGTTGGGCTCTGTGCTCAGCGGGGGGCGCCTGCTCCTCCCTCTCCCTCTGCTCATGCTCTCACTCTCATATAAAAAAAAAAAAAAAAAAAGACAAAACCAGGGCACCTGGGTGGCTCAGTCGTTAAGCATCTGCCTTCAGCTCAGGTCATGATCCCAGGGTCCTGGGATTGAGCCCCACATCAGGCTCCCTACTCGGCAGGGGGCCTGCTTCTCCCTCTACCGACTCCCCCTGCTTGTGTTCGTTCCCTCTCTTGCTGTGTCTCTCTCTGTCAAATAAATAAATAAAATCTTTAAAAATAAATAAATAAATAAAAAGACAAAACCATTACTCAACATTTGGGATAACGCTGGATATCTTTCTATTCTCAATCTTTTAACTTGAAGGATGTATGATGCTCTAACTAGACATTCTTCTTTTCCAAACCTGAGAGCTCAAAGAGAATATTGTTTAGAGACAATTGTTAAATCATTACTTAATCTGAATCTCTTACAAGACAACATCATGTCTAAAAGAAAGTCGGTTTGGAAAACAGTATGGAGGTTCCTCAAAAGGTTGAAAATAAAGCTAACCTATGACCCAGCAATTGCACTACTGGGTATTTACCCCAAAGATGCAAATGTAGTGATCCAAAGGGGCACGTGCACCCCAATGTTCATAGCAGAAACATCCACAATAGCCAAACTATAGAAAGAGCCCAGATGTCCATCGACAGATGAATGGATAAAGAAGATCTGGTATATATATATAATGGAATACTACTCAGCCATCAAAAAATAAAATAAAATATTGCCATTTGCAACAATGTGGATGGAACTAGAGAGTGTTATGCTAAGCGAAATAAGTCAATCAGGGAAAGACAATTATCATATGATCTCGCTGATATGTGGAATTTAAGAAACAAAAAAGATCATAGGGGAACAGAGGAAAAAATAAAACAAGATGAAATCAGAGAGGGAGACAAACCATAAGAGACTCTTAAGCATAGGAAAGAAACTGAGGGTTGCTGGAGGAGCGGGGGTTGGGGGATGGAGTAACTGGGTGATGGACATTAAGGAGGGCACGTGATGTAATGACCACTGGGTATTATATAAGACTGATGAATCACTGACCTCTACCTCTGAAAGCAATAATACGTTGTATGTTAACTGAATTTAAATAAAAATAAATAAATTTAAGAAATAAATAAAAGAAAGTTGGGAAAAGCTTTGTTTCACGAAAGGAGCTGAAAAGAGAATTAACATTTATTGAATACTATGTGGTAAACAGTTTGAGACTGTATGCATATCATCTCTTTTTTAATCTTAACAACCCACATAGATATTTAGAATATACTGTTGGAATTCTCCGAAAGTATAATTATTTAAAACACTAAGTGAAATAAAAAATACAAACGCAAAGACAGAACATATTCCTAATATAATACCCTGAAAGAAACAAGGGGGCAGAAGATTTTTTTAGGTGAATCTTATCCATTCTGGAGAACTGGAAATTGAGACTTAGAAATTGTCCAAAGTTAAACCATCGGAAGGTGGCAGGGCTGAGTCAGAACCAAGGATTCGCCAACTTTTATTAAACTCTCAAACATTATATATTTATGACTTCATTCCCTAACAAGATATTCTAAAGTTCAAATCATCAATTATGTAACTTATTAAAGAACTTACTTTATCTTTACTATATAAGCCACAATACTTAAAAAGCACAGAATAACTGAATAATTATGGAACACCAGATAGATTTCCCCATCCTACAAAAACTAGGCCTATGTGACAAAACCATGTACATACACATGGATATCTCTCTATATATACATCATATTATATATATACACATACATATATATGGTACATAGTTCTGCACAAAGAATGAAATAGAATAAAATATTTAATTAGCTTGGAAAGAGATAAAATTTTTATTTTCTTAATTTTTTTTTTATTCTTATGTTAATCCCCATACATTACATCATTAGTTCTAGATGAAGTGTTCCATGATTCATTGTTTGTGCATAACACCCAGTGCTCCATGCAGAACGTGCCCTCCTCAATACCCACCACCAGGCCAACCCATCCTCCCACCCCCCTCCCCCCCAGAACCCTCAGTTTGTTTTTCAGAGTCCATCGTC
>NC_138380.1:39706250-39706346 GCF_054177405.1 Leptonychotes weddellii | reverse complement strand
CATCATTAGTTCTAGATGAAGTGTTCCATGATTCATTGTTTGTGCATAACACCCAGTGCTCCATGCAGAACGTGCCCTCCTCAATACCCACCACCA
>NC_138380.1:39694003-39706150 GCF_054177405.1 Leptonychotes weddellii | reverse complement strand
TGATTTCCCCCGCTTCATTCTTCCCCTCCCGCTACCTTCTTCTTCTTCTTTTTTTTTTCTTAACATATATTGCATTATTTGTTTCAGAGGTACAGATCTTAGATTCAACAGTCTTGCACAATTCACAGCGCTTACCAGGGCACATACCCTTCCCAGTGTCTATCACCCAGTCACCCCATCCCTCCACCCCACCCCCCACTCCAACAACACTCAGTTTGTTTCCTGCGATTAAGAATTCCTCATATCAGTGAGATCATATGATACATGTCTTTCTCTGTTTCTTAATTTTTATTTTATTATTTTTTAAAGGTTTTATTTATTTATTTGAGAGAGTGAGAGAGAGAGCATGAGAGCAGGGAGGGGCAGAGGGAGAAGCAGACTCGCCACTGAGTGGGGAGCACAGATGTGATGTGGGGCTTGATCCTGGGACTCCGGGATCATTACCTAAGCCAAAGGCAGACTTGACCCACTGAGCCACCCAGGCGCCTCAAGAGAGAAAAATTTTTAAAGATCAGCAACACAGGAACACTTCATTAACGCAATTGGTGTTCCCAACTGAGAAGCATGCTTTCTTTAAAAGCTTCAGAGAGAGCTAAAGTCGGACTGAGTGCCGGCTCTGCTACTTACTAAGCTACATCCTAAGCAAATTAATAAAAATTATGACAATTTACCAGCTGGACTGTGTTTTTAAGGATTAAATAAGGTCATGCACTGTGAATGTGGCCATAAGTAGACACCCCAAAATTTTAGTTCCTTTCCCCTGGTTAACAGATTCATAGGGGCTTCTCCCTCTGACCCTCCCTCCTCTCATGCTCTCTCTCTCTCTCTCTCAAATAAATAAATCAATCTTTAAAAAAAAGGCGGGGGGTGCCTGGGTGGCTTAGTTGGTTAAGCGACTGCCTTTGGCTCAGGTCATGATCCTGGAGTCCCAGGGTCAAGTCCTGCATCAGGCTCCCTGCTTGGTGGGGAGTCTGCTTCTCCCTCTGACCCTCCCCCCTCTCGTGCTCTCTCTCTCATTCTCTCTCTCAAATAAATCAATCTTAAAAAAAAAACAACAGATAATAGGGCAGTGCCCAACTAACCCAAATGGGCATCAGTTTCTAATTGTTTTCTAGTTCTAGTCCCAGTGTAGCCCCCTGTTTTCTTTTTTCCCCCCTATTATCTTAATGTGACTTCCGTAGGTTTCATTTTTGTAACATTTCACTATGCTGTAATGCTTAGGTTCTCAAACTTTTCCTATCTCCATCAAAATTGATCAAGTGCCTCATTCCCTTAGAACACTGTGACAGAGAAATCTAGATAAACATAAACTGTTCGGGGGAAGACTGTATAAGAAGATAATGATTTTTTTTTTTTTTTTTTTTGGATGATGGTGTTCTGAACCCTGGCCCTGGGTAGGGCATTTGAAGTAAAATAAATGAGAGGGCTGTGCCATGACAAAGCTTCAGAGATAAAGTGGGGACAGGAAGGATCTTACCGCAACCCACATGTAACTATCTACTTCCACCCACTCACAAGCAGGAATATGCCACACAAATTAAGCAACCTTCCAATCAACCAACAAACAACTCTGTAATCTATTAGCACCTTGAAATATGAGGAAGATAAACAACACATGTGAAAAAATAGACGATGGCATTTAAATCTGTAACAGCAGAAGACTCAAAGTTGGTTTAGATTTTATAGATTAATGGTTTTAGAGGAGGAAAAATAATTTTCCCTGTACCCTTCTATGTTCTTTGCTGAGGCCATCCATCCCATAATAAAAAGACAGATTAACAGAAAAAGAAATCCTTAATTTCACACATATGGGAACCCACAAAGATTCGAGACCCAAAGGCAGTCAGGCAATTGAGGCTTATAAACCATCTTGAGCTAAGGCGAAAGGAGAGGCTTGGGGCTTCAAAGGGGAGGAAGGCAAGTCCAGGAAAATGAGAAAAGCAATGTTTGCCTTCATGCAGGTAAGTCTCTCAGATAAAAGAGTAATCTCTGGTAGTAGCTCTCTTCCTGGTACAGGCCCCCTTTCCAAATTCTTTTAGGCAGGTAAAAGGGAGTTAAAAAGCTCTTCCTGACCCTTCTGGGTCTTGATTGCCTTCAGTTCACAATAATCCCCATATCAGAGTGGCAGACTTTGGGGTGACAAATTCTGCTCCCCTCAGGTTGAAGCAACAGTGAGAGAGTAAACATAAAAATAAAACAAGAAAGGTAATTTAGAAAGCTAGCACCAAGCCATAGCACAGAGAAGTCTGCCATCTGCTGACACAAAAATGGAATCGTATAGATTTCCCTGATGGCTGTTTTTAAAGCAGTGGGAACCTCAGGTAAGGCTTATGACATTAGATTTCAATTAAGTTACTATATTGAAGAGATAAATTACAACCGCTAATTCAAAAGACAATAAGGATTAAAATGGGATTTAAGATTCTTTATAGGCTTATTAATTCAGTAACTCTAAATAATGTGATGTCCGAATTACTTTAAAAGCAAACAAAAGAGGGCGCCTGGGTGGCTCAGATGGTTAAGCGTCTGCCTTCGGCTCAGGTCATGATCCCAGCGTCCTGGGATCGAGTCCTGCATCGGGCTCCCTGCTCCTTGGGAGCCTGCTTCTCCCTCTGCCTCTCTCTCTTTCTCTGTCTCTCATGAATAAATAAATAAAATCTTTAAAAAAAAAAAAGCAAACAAAAGAGAAATTTATGGAAATGATTTAACATAAACTGTAGGGAACATTCAAACTGCTATGATGAATTAAGGATAATCTAAGACACTTGGCAAAAATTAGAAAATCTGTGGGAGAGGAAAATAATTTTTCCTCTACCCTTCTAGGTTCTTGGCTGAAACCCTCCTATAATAAAAGACAGATTAATAGGAGAAAAACAAACACGAATTTAATAACATGCATCCCTCCTGAATACATGGGAGATACCCAGGAAAATGGAGTCACTCCCTGAAATGGGTCAGGTTATCATCTTAAGTACCATCTCTAGCTAAAGAAAAAAGAAGATGGTATATCCTGGGGTTACAAATCCTGTTCCCTTTCAAATCCTACAGATTTCACCTCTGCGATTGGTCAATGTTCTGTCCTCTTTCTCTGGCTCCCATAGCAGGCTAGGGTTCATTCTCTTTAATCCAGGCTTATTTCAATTCCTGCTTCTCCAGTGACAGAATGCTGTCCCAACATATGCCTCTTTGGCATGACGACTATTTTGAGCTGATTATTTCAGAGAAACAGGAGACACAGGTGAAGCTCTGAAAAGAGAAGTTCCCTTTTGCAAGGGAAATTTATATTTATAAAGGAAATCCCCATTTCTATGTGTGTCTCCACTCTGTACCAAAAGAGAAGGAAGAAAAAGATGAAGAAAGCACGGCAAACTCAAATCAATGGAGAGAGTGCACTTAAAATCTGCATTATCAACCCTTACTCTGGTTTACCATTTTTTTCCTCCTCCCACCCAACAACAGGCCTCTTCCATGCCCTTCTTTTTGCTTATAGCTGTAGATGGTATAATTTTAAACCATCTAAGAGAGTTACTCACTTTTCCCAAGGCATCTCTCGTGTATATGTGTTAATAAAACTTTTTCTCTTGTTAATTCTATCTTTGGTTATAGGGTCCCCAGCACAGACCTTAGAAAGGTAGATGGAAAATTATTTTTTCCTCACACTCCTTGTCTCTTGATTCTAGTTATGCTAATTTAGTGTACTTCAGCTACCAGATTAAGCAATTAAAATGCATTCCAGATCTTATCACTTTTTGAAAATGAACATAACTCTCAAAGACTCTTCAGCAAGTTAATTACAAACACCTCACTACTGATAATACAAACATTTCTACAATGTGGTCCCAACACTTTTTAAAAATGTTGCTTTCAATTAACCGTTTTTTAAAAAAAATATACATGTTCATGCTATTTCAAACAGTGCAGAACATTAAAGGATGAAAAAGTACAAGTCTCCTTCCTCATTCTCATCCTCTCAAGTTCTATCATTACTAGGAACAACTACAAACAACTAGTGCAGTTTTTCAAGAATTTCCAATGACATAAAAGCACATTCATGTGTATCTCCCTGGAGCCACAACTGTTCTACAATGTGCTTTTTCCCCCTAGTTACTATCTTTTGAACTTTTTAAAATGTTAACTCAGATTTACCTTCTTGTATGTATGTATGTATTTATAAAAGATTTATTTGAGAGAGAGAGAGAGCACATGTGAGCATGAGCGGGGGGAAGGACAGAGAGAGAGGGACAAGCAGACTCCCCACTTAGTGGGGAGCCTGAGGCAGTACTCAATCCCAGGACCCTGAGATCACTGACATGGGAAACAAAGGCAGAAGAAAAATTATTAAATTTCCTTATAAAGTACAGCCCATTGACAAGTCCTTAAAACAGGCAGAGTGACATTCCTCTAGGGACTCAACTGCCTCGATGTTAATACCTTGTAAAGGGCAAAGGCAATCTTAGCCCAACCCCCAGGACCCTGTAAGTCTACTTTAACATACCAAGATACATGTTGGCAATCATCCCCCAAGCATATGACCCACCAATATACATCCGAAGGGTCTCATGACTCAGGTTTTATTAGACAGTAATAAATGACCTTATCCCAACAATAGCTAGCCCCTCAAGGTCCTGGAAACCTTGCTTCCAAAATTCCTTAGAGACTTAGGCTATCCCTACCCCTCTCCCAACTTGAAAGTATATAATGGGCCACTCCTCATGACCCCAGTGCCGCTCTTTCTGCCCACGGGTCCTGTCCTCGTGCTTTAATAAAACCACCTTTTTGCACCAAAGACGCCTCAAGAATTCTTTCTTGGCTGTCAGCTTGGAACCCTGACGTCTTTCCTACATCAATCATGATCTGAGCCGAAGTCAGACACTTAACTGACTGAGCCACCCAGGTGCCCCTACTTTCTTGTTTTTAAAGCTGCACAATGTTTTATTATACAAATGCACCACAGTGTAACCAATGCACTATAATTTATTTAACCGATGTATATACCGCCTCCAACAGAGTAAACAAAAGTGCCCATTTTTCTATATCCTCATCACTCGGATTTCTCTCTCCACACAGTGCTTGGCAGTCCCCAATTTTGCCTGTTTGTGAGCAATTAAACTGGATTTTTTAAAATACATTTTGTAGGGGTGACTGGGTGGCTCAGTCGTTAAGCGTCTGCCTTCGGCTCAGGTCATGATCCCAGGGTCCTGGGATCGAGCCCCGCATCGGGCTCCCTGCTCTGCGGGAAGCCTGCTTCTCCCTCTCCCGCTCCCCCTGCTTGTGCTCCTTCTCTCGCCGTGTCTCTCTCTGTCAAATAAATAGATAAAATCTTAAAATAAATAAATAAATAAAATAAAATACATTTTGTAAACTTTGTAATTTTGCTGGGGGCAAGAATTTCAATTCTTTACTTCTATGGTTCTCAAATTTTAGCATTCATTGGAATCACCTGGAGGGCTTAAAGTAAAGGATCTAAGGATATGATGATTTTTACCTAGAAAAGAGACTTTCTAGATAAATTAAAAATATTATCGGGTCCCTGGCTGGCTCAGTTGGTAGAGCATGCTACTCTTGATCTCAGAGTCTTGAGTTCAAGCCCCACATTGGGCCTAGAGCTTACTTAAAAACAAACAAACAAAAAATATTATAGCATCTGGTTCAGGGGTGCTCCATCTGTTGTGTAAATGAATTCACAACCAAAAGCTTAAAAAAATTTTGTAAAAACTCCAGCTGTTTCAGGAAGTATTCTGGCTAACATAAAAACAGCTCACTAGATAATTGTTGAAGCTGAAAATGTGATTAAAGTTGAGTGACGATAATACATTGGAAACATGACAAATGTGATTTGCAAAGACAAAGTCATACGCCTGGTATAAATATCTCCATATTTGCAAATCTGGGGAGTCAAGGTGACCTTGAACATATTCTTTGCCAATGTTAAGAGTTTAATATATTCCCCTTATTTTACAATATATTTTATTTAGACTGACCAATCATGATTGTTATCCTTCAAACACCACAGCCATCAAACATTACCCAATGTAATCTATTCCTTTGAATTTCACATAGCCTTTCCTTGAGATCTCTCTCCCAACATTTATATTCATTCATTGTAGAAGTACTGTTAATGATGTGGAGAACAAAGGCAAAAGGAAAAAAAAATTAAGCTTCCTTATAACTTACAGTCCATTGACAAGTACTTGGGACAGGCAGGGTGATCTTCCTCCAGGAACTCAACTAACTCAAAGTTAATACTTTGCTAAACGCAAAAGGCAACCTTAGATTGACATTAGCCCAACCTCCAGGATCTTGTAAGTCTACTTTAACATATGAAAATCCTTTTGGAAACTTCCTTTATCTCTACCCCTTCCCCCCAAGATATATGTTAGCAATCATCCTCCAAGCATATGGTCCACTGATATACATCTGAAGGGTCTCATGACTAAGGTTGTACTAAAACAGTAATAAATGACCTTTTCCTAACAACAGCTAGTCCCTCAAGGTCCTGGAAACCTTGCTTCCAAATTCCTTAGAGACTTATGCTATCCCTAACCCCCTTCCAATTTGCAAGTATATAATTAGTCACTCCTCACAATCCCAGTGAAGTTCTTTCTGCCCATGGGTTCTCTCCCTGTGCTTTAATGAAACCACCCTTTTTTGCACTGAAGATGCCTCAAGAATTCTTTTTTTTTAAACAATTATTTATTTATTAGAGAGACACACACAGAGAGGGAGAGCTCAAAGGGAGAGTGAGAGGGAGAAGCAGACTCCCTGCTGAGCAGAGAGCCCGATGTGGGGCTCAATCCCAGGACCCTGAGATCATGACCTGAGCCGAAGGCAGCTGCTTAACTGACTAAGCCACCCAGGTGCCCCTCAAGGATTCTTTCTTGACTGTTCTCTCCGAACCCCAACATTTCACATCATTAGGACTCTAACTTTTAATAGTTGTGACACATAATTGTGAGACTAGTTTCTAAATCTCATTAGTATATATGAAGACAGTGGTGATATCTCAAGAATTATTGAAGACCTAGGTATTTTAGGTGTGAAGGAATAAATCTTCGTGTTTGGGGTGGACAGAAGGGCAAAGCTATTCTGAGTCTGTATTCTGTCCTGCTGTATTACCAAAGATTTGTAACAGTTGGAATGCTCTATTTTTCTACCAGCCAACTGACCACCAGTAATACCAGATTATATATATGTGCTTTTATCTGATCAAATAGTAAATGAATTTACTGAGTGGCAAATGATATGGAAAAGGAATAGGAACTATGGTATAGCATGGTAGACTGCTTATTACCTAATTCCTTCCTTTCTTTCCTACTAATAGAATCTCAATTTTGTTGGAGGGTGGCCATTTGCTCAGCCAAAAAATTCCTCAGCTTCACAGTTAGGGTAGCTATATGACACTGTTCTCTCCAAATACATGTGAGGAGAAAGTTCTGCTTTACTTAATTGAGTATCCTCCTCCCTGGAAGATGGACATGTTGGCCAGGACTGCAACAGCCATTTTGTGACCAAGAGAAAAGCCAAGAGAATTTCAAAGACCTCTGTCTTGATATCCTTGTACTCCCTAATTAATACCAGCAACTGCCTACTTTTTAGACCTCTCCTTATATTAGAAAAATAGAATGTTTATTGTTTATTAAAGACACTGATTTTGGGTCTCTGTTTCTCCTAGGTGCAACTAATAAAAAAGACAAAGGGGGCACGTGGGTGGCTCAGTAGGTTAAGCGTTTGCCTTCGGCTCAGGTCATGATCCCAGGGTCCTGGGATCCAGCCCCATAACAGGCTCCCTCCCTCTCCCTCTGCCCCTCACTCCCTCCACCCCTGCCATGTATATGCTGTCTCTCTCAAATAAATAAAATCTTAAAAATAAAAGACAAAGAAATATGTACAAATCTAGACCCTTAAAGAACACACGTAACAGTAAACAATACAAGACAGTGTATAAATTACTACTTCATGAAAAATCATCAGGAAATGCCACAGGAGTTCGGGGGAATATGCTTTACAAAACAAATGAATTAAAAACAGGTCCTAAAAGGTCATAAATCTGAGTGCTGATATAAATTAAAGTTGGGATACAGAGATATTTTTAAAAGCCTGTCTAATAGCATTGAGCCACTTAAGCAGTTGTATTTAAATCTTGATTCCCTGCCCCCTCCCTTTTCTAAATATAGACTCAATAGTGGGCTTTCCACTTACTCATATAGTACCCAGAGAACATCTGATGTTATCTTAAAATAGAAGAAAAGAAGGACTTTTTGTCAGAAGTCACCTCCAGGAAGGAAACTCACTCAAGTTTCAAAAACAGCACCAGCTTATAAGGAGTAATTGTTCGTGTTTACAAGGAAGCCATAAAAAGTTGAGATGTGTTTAAATTAGAAATGGGGGCACCTGGGTGGTTCAGTCAGTTAAGCCTCTGCCTTCAGCTGGGGTCATGATCCCAGAGTCCTGGGATCAAGCCGGGTGCTGGGCTCCCTGCTCAGCGGGGAGTCTGCTTTTTCCTCTCCCTCTCTTTCTGCCCCTCCCCTTGTGCACTCTCTCTCTCAGATAAATAAATAAAATCTTAAAAAAAAAAAGAAATGATAATTTTAACTGGTTGGGAGTGTCTAGTGAGAGCGAAGCCAGTGTCCATCTTGAATACTAGATGGAGGTCATATCGCCCACAAGGCAGGGCTGGACCGGCCACGGAGGACACAGAACACACAGACCAAGACTCAAGAGATGGCAAAGCTTGCTTATCATTCAAAAGCATGTAGGGGCCGAGGGTAGGCCGCCCCAAGATGGGCCACTCTGGCATGAAGATTATTTTGAGCTGAAGGCAAGACCCTACGGGCTCAAGAGAAACTTTTGCCCATGCTTTAAACACTTAGAAGAACTCTTAAGTGGGGGTCTTTCCCAGAATAAGGAGAGATCCATTTTACCTGAGTGACCCATCTGTATGGCTGGGCAAACATCTGCTCTTCTTACTGCCCTGTGAACTGCATTCCTTTCCTCTCAAGTCCCTGACCCCTACTCCCTTCTCCTTAGTTCAGAATGACACAGAAACCTCATTTTCCCTGTCTTTGGAATTTCCATGTCTGTGTGCATTACCATATGTACGCTATTAAATTTGATTTTCTCCTGTTAATCTGTCAATTGATTTCTTAATTGATTCTCAGTCCATCGAAAAGAACCTTCGAGGGGTCACAGTTTAGCTCATAACAATGATTAACATCTAAAAAAAAATTCATAGAATGTTAAACATACATAATAGATGTTAAATAAGGAATCTTCCTGTTTCAGTTCAATTCAGGGATGGGTATCCTACTAAGGTGAGGGAAGGAAAAGAGAGAATTGGCTTCATGACTGGGGCCCTTACCCACTTAAAGAATACAAAAGGGTGAAGAGTGAAGAGGGTATCTGGAAGAGTTGTTGCTGTGCCCTCTGCCTCCGAGGGAATGGGTACGGCGGAGCGCTACCTTCTCACCAAGCAAGAGGGGCCTTTCATGGGGTCACCTGGAGAATGTGTTTTCTGCGGAAGACTGAGGCCTGATCCAAGCTACAAAGGATATTCCGTGGGACGGAAGTGGCTCTGCTATGCTCCACCAGCAGCACATACACTAAAATTGGAACAGTAAGGATATTAGCATGACCCCTGTACAAGAATGACATGCAAATTCATGAAGTGTTCCACCTTTTTTATAGTTGAGAACACTGTATTGTATAATTGAAGTTTTCAGAGAGTAGAACTTAAGTGTTCTTAAGTGTTCTCACAAACACACAAAGATAAATATGTAAGGTGATGGGTGTATTAACTAACTAGATGGGGAAAATCCTTTTACAGCGTATATGTATATCCAATCACAATGTACACTTTAAATATTTTAGAATTTTGCCAGTTATAACACCATAAACATGGAATTTTCTTTAAAAGATTTTATTTATTTATTTGACAGACAACACACTGAGAGAGGGAACACAAGCAGGGGGAATGGGAGAGGGAGAAGCAGGCTTCCTACCGAGCAGGGAGCCCGATGCGGGGCTCGATCCCAGGACCCTGGGACCATGACCTGAGCCAAAGGCAGATGCTTAACGACTGAGCCACCCAGGTGTCCCATAAAGATGAAATTTTTAAAAAGTGGCTTTGTTGTCATGGCCTGTACTCCTAGAGTCTGTCAGAGCCAGGGATAAGTGAATGCTCCCACACAGGAAGGAACCAGCCAGAAATGTATTTCTGTCCAGCCCACAAGAGCCACCTGAGAGGGAGGGACTTCAAAGGCAAGAGCCTGTATGGAGTGGATCACTCAAAAAAAAAAAAAAATCAGGCTGAGGTGGAGTGGGGTGCCCCCCAAAATTAATATGGGGTTACAGTGAAAGAAGAGAAAGTCAACTTTAAATATCTTGCAGGCCCAGGGAGCACAAACCTAACCAGTCAAATAAGAACTCTCATTTTGGGACACCTAGGTGGCACAGTCAGTTAAGCGTCCGACTCTTGGTTTTGGCTCAGGTTGTGATCTTGGGGTCCTGAGATTGAGCCCCTCATAGGGCTCCTCACTCAGCATGGACTCTGCTTAAGACTCTCTCTCCCCTTCCCTCTGCCCCTCCCGCCACGTGCTCGCGTACGCGTGCTCTCTCTCTCCCCCCCAAATAAATAAACCTTAGAAAGAAAAGGGGTGCCTGGGTGGCTCGGTTGGTCCGACTCTTGGTTTTGACTCAGGTCATGATTTCAGGATCCTGGGATTGAGCCCTGTGTCGGGCTCCCTACTCAGTGGGGAGTCTGCTTGAGATTCTCTCTCTCCCACTCCCTCTGCTCCTCTGCCTCATGCTCTCTCTCTAAAATAAATAAACTTAAAAAAAAAAAAACACCTCTCATTTCTTTACTTCCTCAGTAAAAGAAATCCTTCCCTCCTCCCCTATTAACCCAAAAATCTGAAGCAGTGGCTAGTGGGGGAAAGAGCAGCAGTAGGGAAAGAGAGAGGTTGACTATGTCCTCCTCTCTCATCCCAGATCACTGGCCACCACTAACTAGGGAGGGGAGGAGCCACCTGCAGTAAGCCATAGCTTTGGGGTGGTAAAGAAGTCTGTGTTAGTTAGGATAAGTTATGGGGCAGTAACAACACAAAAATCTCAGTTCCTTAACACAAAAAAAGTTTATTTTTCATTCACACGAAGTCCAATATGGGTCCAGATGACTCTCCAGGGCAGCTGTCCTCCACGGATTGGCTCAATATTCCAGGCTGCTTTGATACTGTGTCATCTCCATGTCATCATGATGCTTCAGGATTTGCTCCAACAGCAGGAAAGACTATGGACAACTGTGTCCCTTTTCATAACTACACTGGCCCAGAAGTGGCCATACCATCTCCAGACAGTCTATTGGCCACAATAGCAAAGCTTGCCCGAATACAAGAAGGGGAGAAGAGCTAAAAATATTGGTGGGTACTAGTAATGTCCATCTAGAAGTCTCACTACAGAATTAATATTGAAATCATGTGTAATATATGACTAGGCACTGGTATTTACAGAAAATGAGATTGACTGCTTGTGATTGTCTTTGGGCGCCTGGGTGGCTCAGTCATTAAGCGTCTGCCTTTGGCTCAGGTCATGATCCCAGAGTCCTGGGATCGAGTCCCATATCAGGCTCCCTGCTCAGCCTGGAGCCCTCTTCTCCCTCTCCTACTCCCCTTGCTTGTGTTCCCTCTCTTGCTGTGTCTCTCTCTGTCAAATAAATAAATAAAATCTAAAAAAAAAGACTGTCTTTTACAGTCTGAGAGTGAGCAAAAAGTCACAGGCCTACCAGAATTTTTACCAGCAGCAAGAAAGATTACCACCACTGAATAAATTTGAAAGGGGAAACAAGAAAAAAAAAATAAAGTTGTGTTCTATTTACATCCTGTGCCTCATGTGGACTCCACATACTAATCACATCTTTAGAAGAGATCACAGAAATCAAGTTAAACTCCATTTTTCATAATAAGACCTTTAATCTTTCTCTAGCTTCAAGACTGTAACTCTAGTTCTCTATGTGAGGCTAGAAATGTTTGTTTTTCTCCGACAGCTCTGTTTACTAAATAGTCTAATTAAATGAAGCCATTTTCTTCCAAGAACATAATTTATTTAAGTTTTTAAACTCCCTGGAGAAAGGTCTATTTTCTTTTTTTTTTTTTT
>NC_138380.1:39673838-39693903 GCF_054177405.1 Leptonychotes weddellii | reverse complement strand
AAAGGTCTATTTTCAACTTAATTTAACAGCAAACAGAAGAGTGACATACATAGATGGGCCTTAAATTTAAAAGTCAGTTTTCAATCTTTTAATACCTTGGATTAAAAAATAAAATGTATTGCCTGCTTTCTAAAACAACTTCAAAAGCACAAATTAAACATATGGGATTTTGGAGCGCCTGGGTGGCTCAGTCGTTAAGCGTCTGCCTTCGGCTCACGTCATGATCCCAGGGTCCTGGTATTGAGCCCCGCATCGGGCTCCCTGCTTGGTAGGAAGCCTGCTTCTCCCTCTCCCACTCCCCCTGCTTGTGTTCCTGCTCTTGCTATCTCTCTCTCTGTGTCAAATAAATAAATAAAATCTAAAAAACAAACAAACATATGGGATTTTGATAACTGGAAAAGTTGGTGATTTTTTATCAATATATTAAGGGCATTACATTTTCTGTCCTAAAAGATACTAAATAAATTTTCTGGATTTGTAACTAGAACATGAAAATCTAAGTTACTGTACTAAGAGATCAATGTAGATTTGAAGAGCCAAATGCAAAATTTAATAAAAACAAATAAAACCCACACTTTTGGCTAACCTATCTAACAAGGATGATGACTAAAGAGGAACAGTGGGGGAAACTGAGATTCTTGGAGAGAAGTTCTGTGGCCAATAACTGTAGGACAGGAAAGCTAGCATTCATTTATAAGTTTAAAAAACCTTGCAAGTTTTCTCCTAATATAGTCCAGAAAGAATAAGACAAATTCTTATAAACAGCATATGTGTGTATAAACATATATACACACACATTTAAAATGTTTTTATTTTAAAACAATTTCCTTTTTAAATGTGACTGCATCTTGTATCCAGAAAATAGAAAGGAGTTTTTTTTTTTAAGATTTTAGTTGACAGAGAGAGACACAGCAAGAGAGGGAATACAAGCAGGGGGAGTGGCAGAGGGAGAAGCAGGCTCCCCACTGAGCAGGGAGCCCAATGCGGGGCTTGATCCAAGACCCTGGGATCATGACCTGAGCCGAAGGCAGACGCTTAACGACTGAGCCACCCAGGTGCCCCTAGAAAGGAGTTTCACTGGTGCTGTCCTAATGCCCTGATGGTTGACCACATATATTTTTTAATTCTCCTCTTTAGAAGCCACATTTGTACTTAAATTTGTACACTGCTGTTTTTTAATCACTAACACTTAGCTTTATTTAGTTTCAAGCACTGTGTTTTTCTTTTATGAGGAAAAATTACAGTTCCTACTATTTCCCTACATTTTTATTAGATGGCCCTAACTTATGATGGTTTGACTTGTAATTCTCTGACTTTACGATGATGAGAAAGTGACATGCAATTACTAGAAACTATACTTTGAATTTTGACCTTTTCCTGGGCTAGCAATGTACAGTACAATATTCTCTTCTGATGCTGGGCACTGGCAGCGGCCTTAGCTCCCAGTCAGTCACCCAGTCACGAGAATAAACAACCATTACACTGACACCCATTCTGTACCATACAACTATTCTGTTTTTCACTTTCGGTACAGTCAATAAATCATATTATTCAACACTTCATTATAAAATAGGCTTTTTGTTAGATGATTTTGCCCAACTGTAAGCCAATGTAAGTGTTCTGAGCACATTTAAGGTAGGCTGGGCTAAGCTATGATGTTTGGTAAGCGCATGAAATGCGTTGCAGATTACCGTATTTTCAATTTAATGATGGGTTTATAAGGACATAACCCCATCGTAAATCAAGGAAGATCTGTATTGTTAATGCTTTTATATTTGGCTAAATTAATTTGAAAGTAGATAAATGCTGTCTGAATAAAATCAAATATTGAAGCAATGTCCATGCATAAAAATCAACCTAGTAAAAAAACACTAAAGTTGTCATTTTCACTCAATATAATTGTATGAAAGACTATATATATGATTACATTTCCCTCCTTCAGAACCTCATTCTTCAAAGCCTAAATTTTGTGTTGGAGTGGGTTTCTCTGTCAGGCAGGGAACTACCAATAAGTGCTCAAGCTTTGTTCCAGAATCTTTTTTAGTAAGAGTAACTAAAAAGGCCACAGAGGGAACAAATCCTATCTGAGCAGGCACGTTTGATTAGAATGGTGAGTTAAACTGAATAGCAAGTGATAAGTGATGGTCAACAGCAATGAGGAAGGACCTGAAACTTGCAAGAATCTAAGAGAGGTTGGGGAAATTCATTCCCAAATACAGTTCATCTCAAATATTAATTTCATTTGTGCAAAATTCTACTGTATGTGTATCAACTTCTATACACGTTTGGCAATCTTGATCTTTTTGGTCCAGTTTACAAACACTGCAAGCCATCCTTAACTGAGGATAACTAGAGTAGTTTTTACAATGAAGGCTTAGGAGAGAGAAAGTTGAGAGAAAATAATACCACTGGTTAAAAATTATGCCCTACTAGTGTTCATAAGGAAAAATGATTGTAGGATATGAGAGTGGCTGATAGTCTGTGTTTTGATAGAATAATTACAACTACTATTTAATAAGCAGTTACTATGAGCCAGATATTACTAAATGTTCTATATTTAACTTTTTTTTTTTTACACATTTCTCACAACTCACACCAACCATGCTCCAACTCTTTGTATAATTCAATACAATTCTGACACTATCTAGAGTTAGTCGCTGATCCCATGAGGTAAGGACTCAGTCCACAAGTCTGTTCTCCAACGCCATTCACGAGCCTCAGGTTGTCACTCATACTTCAGATGGACCAGTTGTAAATTTGGGGATTCCCACAACCCCCTCCCCTCCTCAGGTTCCATAATCTGCAAGAGTAACACAGAACTCCGGAGAGCGCTTTACGTACTATGACAGGTTTCATATAAAGAATACAATTCAGAACAGCCAAATGGAAGAGAAGCATAGGGCAAGATATAGAAGAAGGGGTGGAGAACTTCCATGTCCTCTCTAGAACACACCACCCTATCCACACCTCAAGGTATTCACAAACCTGAAAGTTCTCCTTTAGAGGTCTTTATGGAGGTCTGTTATGTAGGTAAGATTGATCAAATAAATTATTGACTAGGTGATCAGCTTGAACTCCAGCCCTTCTCCAAAGGAAGTGGGGGGGCATGCTGAAAGTTCTAATCCTCTAATCATGCCTTGATCTTTATGGCAACCAACCCACATCTTGAAGCCATGTTGGGGTCCCCAGCTCCAGTCCACCTCATTAGCATACAAAAGACACTGTTAACACTTCCCAGACTCCAAGTGTTTTAGGAGCTGTGTGGCAGGAACCTGGGACAAACACCAAATATATATTTCTTACGGTATCACAGATACAACAAACAAGAAAAATCCGAGAAACTGTCACAGCCAAGATGAAATAAGGACACATGATGACTAAATGTATGTGGTATTCTGGATGGAATTCTAGGACAGAGAAGGACATTAGGTAAAAACAAAGGAAATCTGAACAAAGTAGGGATATTTAAAAATGTATGAATATTTATTCATTAATTTCAACAAATGTACCATACTAACATGAAATGTTAGTAATAGGAGAAACTCGTTGGGACTCTACTTATTTGCTTAATTATGTTAATTTAAAATTGTTCTAAAATAAAAATTTAAGAATGCAGTATATTGACTATGAAAAATGACTTATCTCTGAACTCTAAACACCTTTCTTTTTAAAGATTTATTTATTTATTTGAGAGAGGGGGAGCACGTGAGGGGGGTGAGGGGCAAAGGGAGAGAATCTCAAGCAGACTCCCCACTGAGCATGAGCCTGCTGAGGGGCTCAATCCCAAGGCCCTGAGATCATGATTGGAGAGGAAACCAAAAGTCTGTCACTCAACCAACTGAGCCACCCAGGTGCCTCTAAGCTCTAAAAATCTTAAGCCATGTCTTCTGACAGGTTTCCTCTGTATATTTATCTTGCTGCCTACGGGACATTTCACCTGTAGCATGCACAGCCCACCAGCCACACTTCTGTGTCTTTTAATTCAAAACTTTTAAAGTAGTGCATAATCTAAGCCCAGTGCCAGAAGTCATTTGTTTACCTCGCCAGTGTGAATAGGCCCATCTTGCTTAGGGAGTTACTCTTGGTTCCATTACTTGTCACCAGTTTAACCTATGTCCACTGGACATTCACAGGTTTGTACATATTCTCCAAGGTGGGGGTTTGGAGAATGGGGTGGGGGATGGGCAAAACATGACCACTAACACACGGTTATTAAAATAGATAAAACCAGGATTTGAACCCAAATCTTCAGACTCCCAACCAAATGCTTATCCCATTTGAAGAAGCAGCCTATTAAAATTACAAGCTAAAAACATAAAGCTTAGGGTGCCTGGGTGGCACAGTTGGTTGAGCCCTGTCTCTTGGTTTTGGCTCAGGTTGTGATCTCAGAGTCCTGAGATCTAGCCCCAACCTGGGCTCCATGCTCAGTGTGAAATCTGCTTAATACTCTCTCTCCCTCTCCCTCTGTCCCTCCCCACTCTCTAAAATAAATAAATAAATCTTAAAAAAAATAATAATAAATAAAAACGTAAAGCTCTTTCATCTTTTTCCTTTTAAAAGCTACTAGCAGGCTGCATATATATCACAATCTGAATAATATAACATTATGTATACATATATATATGTAAAGATTGACTGATTTCTATACTACAAATAAGTAAAGTTGGCCTGCCTGATGGGCTTTCATTATTTTTCACAAGGATGGCAAACTGTTTTTAGGATGTTATCACTGTGGGATTTTATTAACTCTACTTGGTTTAGAAAAGTGATATAACAGACCAATCCACAGTTTAAGTACACGCTGGAAGGTATGGCAATTAGTTGGTTTCCCCCCCCCACATACAGATTATAAATTTTTGGTTTGGGGCAAAAGGAAGCCAACAAAGTTCTCTAAGCAAGACAGCAACATAAACAAAATGAAATTTCTGAGATAAAAACATTTGCTGCTATACCCACAGAAGTGGAGAAAAAAATAATAATCTAAGAATAATTTAATTCTAGCAATAAACAAAACCTATGAATATTATTGGCATGACACATGGGAGTTAACATTTCTTTACTATTAGTTATGGGAAAGTATTTCTGTATTCAACCTGGCGCCAACAGCAACCAAGAGGATAGTGTCTTTGATCAATGAAAACATAATTGAGGCTGAGTATTCTATGAACCTAAAATGATATTATTTAGTATGGTGGTAGACTGTCAAATTATTTTTCATAAATATTTGACCCCAAATGTTCACGTGTGTAGCACATTATCAGGAGTAAACATTAGCTTATGCATTCCAGGAGGCACATTAGAATGCAACTCCATGAGTAACTAGTCTTTATGAGTGGATTTTAATTAAAAAACAAAAACAAAAAACTAAACTAAAACAACAACTAAAACCAAACCAAAATAAAATTAAAAACATCCCCAACTTTATAGCAAATATTGCTTATCCTATACCTTAAGTAGGATTCTTGAAACACTCTTTCTTACAGTAAAATTGGAAATAAATTTCTAAAATACTGTTATGCAAGAGGTTTGGGGGAAAAACGAACACAAAGATACTTCCTGGCAGTTTGAGACAAGAAGAAATAACATTCAAGTACAAAATAAACTATTCTGAACGCCAACCGGGTTAATTGGCATTCTTTCAACCACTGAGAAGTTACACCTTTTCATAATCTAACTCATTCTAGCCAGGTTGCAGACACAACTCTGTCCGAATTGGATTAGTCACAACCGTTTGGCTGCAGGAACTAGGTAGCAATCCAGCCTCGAACGTTCCGTTTACTTCTTGAGAAACGGTTTTGCTGTAGGAGGTGCCTGGTTTCCGAATCACCTACTTGCTGTCTTTCTGTTTCAAATGAAGTCATAACAAAAGACAGAGGGTGACACCATGGACGGTCCAGACCAGGTCACCGGCCCGCAATGTTGCTGCTCGCGGGGTGAACGGGTGCCCAGTGTACCCTTTGCATTTCAGCAGCACCAGCATGGGAAGGTAAAGGCGGATGGAACGCCCTGCGGCCCATCAAGCGCTCGGGCACGAGGCGCCCTGCACTCACCATCTCGATGATCTTGGTCTTCCGCCCTGTCTTCCTCTTCAAGGTGAATATGTACTGGGCCAGCACCACCCCCGCCACCAGGACGCACACACTGGCGCTCGCCACCGCCCCCATCCTCGCCACAGCGGCCCGATCCATGAATGGGGTGCCTGCGCCTCCCGGCCGCCAAAGAAGAGGTGGCTGGACTGCTGCAGTTCGCAGATAAGCCTGGATGCCCTGCCCCGCGGCCGCTCTGCGTGAGCCCCGCCTCCGCCCCGCCCCTCCAGTACAAGCCCCGCCCCACAGAAAGCCCCACCCCACGCACTGACTCGCGGGAAGGGAAGGCGGGGGGCGTGGCCTGCGTCCGCAGCAGAGGGGGGTGTGGGGCTGGTCTTCTTCGGAGCCTACCTCTGAGGAACTGTCCAAGGACCCAAAAGGGAATGGTATCAATTATCTCTGTGCTGATGAGGACCAGGGAGTGGTTCACTCCAGCTCCCTACAGTAGAAATTTGATTCCAACCAGACCCAAGCAGAAAAAGTCTTCCGTCTTCCGCCTTCCACCCTCCTCAGCCACTCTGGACTACAGCCCCCAGAAGGCGTTAGCAGTAATATGTGCTATGACAAACTGCTGCACAGCAAAAGAAACAACCAACAGTAAAAAGGCCACTTACAGAATGTGAGAAAATATTTGCAAACCATATATCTGATAAGGGGTTACTATCCAAAATACCTAAAGAACTCCTACAACTCAACAACGAAAAGACACCCCGATTTAAAAAATGGGCAAAAGACTAAGAAGATGCTCAACATCAATAACCATCAGGAAAATGCAAATCAAAACTATAATGAGATACCACTTCACACACATTAGGCTAACCATTATTTAAAAAATCACATGAATCACAGACCTGTACCTCTGAAACAAATAATACATTATATGTTAAAAAAAAATTAGAAGAAGATAGCAGGAAGGGAAGATTGAAGGGGGTAAAATCGGAAGGGGAGACAAAACATGAGAGACTATGGACTGAGAAACAAACTGAGGGTTCTAGAGGGGAGGGGGTGGGAGGGATGTGTTAGCCTGGTGATGGGTATTAAAGAGGGCACATACTGCATGGAGCACTGGGTGTTATATGCAAACAATGAATCATGGAACACTACATCAAAAACTAATGATGTAATGTATGGTGATTAACATAATAAAAAATAAAAAATAAATAAAGAAAACAGAAAAAAAACTATAATGCAGGCTCTGGGCTAAGCTTTCTCCTTTTCTCCTTTACTTCTCTGCCTCCTGATCAAGCCCTGTATGATATGGCATATACTCCTTTTGGGAATATTAAGCAATAAAACTTCCTTTATTGGCATTAAAAAAAAATTACAAGTGTTGGTGAGGATGTGAAGGAATAGAAACTCTTGTGCACTGTTGTTGGAAATGTAATTTGGTACAGCTATAACAGAAAACTATAGAAATTCCTCAAAAATTAAAAATAGATTTACCATATGGTCCAGCAATGTTGGTATATATCCAAAAGAATTGAAAGCAGGTACTCAAAGATATCAGCACTTCCATGTTCACTGCAGCACTATTCATAATAGCCAAAATGTGATATAACTGAAATGTCCATCAACAAATGAATGAATAAAGAAAATGTGGTATATACATCAAATGGAATACTATTCAGCCTTTAAAAAGAAGGAAATTCTGCAGTATTTGACAACACTAATGATTCTTGGGCACACTATGCTAAGTGAAATAAGCCAGTCACAAAAAGACAAATACTTCCATTATTCTACTTACATGAGATAGTCAAACTCTTAGAAAGTAGAATGGTAGTTGTGACAGTTGGGGGAAGAGGAAGAGGGGAAGTTGTTCAATTGAGTATTGAGTTTTAGTTTTGCAAGATGAAAAAGTTCTAAAGATCTGTTACACAACCATGTGTCTATAGTTAATAGTACTGTACATTTTAAAATGGTTAAGTTGGTAAATTTTATGTGTTTTATACCACAATTTTTTTTAAAAAGTGCTATGACAAAAGGGTAAAGATGAAGTTAGACAGTGTTCCTTTCACCACTGCTGTCCTTTTTCTGCTATATCCCACTGTCTATTCTATCATTTCCTCCTCTTTATTATTTAAATTCAATTAGCCAACATATAGTACATCATTAGTTTTAGATGTAGTGTTCAATAATTTATCGGTTGGATATAATACCCCGTGCTCATCACATCATGTGCCCTCCTTAATGCCCATCACCCAATTACCCCATCTCCCCACCCACCTCCCCTCCAGCAACCCTCAGTTTGTTTCCTATAGTTAAGAGTCTCTCATGGTTTGTCTTCCTCTCTGATGACTTCCCACTCAGTCTTCCCTCATTTTCCCTATGATCTTCTGCTCTGTTTCTTATATTCCACATGAGTGAAACAATATGATAATTGTCTTTCTATGATTGACATATTTCGCTCAGCATAATACCCTAAAGTTCCATCCACGTTGATGTAAATGGTAAGTATTCATCCTTTCTGATGGCTGAGTAATATTCCATTGTATATACACACCACATCTTTATCCATTCATCTGTCAATGGATATCTCAGCTCTTTCCACAGTTTGGCTATCGTGGACATTGCTGTTATGGACATTGGGGTGTAGGTGCCCCTTCGGGTTACTACATTTGTATCTTTGGAGTAAATACCTAGTAGAGCAATTGCTGGGTTGTAGGGTAGCTCTATTTTTAACTTGAGGAACCTCCATACTATTTTCCAGAGTGGCTGTACCAATGTTCATTCCCACCAACAGCATAAGAGGGTTCCCCCTTCTCCACATCCTCACCAACACTTGTTATTTCCTGTCTTATTAATTTTAGCCATTCTGACTGGTGTGAGGTGGTATCTCATTCTGGTTTTGATTTGTATTTCCCTGATGCCAACTAATCTTCGACAAAGCAGGAAAGAATATCCAATGGAAAAAGGACAGTCTCTTCAATAAATGGTGCTGGGAAAATTGCACAGCCACATGTAGAAGAATGAAACTGGACCATTTTCTTACACCATAAACAGATACACTCAAAATGGATGAAAGACCTAAATGTGAGACAGGTATCCATCAAAATTCTAGAGAATACAGGCAGCAACGACCTTGGCCTCAGCAACTTCTTGCTAGACATGTCTCCAAAGGCAAGGGAAACAAAAGCAAAAATGAATTATTGGGACTTCCTCAAGATAAAAACTTCTGCACAGCAAAGGAAACAGTCAGCAAAACTAAAAGGCAACCTACGGAATGGGAGAAGATATTTACAAATGACATCAGATAAAGGGCTGGTATCCAAGATCTATGAAGACCTTATCAAACTCAATACCCAAAAAACAAAAAATCCAATCAAGAAATGGGCAGAAGACATGAACAGACATTTCTCCAAAGAAGACATACAAATGGGGGCACCTGGGTGGCTCAGTCGGTTAGGTGTCTGCCTCTGGCTCAGGTCATGATTTCCAAATCCCGATAGAGCCCAGCATCAGGCTTCCTGCTCAGCGGGGAGTCTGCTTCTCACTCTTTCTCTCTCTCCCTCTGCCCCTCCCCACTGCTCATTCTCTCTCTCTCTCAAATAAATAAAATCTTAAAAAAAAAAAAAAGACATACAAATGGCCCAAATCTCATCATTTCCTCCTCTTTGTAAGCATCAGGACTTGTTCTCACCGGCCTTGTCTCTTGCAAGGGATTGATGATGTTTCCCTTGCTTTTCTCTAGGGATAACACAGAAGGGATCCAGAGAAGCTCTTTGGAGTTGGTGGTGCTGCCTGGTGAAACTCCCTTTTTGCCTGGGATATGGAACTAGTTGGAAGAGGGGAACAAATGGGAGGTAGTGAAGCTAGGGGTTGCTTTTCTCTCACCCTCCATTTTTGATCCTGTTGTTCCAGCCTTGGGACCCGAGCAGGAATTCTTTTTTTTTTTTTTTAAAGATTTCATTTATTTATTTGAGAGAGAGAGAGCACATGAGAGGGGGGAGGGTCAGAGGGAGAAGCAGACTCCCTGCTGAGCAGGGAGCCCGATGCGGGACTCGATCCCGGGACTCCAGGATCATGACCTGAGCCGAAGGCAGTCGCTTAACCAACTGAGCCACCCAGGCATCCTCTTTTTTTTTTTTTTTTAAAGATTTTATTTATTTATTTGACAGAGAGAGACATAGTGAGAGCAGGAACACAAGCAGGGGGAGTGGGAGAGGGAGAAGCAGGCTTCCCGCCGAGCAGGGAGCCCGACGTGGGGCTCGATCCCAGGACCCTGGGATCATGACCTGAGCCGAAGGCAGACGCTTAACGACTGAGCCACCCAGGCGCCCCCCGAGCAGGAATTCTTAAAGGAAAATTTGTGGAGGGGGTGGTTCTTAGATATATAAAGTAGGGCCCACCTTATTAGGCATCTGGTAAGAAAACAAGTCTGGAATAAACTATCAGGTATGTGAATGCCCTTTCTGTGTCTTGTTTTGTGGACGAGATTGATCCTCTGATGCCATAAAATGATTTTGGGGATATAGAGTGATCAGTTTCTTAGGAAGGAAAAAAAAATTCTAAAAAAAAGCTAACATTAGCTTTTTTGTTCGTTTTAATACGAGCACAATATATGTGAGAACCTGTGAATATATCTGAGAAAAAGATGACAAAAATTTTAAAGTATTCCATTCAGCAATGTCATGTGGTGCTTGAGCATCCTTCCCTGTGACCTACACTTCAGTAGGTCCCCAGCAAATGGTAAAGCAAATTCCAGCCTATGATTGAAGTTGGATATACCAATACTTCATAATTCCTTCTTGCAATAGGATTATTGCTTCTATTTCCCTCTACTTTGTGGGTCTCTTGCAAGGGATTGATGCCACTTCCCCTGCTTGTCAGAGCAGTTTAGATTAATTTAGCTGATTATAAGACCAAGATTAAGAAAATTAATTATATATAAGCTTTTTATTAACACAACTGCTGTGTACAAAGGGAAAATGTTTTGTGTTTGCTTTGTTTAAATCAAATGATCTTTATTAATCCTGTTGAAGACAAACATATTCAGAAGCCTTCAATAAGGTGATTCAGATATACTATCAGTTGCATCTTGAAGCCAAAAGGGAAATCTATGCTGTGATATATTTTAAAGTTTTATTTTTTTTTAATTAAGTAAGCTCTATGCCCAACATGGGGCTTGAACTCATGACCTTGAGATCAAGTCACTTGCTCTACTGATTGAACCAGCCAGGAACCCGTTGTGGTTTTTAAATCTACCAATTTCTTAGGAAAGGAAATTAATGGAATGAAATCTTTTCACAAATGAAATTTTGTGGTTTCTATAATTACCACTGTAGTCTTTCACTGGGTTAGAGAATTAGTTTCTTACATCTAAATGTAAGAAAAGTATGTTAACTGTACACCAAAAAAGTAATTTGGTAGCCTGATGGAATATGGATAATGATATAAATAGAATAAATAGGAATGTTGACTTAACATTTCATCTTCCATGCCTACTTTTTTTTTTTTGAGTTCCACTAATTTCTGCCTTGTCTTACTTTTTACTAATGGTTTCATTAATTAGGATTCTTTGTATCTACCCTGGCTAATGTCATGGAATACATTTGAACTGGAAGTTTGGTTGCTGCAAGATTCTTGAACATTGTTTGGAATGGGTTTGGTAATTCTATTTCAGTTTTAAATTATACTAAAAGAACGCAGTTGATTTGAAGCAGGTCCAGGGAAAACATGAGAATATCAACACTGATTCTGGGTCATCAGAAGATTCAGAGTGACCTAGGTGATATTTCAGGTTGGAAATTTGGGGAACATTCTGATCTGGGCTTCAAGGGAATGATGTGGGTGGTCCAATAATATCACATATTACAATATTTCTATGCATCTGAGAACATAAATGAGAATATGGGCCTCTTATTAAATACTGTTACTTCTCTCTCAAATTAAAAAAAATCAATAAAGGTGCATTTTAAGTGTTTACTGCATTTGTTTGAGAGTCACTGCTGGGGGGTCCTGGGTGGCTCAGTTGGTTAAGCATCTGCCTTCAGCCTAGGTCATGATCCCAGGGTCCTGGGATCGAGCCCTGCGTCGGGCTCCCTGCTCAGTGGGGAGCCTGCTTCTCCCTCTGCCTCTCCCCCTGGCTTGTGTTCTCTCTCTCTCGCTACTCTCTCTCTCTCTCAAATAAATAAAATCTTAAAAAAAAAAGTCACTGCCAGATTTGAAATTTAATCATCTGCTGGTTTACATGGTTATTAACACAATTAGCAATAATGAGTGATGCAAATGTTTTTCAGAAACTCTCCCATAAATGTTAATACTCATTACACATTTATTTATTTGCTATATATTATTTTCTTCAGTTCCACCAAGACTTTTTTTTTTTAAATCTGACTAATTTCTTTCTTCCTAGCATAAAGAAAAGACATTGGCTTGAAGTATCTTGGAAGTAAAAACTTCCTTCATTTTTTTCTTTACATATATATTTTTAATTTTCATTTTGAAATAATTTTAGACTCCCATAGAAGTTGCAAAAATAGTACATAGGACTCCCATGTGCCTTCATTTTTTTCAGACTTTTTTTTTTTTAAGAGAGAGAGAGAGGCCAAGCAGGGGTGGAGGAGAGGGAAAGAGGGAGCAGGAGAGAGAGGGAGAGAAGCAGACTTCCCACTGAGCATGGAGCCAGATGTGGGGCTCTATCTCACCACCCTGAGATCATGATCTAAGCTGAAATCAAAAGTCAGATGCCCAACCTACTGAGCCACCCAGGTGCTCCCGATGTGCCTTTCACTCAGGCTTCCCCCAGTGATACTATCTTACAACTATATCTTATAGCCACAGCACAATTACAAAGTAAATTGACATTGGTAAAATATAGAAAGCAATTATACATCTTACTTGGATCTCATCCATTTTCACAAGCACTTTCTTTTGTTGTTGGTATATAGTTCTAAAAAATTTTGTCAGATGAAATCACCATCAGGATTAATATACAGAACAGGATCCAGGAACAGGATCCAAACACCATCTCAAACAAGTTGCCTTGTATGACCACTTTATAGTCACATCCTTACCCAAAACTAACCCCTGGAAATCACTGATATATTCAGCATAATGTCCTTAGGATCCATCTAAGTTCTGTGTACTTCATCTTTTCTAGGGCTGATTTGTATTCCATGGTACGGATGTATAAGTTTCACCATTTACCCATTACACATCGAAGGACATTTGGTTTCTTTCTTTCTTTCCTTCCTTTTTTTTTTTTTTTTTTGCATTCATTGGGTAGTTGATAAATAGTGTCAGGTTGAATCATTTATTGAACTACATCTCCAGCCCCACTTCTCCTTCCCCCCCCTGGAGGCTGAGGGGTGGGAGGGAAGAAGAAGTGGGGCTGGAGATGTAGTTCCAACCCTCTAATTTTACCAATTTGGTCTTTCTGGTGACCAGCTTTCATCTGTACTATCTAGAGGTTTGGATTTTGAGTCACTTTATTAGCATAAATTTTTGTGTGGTTCAAAGGGGCTTGTTATGAATTACGAAAGATACTCTTTTCACTAAGAAAGTAACTAGAATATTTAGGAGCTCTGTGCCAGAAACCAGAGTCAGAGACCACATGTATGTTTTTCTTATACCACAGGCCATGGATCTCTAACAAAAAAGAGTTAAGATACTGACACATAACTAAAGTCCCATTCAATAATTAATAATTAGTCCAGTCCATTATCTTTTCATATGAAAATGTCTCCCAGGGTGAGGCTTCTCAGATTTGTAGGCTTGCTTTTTAGATCTTAAGTGTTATAAGACTAGAAATGGCTTCATCCTTTTAGGCAACTAGTATTTATAATGGAACTAAGAGACAAGGTTATCTTTTATTCTGAGCCTCTTTCCAGGTATTAACATAATATTGGATTTCCCTCATTACACAACCTGTTTACTCATCCCTTTATCCTCAGCTACTATTCTTCTTTCTCTCCATTTATACCTAAACTTTTCCACCTTCTGAAGGAGTGTTAGATTGGGTCACTGTCCTGATCTGTATTGCAGGCAACAATACTAGTTTAGTAGGTATTTCCCCATCAGTCCATTCCCATTCACATAGGGTATGAAGCTGCCTCAGCCCCTCCAGCCCAAGCTAGTAGTCTTCAAGCTTTAGCAAGCACCCTTAGACCACATGATAGATTAACCTTTCTTTGTATATCTACAGATCATGCATTCTTTCCTAGGAAAAGAACAGAGCTCTTCTGTATGTCACCAGACCCTGTTGCACCACTCCTGGGCGCCAAGGAACCAGACCCTTTTGCACAATGCCCCTAGGCACCTAGGAAACCAGACCCCCCTTGTATAATCTCCAAGGACCGAGATAAAATCTGTAGCTGGCATCTGTAGTGTGCCCCGAGAAATGTTACAGACTACTGCACTCCCTTAACTGATTAACTGACCCAAACCCCTTTAAAAAATCTCTAGGCTGGGCAGAAACCTCAGAGTCTGCCTTCTCTCCAAGTGGCCAGCCTCCTGAATAAAGCTCATATTCCTTTCCAATCAAAACTAGTGTCTTGAGTATTGGCTTTTTAAGCAAAGGGCAGCTGAACTTGGGTTTTGGTAACAGGTAGGGTTACATAGGTACAGAACTAGTGGGCCATTTTACTACTAGGTAATATAGCTGGATTCACTGTTAACCTCAATTTTGCCAGAGAGAGTGAAATCCTCCCCTATCAGGCCCTTAAGGAATTCAGACATAATAATTTAAAAATACAGTTACAGTCCCTTGCTGAGGAATTATCCTTGCTTTCAGCACTTGTGGTTGCAGCCCTGGTCCTGTTACTACTGCATTAGCTAGGAAGAGAAAGGTTGAGGTGGTATGGGGAAGAAAGAAAAGTATATACTTCATATCAGAGTTCCCTCTCCTTGGGAAGAATTGCATAGTCATACCAGCAACCTCCCTCGGAAGCTCATAGCCAGATCTACCAGAAAAACAAAGGAATCTATCTAGTAGGGACACTCCCCCTTCATCTTGAGTTAAGTACATACTCATGAAGGTGTGTAAGCCAGTGTTTCATGCCTACCTTCCTTCATACCCACTGATTTAGACAACCAATGTTTCAATTGCTTTTTCCAATTCTCTATCAATGTATTACTGAGGAGGGTATTTCTTTGCTATTTATTTACTTATTTATTCATTCATTCATTCATTCATTCTTTGTTTAGTAAGTAAGCTCTATGCCCAACGTAGGGCTTGAACTCAGAACCCCAAGATCAAGGGTCACATGCTCTACTGACTGAGCCAATCAGGTGCCCCTCTCTTTGCCCATTTTAGACATTATGGGCTGTAAAGTATTTTCCTTGGTCTGAGGAATACGATTCAGTGGTCCAAATTTGGTGTAATATCCTCTGTTCAGATTCTCTTTCAGTACTCTGATGTGTTTGTTTTGAATACTGGGAAAGAAGAGTCCAGCCCTGATACAATGTCCATTGCTATCAAGACCCATTTGTAGACCCCTGGGGCTACTGGCATCAGTCTGACTTGCCAGCCATGCTTAAGGCCTTCCCACTGGGAATCTGACACACAGCTATCTGCAGTCTCTGACTCCTGGTTGGCAGACAGTTCTTATTGACATTTCATACCTCAGAGAGTGCAAAGAAATATATCTACATTCAGTCCATCTCTGCATTGCTGCAGTCCCCTCAACATCCACTCATTGAATCCATCCAGATGGACACCACAAGCAAGCACAAAAGGAATCCACTTGTTGATTTCCAACACTTTCAGAACTTGGAACCCCCTGGTTTCAATATGTTCCTGGTTTTGCCCTCCTCCACTGCACACTACTTTCTTGGTGACCAGAGGTTTTAGAAGTAATTTCTGTTGTCCCAGAATAATTATTCTCTTTGGGGGTGGCTTTGAGGCTATGGATTAAGCTGGGACTAATCAATATTTGAGCTTGGTCCAGCATCAAGGTCCAATCCGGTACTCTCTTTTATTTTCATTTCAGCTATTACAACTGACAACAGCCAAGATGTTATATATTTCACATGTTTCTTATTAGTCTGCATTTCCTTATGCATCAAGTGAACCAACTCCCTGGGAATTGAGTCCATCTCTAACTCCCACTGTTACCTTTTAGTTTAGTAGGACAGCTGCTGCTCCATACCACGGGTGACCATGTGGTCAGTCAGGAATCAAAGATTGTTCATCACTGCTTTTTTATGCATTCTCTTCCCAAACCATAGGTTTACCTAAGCAAAGGAAGTTCTAGTGAATCTCACCGTTTTTAACACCAAATGTATGTTTTTGAAACAACAACCAATTCTCTGGTACCAACAACGTTCAATTGGACAATTCAATTCTGACATCACCCAGAGTTAGTACAGACCCCAGAAGACTGCCCCCACTTTAGATGCCAGCTTCAAATGGGGTGGCCAGGCCACCAAATTTCTGCCCAGCCAACTACCAATTTGGGGGGGTTCCCATCACCTCCTCCTCAGGTTTGCAAATTCACTAGAGCTCACGGATCTCAATAAAGAACTTTAAACATATTAACCAGTTTACTATAAAGGACACAGCCATATGGAAGACATGTCTAAGAAAGGTATGCAGCTTGGGGATGGCACAGAGTATCCAGGACCTCTCTTGGTGCATCATCTTCCCATCACATCAGTATGTATACAAATAGCCCATTTTTCTTCATTCCATTTCTCTTGCTTGTTACAAAGAGAGTCAAATTTATTAGAAAGGGGATACACAAATCTCTCTCAATCTCCTCGTTCAAGTTTGTTTTGTTTTGTTTGTTTTTTCCCCACTCAATCTTCAGCAACCTCCCCTCTGGGAAGGTGAAGAAGGGAATTTAAAGTTCAAACCATCCTATTTTTTTTGGTCTTTCTGGTGACCAGCTTCCACCTTGTAGTTATCTAGGGACCTTACCCTTCTCTAGAGAGAAGTATAGGTTTGAGTTGCTTCTTACATATTAATTTGTTGGAATTCAAAGAAAATTTGAGGTTTTGCTTAATTTCCTAAAAACCTACATTTGGTGGAGGTAGAGCTAGTAGGAATATTCTGAATTAAGAAATGTTATATTTAATAATAATGTACAAGAATAATCATATTCCTTTTTGTTGGAAATGAAAGCCAGTTATACCAGAATGCATGAATAATGCTGGCTTATTTGTTGGCTCTAAGAGTTGTTTCTTTTTTCATATTATGGTACTGAAAACAACACACACAACACACTATCCTATTCTTATATTAATTGCTTCTGCATTAGTTTGCTAGGGCTGCCATAATGAATACTATAGGCTGAGTGGTTTAAATAATAGTAATTTACTTTTTCATAGTTCTGGTGTGATCATAGTTTTGGCAGGTGTGGTTTCTTCCATGGCCTCTTCATGACCTGCTGCCTTCACAGCACGTCCTCACATTGTCTTTCTGCCTGCAAATGTCTGGGTCTTTAATTTCATCTTCTTATAGGACCACCAGTTATACTGGATAAAGGCCCACCCAAATGATCTCATTTTACCTTAATTACCTCATTAAGTGCCCTATCTCTAAATATAGTCACATTGTGATCTCCTGGGGGTTTGACTTTAACATATGAATTTTAAGAGGACACAACTCAGCCATAACACCTTCTTTGCAACCTTGTATGTTTTTTTTTTTTTAAGATTTTATTTATTTATTTGAGAGAGAGAGAGAAAACGAGAGAGAGCACCCAAGAGTGGGGAGGCTCAGAGGGAGAAGCAGACTCCCCGCCGAGCAGGGAGCCCGATGTGGGACTCGATCCCGGGACTCCAGGATCATGACCTGAGCCGAAGGCAGTCGCCCAACCAACTGAGCCAGCCACGCGCCCCGCATCCTTGTATGTTTTTAAATGATCTTTAAAATATTCTAGTTCCATATCACTGTTATTTAAATTTTGCATTTGCTTTTAATAATTTATAGGCATAAGCTCCCCCCCGCCCCAAACGATCAAAGTAGTTAGTTGAACCCAGGTAACTCTTTGGCTACTAAAAAAGCATAGTGATAATAACACCTCTATTGTTGAATGTATATACAAACAGTCCATTTTTCTTTAACCATTTCTCTTGCCTATAATGAAAACAGCAGAATCTAGGGGAAAAACTGAAAAAAGAAAATTATATAGGGAAAGAAGAGTAGGAGAGATTAAACTGCACTGAATACCTAATACATTATTTCTAAGGATAATCTGGACCCGGAGGTCCCACCGAGAGAAGGTAGAAAGGCCTTCTATTCAGAGGGTATACTTTGGGGTTTCTCAAGGATTGTGTACCCTGCTCCCAGGCCTAAATATTGTTAAATATTATGGTTCCTCAACTATTTGGCAACATAAAGTAGTTATACCACAAAAACACTGCCAGAGAACAAGTTCAAACCCACAACAACTCCACCTCATTGGCTGGGTTGAAAACTTATTCTCTAGATCACATATTGTCTATCCACACACATCTAATAGAGCTTCCCAACTGCTATGACAGATGTGGAGGTTAACAGTACACTGGGATGTTGCTTTCCCCCAAGGCTGTGAACAGAAATCATCATTTGAGCATGCCCTAACGACAACAAAAGTCTTCTGTTGGGATATAAATGTGATAGATACAATGGAGATCGAGATTTAGGAGTGAGCAATATGCTGTATTTGAAGCCCTGAGAATGGGTGAAAATACAGAGAGGGAAAGTGGAATGAGAGAGAATAAACCTAAGGACCACAACATGGAGAATATGAACATTAAAGAGAGAAATTTTGGAAGAGAAGCCAGTAAAAGATTTTAAGAAGGGCGAGCAGGAAAAAAAAAAAAAGAAGGGCAAGCAGACAGGATGTAGAACCAGTTGGGCTGGTACCTGGGAGGCAAGATTTAGTGACATGAGGACTGAAGTTTCCATGCCATTTAGCAGCAAGTGGTTCATTAGTGTCCTTAGTGAGGGTGGATGAGTGGGCACAATGGTAACAAAATCTAGATTTGCAGTGACTGAAGGAGTGGGAGGTGGGGAAGACTGAGTGTTTATGACCTTTTATGAAGAAAATTAGCTGTGAGGGCGCCTGGGTGGCTCAGTTGGTTAAGCGACTGCCTTCAGCTCAGGTCATGATCCTGGAGTCCCGGGATCGAGTCCCACATCGGGCTCCCTGTTCAGCGGGGGGTCTGCTTCTCCCTCTGACCCTCTTCCCTCTCTTGCTGTCTCTCATTCTCTCTCTCTCAAATAAATAAATAAAATCTTAAAAAAAAAAAAGAAAATTAGCTGTGAAGGGAATGATTGGGCTTTATATAAGTAAAGGGAAGTGGGAAAATACTGCTTCTTTCATTAAAGCAATGTAACAGTTATTTGCCCAATTAACACCGATTCTCCCCTCTTTCCTAGTCACAGCATCCCATCTTACTCCAAGTGACACCCTACTAAAAGAGAAGAGCTCCCAAACTTCCTTTCAGCTATGGGTAACCAATGAGATTATAATCTGATATTGCATGGGTTTTCTAGTATAACTCCTTAAGAACAAGACTGATCACAGAGCAGAAGTTGCTGTGGGCCCTTCTGCTCTTTTTTTTTAAAATCCTTTCCCCGCCCCTTCCCTTGCTTTGCGCTTGCAACAGGCATCTTGGATCATGAGGCAAGTTGAAGAAGGAAGAGATTGGGTACTTTGTGATGCCAAGGTGCCACCAAACCGCACTCAGGCAGTCTACCTGCAGAGTTCTTTATGTGAAAGAAAATCTTTATTCTGTTTCACCCATGGCAAATTCCGTCAAACACAATTTCCACCAAATAATGTGGACACCCATTCCAAATTTTCAGTGGTCCCTGCAAGTCTTACTCCTGCCCTCCATTGAAAAAATCAAAGTCATTCGATGCTAAAGCACTGAAATCCCTGCCTTGAGGACCTCATTTCCCTCTTATCCCAGTAACTTCTGTCCAAGGCAGAGCATTGCAGCCAGGTTTAGCTAACCTTGCCCTGTGCTTCCTCAGAACATCTTCCTAACATCCCTTCTCTCTCCACTATAGGTAACATCTCCCCGTCTGTCCATTCTGGCCATAAAGC
>NC_138380.1:39646647-39673338 GCF_054177405.1 Leptonychotes weddellii | reverse complement strand
CCCCGACCCCGCGCCTGGCGGAGGAGCGGGAGCGGCGCGGACTCACAAGGACTCCAGGTGCTTGAGCTGCTGCAGCTGCTGCGCGTCGTGCCGCCGCCGCTTCTGCTCCCGGCGCCGCTGCAGCTCCTGCTCGGCCGGCTCCCGCAGCCGCCGCACGCCCCCGGCCCCCGCGTCGTCGCGCCCCGGCCGGGAAGACATCGCGGCCCGCGCGGCTGAGGCGGCCCCCGCGGCGTGCCTGAGGCGGCTGAGGCGTTGGGAAGACGGCACTTCCTCCGCGCCGCGGCCGGCCGGCCCCGCAGCGCCCCCTCCCGCCGCCCGCCCGGGCCCGGCCCACTGTCCCCGCCGAGGCCTCCTGGTCCCCGCCTCCCGCCAGCCCTCCCCGCCGCCTCCCGCGTCGTGGCCCCAAGTCCGCGCTCAGAGCGCCGTGGCCCCGCCGCCAGGCCGGCCGGGATCGGAGCGCGCCCCCTGGCGGCGGCCGCGAGCGCGGCGGGCTGGGGGTGGGGGAGGCCTGCGGGACAGCCGGGGAGCCCCGCCCCCCCCGCGCGCGCCCCTCCCCTGGGAGGCCTGGGGACCCGTGCGCGGCGGCTTTGTGGCCCCCCTGGCTAGACGGGCTGCTGCTACTTGGGGCTGGGATTCACCCAGCTTTGAAGAAAGCAAGACACCCCAGAGAAATTCTCTTTTTCCAGAACGTCGTTAAAACGTAGTCAGCCTGCGGTGTATCTAGACAAGGTTTGGGTGCTAGACTGAAAGCTATAGACACTGAGCGCTTTTTATGTGCTCGTTATTGAGCTAAGCCCGCAAGAAAAATTGATTTAATCTTTAAAAACTTACTAAGTGCTGTTATTACCCGTATGTATTACCCTTATTTTATACATAAGAAGGAGGCGGAGAGAGTTAAATAACATGCCCGAGGATGCAGAAGTAGAAGTCGTGGAGCCAGGCCGCCGCGAATTGTTAAAGTGCTTAACTAGGTTGCATTTTGTAACTGTATCTGATATGTGAAGTTATGATCACTGTTTTAGCTTTAACATAATGGAAGAAAGCACAAACGAAGTAAAAGTAACAGCACAGGGACTATTCCCCTCAAATGTGGCATTCAATATGGTTAATACTTAAAATATATGAGGAGCTCCTTCGTATTTATTAGAGAAAATCTAAATGAAGGAATGCACAAGGTCTATGAACAGAAACACAGTATTACACTGGTATGTCCCAGAGCTTGGAAATCAGGTTCTCAGATAAACCAATCTAGCAGTTGATGCAAGTTACCTGAACCAGTAAGTGCCCCATAAATACCCTGGCTGTGAGGTGTTCAAGTCTGGTTTTCTGGGTCTCCCAGAGGTTTGATGAACTACCTGATTTCCTTGAAACTAGTTTTTGTTTAACCAGCTAGAATGGATTCTGTTATCTGTGACTAAAGAACTCTGTCAGAAACAATGTTTGATTGCAAAGTTAGTTTTTTTTTTTTAAGATTATTTATTTATTTGAAAGCAAGAGAGACAGCATGAGCAGGGGGGTGGGGGTGGGTGTAAGACCAGAGGGAGGGGGAGAGGCAGAAGCAGACTCCCCACTAATGCAGAGCTCCATCCCAGGACCCTGGGATCATGACCCGAGCCAAAATCAAGTCGGATGCCTAATCAACTGAGCCACCCATGTGCCCCTCAAAGTTAGTGTTTAAAATCAACCTGGGGGGTGCCTGGGTGGCTCAGTCGTTAAGCGTCTGCCTTCAGCAGGGTCCTGGGATCGAGCCCCAGATCGGGCTCTCTGCTTAGCGGGAAGCCTGCTTCTCCCTCTCCCACTCCTCCTGCTTGTGTTCCCTCTCTTGCTGTCTCTCCCTCTGTCAAATAAATAAATAAAATCTTAAAAAAAAAAATCAACCTGGATGTCCTGATACTAAATGAATATAATAGTAGTATAATTCATTATTTAGAAACATAAGGTTTCCTTCTTACACTTTAGAACAACCTCTTACAGTTCTCACACATGAGAGGTGAGGATACTCAATAGCTCAGTTTATGAATGGTGAAGTCCTTGGTCCCAGCTTGTGTGCAAGTCCCCACTCCTGGTGCAATTCCACATATTTGAGCACGTCTAGTCCATGTTTGAGGTAAGCGTTCCTGGATCCTGATAGTTTCAGGGCCCATGTAGTCTCCTGAGCAAGAACCCACCCACTAATGGTCATAGGCATCAGGCACCCAAGCTTGGCCAGCAGAAAAGCCACCCCAGGAGAGAAGGAACAATGCCAGTCATTTGGTTGGTGTAAGCCACTCAGATTTATCTCTGGTATGCACCATGGAGTTGTCTGAACTCTGGGGAGAGCCAGAAGATGTAAGGTTATAAAGGTGAAGGAAAGATTTAATAAAAATTTCAAAAACATTCATTTATTCATTCATCAAACACTGAATTAGACCTGCTATGTGAATATATTTTGAGTGCAGGGGAGAAACCAGTCTCTACCTTTGTGGAGCTTATATAAGAAAAATGTTGAACTGACTATTACCCATATATTAGAACTTCAGTTATGATCAGTTCTATGAAGATATATGGGGGTACTTATTCTAGTGGTGGTCCAGGAAGCCTTCCCAGGGGGAAGGGAAATACAAGCAGAGGCTTAAAGGATGAGTAGGAGCTGGTGGAGCAAAGGAAAGTATCCCAAGAGGCAGAGCAGCCTGTGGAAAAGGGGCTTCATGTACAGAAGAAATGAGAGAGAAGGTCACTGTGGGGCTGGAGCCTGGGGAGAAAGGAGAAGAGCCACGAAATGAGGCTGGAGAGGCAGACCGGACAAGATTGTCCAGGATCTTGTAGACCTTGTGAAGGACCTGGATCTCAAAGTAAGTGTGGTAGGAAGGTAATGAAAATAAAGTTGGAAGAAGTCATTATCATATTTGAATTTTAAACATTTCTCTAGCTACCATATGGTTCCACACTATGTGATGCTACACATATTCTGCAGCTGTTAATGTGCCAAATCTGCCTTTATGACATTTCATTCATTCTAGAAATATTTATTTGGACTGATAAATGCTACGTTCACGTTGTTCAAATTTTGGGTCAAGAGTCATTAGAGGATTGTGAAATCAACTGAGGGAATTGTGAAATCAACAGCAACATTGTAAACTATGAAATAAAAAAGGAAAGAACAGAAAGTGGAAATATCAGAGGGCATCATACGCAAATAAGTTAGGTATTATCTTTCCAAATTAATTTTGTCCTATGAGTTAAAGCAAAAAATAATTGACAGCTGTGTTTTGAATGTTAAATGATCCAACATGCTTCATATAGTGCCTGGCACATATATTTATTGTGTGCCTGGCTCAATAAATAATTGGCCTTGATGATGGGTATAGTCCTTTGTGTGTCTAATATGCATGAGGTTTAAAAGAAATAACATTTGTTGGGTGGGCAGTTCTGCTTTGGTTTGGCTAGATGGATCTCTGCAGTTAGCTGGTGGCTCTGCTGGGTTTGGTTGGTCTAGAATGACCTCACTCATGGGTCTAGAGGGGCAGTGGAGATGACCTGACAACATGTTTCTCATCATTCAGCAAGCTTCTACAGGTCATTCACATGGAAGTGGTTGCAGTATTTTCAAGAGAAGCACGAGAGGGAGAAGCACTTTTTGAAGCTTTGCTTGCATCATATTTACTAATGTTTCATTGACCAAGCAGGTCAAATTCAGATTTAAGGGTAGAGCTGCAAAATCACATTGTAAAGAAATGGGCACACAAAGATGGAAAAAAAAACCTACAGCTATTTTTGTAAACGATCACACTCATTAAGAGGAATATGGCACCAGCTGTTGAAAATAAACTTTTCATGCCAGAAATTATAAATTACCTTAGGTTTCCCAGCAAATACTATTCTTCGCACTGTCCCATGCTGTCACTGAAATAGGTTGAATTTGGATATCAAGCTTTCAGAAGCTTCTCCTGTCACAGGGAATATGTATTTTTTTTTTTTAATTAAGCAGTTACATATCTTAGCGGCTTGAAATATAAATTAGTAGTTCAAGATAATTTTTTCTTTTTCTTTTTAAGTAGGTTCCATGCCCAGCGCAGAGGCCAACATAGGACTTGAACTCATTCATGATACTGAGATCAAGACCTGACCTGAGATCTACAGTCAGCTGCTTAACCAACTGAGCCACCCAGGCGCCCTCAAGGTAATTTTCACATGATTATTTTCACACAGTATTTTATTCTATTATTTAAAAAAACCTTTTTATTCTAGGGGCACCCCTTTGCTTTTGAAAACAAAGATAAAAAAAAAACTGGCCTTATTATTATGTTCAGTTGTAAAGCTGAACATTTACATATCTATATACCAGGTAATCCACTCTAAGGTATATGCTAAAGAGAGCCGTTGCGCATGGGATCAGAAGCCACGTATAAATAACCTCATGGCACTGTTTCTCCTAGGAAAAAATAAGCACCTGGAAATTGTTTAAATGCTCCACCGCCTCCACGATGTTTGTCTTCCCCACGTCTTCCTCTTCAAGGTGAATGTATACTGGGCCAGCACCACCCCCGCCACGGGAGCTCCCACACTGGCGCTCGCTACTGAGGCCACCCTGGCCACCACCGCCTGGTTCACATACGGGGCCTTTTGCGCCTGGGATCGGGGAAATTAACTGCTCCGGGAGTCTGGGACGCGCGAGCCCGCGGAAAAGCCCAGACGCTCCGCCCCTCCTGCGTAAGCCCCGCCCCCGCGGGAAGCTCCACCCCCACGCGCTGACACGCGGGACGGGTAGGCGTGGGAGGGGCGTGGCCTGCGTCCACAGCGGAGGCAGGAGGCGGGTATTCCTCGGAGCCTACATCTGAGGAACTGTCCAAGGACCGGAAAGGGAATGGTATTATCTCTGTGCTAATAAGGACCAGGGAGTGGTTCACTCCAGCCCCCTCCTTTAGAAATCTGATTCCAACCAGGCCCAAGCAGAAAAAGTCTTCCACCTTCCACCCTCCTCGGCCACTCTGGACTACAGCCCCCAGAAGGCATCGGAGCTCAGCCATCCGACTTGCGCAGCGGCGTTCGTTGTAAAGTGCTATGACAACAGGGCGAAGATGGCTTGGAGTTAGGCGGGAGTGGGGAGTTGTCCCTTCCGCCGTTGCTGTCCTCTATCTGCTACATCCCACTGACTGCCTCCCTCACTATTTCCTCCTCTTTGTGAGAAGCAGGACTTGCCGTTGTTCTGGCCTGCCTGGTCTCTTCCAAGGGATTGATGCCGTTTCCCCTGCGTGTCTGCGGGGTTGACACAGAAGGGATGCAGGTTTACTCCTTGTGGGTGTCGCTCCAACTCTGTGGAGCTGGTGGTGCTCCCTGGTGAAGCTCTTTCTGGGACGTGGAACAAGTTGGAGCAGGGGAACGACAGGGAGTAGTGAAGCGAGGGGTTGCTTTGCTCTGCACCCTCCATTCTTGCTCTCGTCGTTGCAGCCCTGGGACCCTGGCAGGCGTCCTTAAAGGGAAATCTGCGGAGAGTTCGAGGAAAGGTGGGGCAGGACCCACCTGATTCGGCATCAGGTAAGCGTATGTCTGGAATTAAACATTGGGAGCGTGAATGCCCTTTCTGTGTTTTGTTTTGTGGGCAAGATTGATCCTCTGATGCCATGGAATGGTTTTGGGGGATATTGGATGATAGGTTTCTTAGGAAGGATGTTTGCATTAAAAATCGAACAAAACCCAACTAGGTGCACAAAGTGTGTGGAATCTTTTTTTTTTTTTTTTTAAGATTTTTATTTATTTATTTGACAGAGAGAGAGAGCGAGAGCAGGAACACAAGCAGGGGGAGTGGGAGAGGGAGAAGCAGGCTTCCTGCCGAGCAGGGAGCCCGATGTGGGACTCGATCCCAGGACTCTGGGATCATGACCTGAGCCGAAGGCAGACGCTTAACGACTGAGCCACCCAGGCGCCCAAGTGTGTGGAATCTTATGAACATTTTTAAGAAAGGGTGATAAGAATTTTTAAAGATTCCATTCAGAAATGTCACATGGTGCGCAAGCATCCTCCTCCCATGACTCTTCAACAGGTCTTGTGAGCAAATGGTCAAAGCAATTCTCAGCCTACGACTGCAGTAGGATGCATGCACTAATACCCTCTAATTCTTGCAATAGGATTACTGCTTCTCCTTCTCTCTCTATATTGCAGACCACAGCAGTTTAGATGAACGGAGCTGATTTTTATCAGCGTCTCCTTTCCCTAATTAAGTCCTACAATTGACTTCAATGGAGAAATTCAGTTTTGTTTTTGTTTTTGTTTTTTGCCACCTCACTTTTCCTTTAAACATGAAACCACGTCACACACATACACAACTTGAAGATACTAGGAGGAAAACTATCGGTCTTCACTAAAGTTGTCCAGCATTTAGAGCGGCATAGATTTTCTAACTTGTTAGAAATACATAAAGAGAATAATTGCTGATATATATATATATTTTGTGAATAGACTAAATCCTTATTTAGGAGAATTAAAAAAAACTTGCAAATAATTTATAAGCTATTTGAGTTTAAGGAATTTTTAGTTTTGTGTAATTGTGTGTAATTGCTCTTAAATTACAACCACACACTTATGTTTATGGTACAAGTTCTTGATGAAAACATTCACTGAAGGGGAAAAATCCAGTATCAATAGTATATAGTAGTTGTTAATGTTTTACATCTTTTGATGTATGTAGCAAGTCTCATCCCTCAGAATAAAGACTCAAATATTTCTCAAAAATTATCAAAACACATGATGTTATTATAAAACATCCCTGTTGATTAACATTTCAGTGAAAGATTACTGTCATTTTTTATTTTTTTAAAAGATTTTATTTATTTATTGATGAGAGAGAGAGAGGCAGAGGGAGAAACAGGCTCCCCAAGGAGCAGGGAGCCTGATGCAGGACTTGATCCCAGGACACCGGGATCATGACCTGAGCCAAAGGCAGACACTTAACCATCTGAGGCACCCAGGCACCCCATTTTTTAAATGTTGCATTTAAATATTCAGTCCAGAGGTTCAGATTGACATTGCTCAGAATACATTCCACCACCACCACCACTTCTATTACTACTACTAGGTTACTACTGACATTTATCTGACATTTATTGAGTACATCCAATGGTTAAGCAGTTAGTTACATGTGTTAGGCCATTTTATCTTCCCACCCCCCAGAACCATTAGGAGATTAGAAGGTGAGGGACTTGTTTCAAGTCACTCTGCTGAGGTGTGAAATGGAAAAGAGAACCCAGGTCTGTTTAACTCCCTCTCCTGTGCTCTTTTGTCTTCTGTGTCTTTTATTGAAAATTTCAATACTGATTCCTTATAATATTGTCTTCAAAAGCAACATTCTTCTAATTCTACATATACTTGTCACTTTTCTTGCCCTGGATGACCTGATTCCTACTTTCCAAAATTTGAGTCAGGACTAGCATGACCTGGAGAAAGTAAAACTGCAAATATGAACAACAATAGCGTCAGCAGCTTAGCCTCCTAATTCCAGGATCTACCTTCTAATCCAAATATTCTCTCTCTTTTTTTTTTTTTTTAAGAGGAGAGAGAATTTTAAGCAGCCTCCACGCCCAGTGTGCAACCAAACCTGGGGCTCAGTCTCACAACCCTGAGATCACAACCCTGAGATAGCAACCCTGAGCCCAAGTCAAGATCAGATGCTTAACCGACTGAGCAACCCAGGCACCCCCACATTTTCTTTCCACAGGATTCTTGGGGTTATTTTTGTTGCAGCAATTCTTCTAGTCATCCTTCCATATTGTAGGACTAGGCCAATGGGGTGTTAAAACATCCATATCTTAAATGAGAACTAAATCTGAGTAAATTTTGATGTGGAAGATAATGTATATATGTTAAGTATTAAAAATAAGAAAGTGTCTGGGCGCCTGGGTGGCTCAGTTGGTTGAGCGACTGCCTTCGGCTCGGGTCATGATCCCAGGGTCCTGGGATCGAGTCCCACATCGGACTCCCTGCTCTGCGGGGAGCCTGCTTCTCCCTCTCCCACTCCCCCTGCTTGTGTTCCCTCTCTCGCTGTGTCTCTCTCTGTCAAATAAATAAATAAAATCTAAAAAAAAAAAATAAGAAAATGTCAAGTATGGAAGAGTATTTCTGGAGTTAGGGGATAAAGAGGTTATCTTCTATTTATTATTCTAATGAAGCATAAGAAATCAATCTTTTGTGGTTATAGGTATGGACCCTTTAAAACCTTCACATTGTTGTTTTCTAGTCATCCTTAAAAAAATTAATTAGGTCGGGGCGCCTGGGTGGCTCAGTCAGTTAAGCATCTGCCTTGGGCTCAGGTCATGATCCCAGGGTACTGGGATCGAGCCCCTCGTGGGGCTCCCTGCTCAATGGGGAGTCTGATTCTCCCTCTGTTCCCCACTCCTCCTGCTCTCTCTCTCAAATAAATAAACAAAATCTTAACAAAAAATTGATTTAGGTGTATGAAATACTTTCTTGCAGTTTGAACTTGCAGTGATTACAATTAATACCAACAGAGTATATCTTTTTATTCTTTGTGGGGTGGCTTCACTGAATTTTTAGGGTTCTGGAGTAGACAGCCTGCTTTGGGATGCTACTTCTACTACTTACTAGTTGTGACCACTTGGGCGGGTTTCTTAACCTCTCTGTATTCAGGGATACCTGAGTAATAGTACCTATCTTTTACTTTGTAGTTCTGTTTTGAAGATTAAAATAGAGTACTTGCAAAGCACTTAGAGCACTGCCTGGGACTTAGTGAATGATTAGTAACTGTTAGCTATTATTTTCCTTTATATCAGTATTTCTTTTTTTTATTGTTGAATAATATTTTGTTTTATGGATATGCCAACATTGTGTTTATATGTTCATCAGTTGATAGACATTTGGATCGTTTCTACCTTTTGTTTGGATCATTTTTACCTTTTGAATATTATGAATAATGCTGCTATAAATGTTCCTGTATAAGTTTTTATGTGGACATATGTTTTCATTTCTCTTGCAACCTTGGACTGGAATTGCTGGATCATATGATTACTCTATGTTTAATTGTTTGAGGAGTTGCCAGATCACTTTCCAAAGTGGTTGTACCATTTTACATTACCACCAGCAGTGTATGAGCATGTTGATTTTTCCACATCTTTGCCCAAACTTGTTTCATCATAGTGGGTATAAGGTGGTATCTCATTGTAGTTTTGATTTTCATTTCCCTGTTGGCTAATGATGCTGAACATCTTTTCATGTGTTTATCAGCCACTTGTATATCCGACTTGGAGAAATATATATTCAGATCCTTTGCCCATTTTTAAATTGGGTTTCTGTCTGTGTATTATTGAGTCATAAGAGTTCTTTGTATGTTACAGATATATATATATATATATTTAAATATTTTATTTATTTGAGAGAGAGAGAGAATAAGCTGGGGGAGAGGCAGAGGGAGAGGGAGAAGCAGGCTCCCCACTGAGCAGGGAGCCCCATGAGGGGCTTGATCCCAGGACCCTGAGATCATGACCTGAGCCGAAGGCAGACGCTCAACGAGTTGAGCCACCTAGGTGCCCCCAGATGTGTCTTTTATCAGAGATATGATTTGCAATATTTTCTCCCATTCTGTGGGTCTTTTTCACTTTCTTAGTGTTGTTTGAAGCAAAAATTTTAAATTTTGGTGAAGTCTCTTTATTTTTTCTTTTGTTACTTATGCTTTTGGTGTCAAGTTTAAGGATCTATCACAATATCTAATATCATGAAGATTTACTTTTAAGTTTTCTTCTAATAAGTCTTCTAAAAGTTTTATAGTTTTAGCTATGCATTAGCATACATAAAAGTCTTTGATCCATTTTGAGTTAGTTTTTTTTTATATGGTTTGAGGTAAGGGTCTAACTTCATTCTTTCTCATGTGGCTATTTAATTGTCCTAGAACCATTTGTTGCAACTTCTCATTGAATGGTCTTAGCATCTTTGTTGAAAGTCATTTACCATAGGTGTATAAATTTATTTCTGGACTCTCCATTCTTTTCCATTTATCTGTATGTCTTTCCTTATGCCAGTACCATACTGTCCTGAATACTATTGTTTTGTAGTTAGGTTTTGAAATGGGAAAATCCTCCAACTTTGTTCTTCATTTTTAAGATTGTTTTGGCTATTCTGAGTTGCTGGCACTTCTTCTTCTTCTTTTAAAGATTTATTTAATTATTTGAGAGAGAGAGAGGGTGCACGAGTGCATGCACATCAGGGGGAGGGGAGAGGGAGAGAGAATCTCTAGCAGATCCTGGCTGAGTGTGGAGCCCCCATGCAGGGCTGGATCTCATGATCCTGAGATTATGACCTGAGCTGAAATCAAGAGTCAGATGCTTAACCGACTGAGCCACTTAGGTGCCCCAGTTGCTGGCAATTCTTTTTTTTTTTTAAGATTTTATTTATTTGAGAGAGAGAATGAGAGAGAGAGCACATGAGAGGGGGAGGGTCAGAGGGAGAAGCAGACTCCCCGCTGAGCAGGGAGCCCAATGCGAGACTCAATCCCGGGACTCCAGGATCATGACCTGAGCCGAAGGCAGTCGCTTAACCAACTGAGCCACCCAGGCGCCCAGTTGCTGGCAATTCTATATGAATTTCAGAATAAGCTTGTCAATTTGTACAAAGAAGCCATATGGGAATCTGATAAGGATTGCACTGAATCTGTAGATCAATTTGGGAAGTATTGCATCTTAATAATGTTCTGGCTTCATATCCACGGACATGGGATGTCTTCCTGTTTATTTAGATCTTTAATTCTTTTGACTGTGTTTTATAGTTTTCAGCTGCATATGTTAAATTTACTCCTAGGTATTTTATTCTTTTGGATGCTATTGTAAATGCAGTTGTTTTTTTAAGTTTCATTTTTTTGGATTGTTCACTGCAAATGCATAGAAATGCAATTGATTTTTGTATGTTAATACTTTTGTGTCCTTCAACCTTACTTAACTTGTTTATTAGCTCTAATAGTTTTTCACTGAATTTCTTAAGATTTTCTATACACCAGATCATGTCATCTGCAAGTAAAGATAGTTCTACTTCTTCCTTTCCAGTCTGGGAGCCTTTTAGTTCTTTTTCTTACCTAATTGCCTGACCTAAAACCTCCAGTACAATGTTGACTAAAAGTTGTGAATATGGACACCCTATTCTTGTGTCTGATCTTAGGGAAAGAGCATCTAGTCATTCATCATTAAGTATGGTATAAGCCATGGGCTTTGCATAGAGATGTTCTTTATCAGTTTGAGGAAGTTCCCTTTTATTTCCTAGTGTTTTAAGTGTTTTTATAATGGAAGAGGGTTGGATTTTATTTTGTCAGATGCTTTTCCTGAGTTGAGATGATAAGGTGGTTTTTAATTTTTGCTTTATTGATATGGTGTAGTATTTTAATTCATTTTTGGATGTTAAACTAACCTTGCATTCCTGGGGTTAAATCCCACTTGGTCATGGTGCCTAGTTCTTTTTATATGTTGCTTGATTCATTTTACTAGTGTTTTGCTGAGGATTTTGCATCCATATTTATTAGAGATATTGGTCTGTAGTTTTCTTGTGTTTGCTTAATTTTGGTATCAATGTAACACTAGCCTTATAGAATGAGTTGGGAAGTATTCCCTCCTCTTTTATTTCTTGGAGTAGTTTGTGAAGAATTGGTCTTAATTTTTTTGTGTTTGGTAGAATTCACCATCTGAGCCTGGTCTTTTTTGTGGGTAGTTGTTTGATTTAGATTTTCTTTTTCATCTTTAGTCAGCCACAGATAGCTGGAATCAAGATAAAAATAATGCTGAGGTCCTGCTCCTCCAGGGAAGATAATTCTCTGACCGGGGGCTGTGGGGAGAGGGTGTCTCTCTGTTCTTGGCTGTACCAGTCTGGAGTGGAGTTTCTATCTTGTTTTGAGCTAGGAGTGAGGAGAGAAGGAGTGATTATTGGTTTTTTAAATACTACAGACTCTTAATTTTCTTACTGAGTCTTAGTAGATTTTTTTATGTTTCTTTATTTTCTATATACTCTTAGGACAATTTCCAGAGACTTTAAATGGTTGTTTTAAAAAACAATTTTTGGGCACCTGGGTGGCTCAGATGGTTAATCATCTGCCTTCGGCTCAGGTCATGATCTCAGGGTCCCGGGATCGAGTCCCGCATCGGGCTTCCTGCTCCTTGGGAGCCTGCTTCTCCCTCTGCCTCTCTCTCTCTCTCTGTCTCTCATGAATAAATAAATAAAATCTTAGAAAAAAAAATTTTCACCAGTTTTGCTGGGGAGTGGGTCCATGGAGCTTCTCACATGTCATTCTGAAAGTGAAATCCTCTGAAATTTTAAATTTCATAGCATAATGGTTATGGGAGACATATATTATCAAAAGATTTGGTCAGAGTTCCATTAGATATCAAAGTACTCTAGTGTTTGTAAAACTTTTAAGAGTAAGTTAAAAAGTTATTATATACAAGTTTATTAGGAACACAACTGCTGTGTGCTAAGAGAATTTTTTTTTAAGATTTTATTTATTTATTTATTTAAAGATTTTATTTATTTATTTGACAGAGAGAGACACAGCGAGAGAGGGAACACAAGCGGGGTAGTAGGAGAGGGAGAAGCAGGCCTCCCGCAGGGCGGGGAACCTGATGTGGGGCTTGATCCCAGGACCCCGGGATGATGACCTGAGCCGAAGACAGACGCCCAAAGACTGAGCCACCCAGGTGCCCCTAAAGATTTTATTTATTAATTTGAGAGAGAGAGAGAGAGAGAGAGAGCGAGCATGAGTAGGGGGAGGGGCAGAGGAAGAGGGAGAAGCAGACTCCCCACTCTACTGACTCATGCTTTTTCATTTTTTCTTGATATTAAATTGCAGGCAGTGGCAGTCTAACAAGACAAGAAGCTAGAGACCAGGGAGAGGGTACGCAGAAGCAAGTTTCTGCCATTAGCTGTGTGACTCAGGGGAATCATGTAACTAACCTCTCTGGGCCTCTCTTACAGAATGAGAGGACTAACTGATTATTAGGTACCTTCTAGCTGTTAATGTTAAAGTCTCTTTTTCAAGCTTGGAAAGGTAACAGGTGGCACAGGTCCCAGGAAAAAGGAAGTGGGAAAGTAGAGCCATGCTATAAGAAAACATCTACTTTGGCTATCAGGTATCAGTTAAACTGGTGCTTTTTATACATTAAGGTACATGTGAATCACCTGGGGATATTGTTTGAGGTGGGGCTGAGGTTTTGTATCATAAGGTCTTGGGTGATGCTGATGCTGGTCCATGGACTACACTTTGGGTAGCAAGGAGCTAAACAATGTAGGAAAGGAGAGCTTTCAGCAGCTAATGAAGTGGAGGGTGACTAAGGAGAAACCGAGAGCAGGAGAAGCAGGAAGGAACTAAATGTTGCCTGTGTTATTTTGTCAATAGGAATAGGTCTTAAATTTTATGATTGAAGTCCTTGAAAAATTAGTGCTTGATGACATTTCCATTTACAGACAATGTTGGAGAGTTAGTTTTTCATATTGGAGGGTTTTTCTTTTTTATTTTAGCAAGCTGAAAAAATTTGCTCATTAACAAAGATTTTTGAGGCCATTTTCACATAATAGCTATTTTCACCTGATGCAGTCATGTGTGTTTATACTCACTTTGATTTTTTATATATTATTTAATAGCATTGATGGAAAAAACTCTTCTTTGTGACCATTACTTGGGTGTTTAATATGTTCTCTAGGCAGGTCCCATGAGGTTTTCTCTTCTGCCTACATGAGGGGAAAGATACCCCTTTGGATGTTGAACAGATCTTCTCTTCCTATTTTCTCTCCTTGAGACTCCTTTAAACTGGCTGATGCAGAATGTGTACAAAGGATCCCATACTTGTTGGTTAGCCTGTTGATTTCTATTTTTGACTATGTTTCCAAATGGAGTTTTGACCCCAAGCTTTCATTCTTTGTGACATATCAGCAGCATTTCATGGAGCTGGCCACTCTCTTTTTCTAGATACACCTTTTTTTTCCTATTTCCTTCCAGATGGCACACTCCTGGTTTTCCTTTGGTATCAATGGATGCCCCTGTTCAGTTTTCTTTTCTTTTTTTTTCCTGGCCTCTGACCGCAGAGCCCAGTTTTTCTACCTTGGAAGCTTGTGTCTGATTTCCTCCAGAACTCTGCCCCCCAGCCCCCCACAGCCCAGCCTCATGCACCTTTTCCCTTTTTTGATTATGCTTTTTATTCTTTCACTGTAATAAATCATGGCCATGATAATAACTATATGATGAGTGCTGTGAGTCCTCCAAGTGAGTCTTTGAGTGGTATTGAGTTTGGGTAATATTCTGCCCTGGGCTGCAAGAGAATGATGTATCTTTATATTGTAGTCTAATAGTATATAGGTGTATAACAACTTTCCATATATATCTGGAGTATATAATGAGACTGTGTGGCGCTTATTAAGTACTGTTACTTCCCTCTCAAATAAAAAAAAATCTAGTAAAAGTGTAATAAAGTGTTTATTACATTTTTTGTATACTTGCTGCCAGGTTTGAAGTTTAGTCATCTGGCAATCTGTATGGTTATATAATGGCATTAGTAATAACAAATGATGCAGATGTTTTTCAGAAACTCTCTCACATATGTTAAAACTCATTATAAGCTTATTTACCTCCTATGTTTTTTTCCCTTCACTTCCATCAACACTTCGCCTTTATCTGACTAATTTCTTTTTTAGTGGAAAGAGAGGCCTTGGATGGAATTTTCTTTTTTTCCTATTGTTTGTTTCTTTAAACTTATCATCTGAAATAATATACTCACATAGAAATTGTAAAAGTAATGATTTCCCAGTGGTAGCAGAACAATTATCAAACTACTAAATTGATGTTAGTATAATACTATAACTAAACTATAAATCTTACTTTAAAAAATCTTAGATTTCACTATGTTTTATATTATATACACTTTTCATCTTGGAATATAGCTCAAAGAAATTAAAATTTATCCCATGAAACCACCACTAAAATCAGGGTACAGAACTTTTCCATCATCCCAAAGAATTTCCCTTCTCCTAGCCCATTAAATTCACTACCCCCCAACGCTGGCAATCACTGATCTGTTTTCCATCAGTTTAATTTTTTCATTTTGAAAATGTTATGGAAATGGAATTATTTAATATGTGATCTTTGGGAGTTGGGCTTTTTTTTCACTCAGCATAATACCCTTGAGATCCATCCTTGTTGTTGTTTTTTCATTTAAAAAAAATTGCTGAGTTTTATTCTATGGTGAGGATTTACCATAGTTTGTTTATTCACACATTGAAGGACACTTGTTTCTTTTCTTCAGTGTAGGTTTTAAAAAAAAATACCATAAAAAGGTAAAAACCGTAACAATGGCTAAGGTTTATTGAGTGCTTATATGTAGCAAGTATTGTGCTAATAATACCATGTTCCTTTTTTTCAAACTAAAAGTTTTTATTTTTGATTTTGAATTGTGGTAACATATATACATATACATAACATACATAACATAAAATACATACGTATACATAACATTACCATATGCATGTACATATAACATACATATACATAACATAAAATTACCATCTTAACTAAGTGTACAGTTCAGTAGTATTAAGTACCTTCACATTTTTGTGCAGCCAGTCTCCAGAACTCTTCACCTTACAAAACTGAATCTCTATACCCATTAAACAAAAGCTCTCCACTTCTTTCTCACTCCAAACCTGGCAACCACCATTGTACTCCATGAATTTGGCTACTCTAGATACCTCATATAAGTGGAATCATGCCGTATTTGTCTTTGTGACTGGTTTATTTCACTTAACATAATGTTCTCAAGGTTCATCCATGTTGTTGCATGTGTCAGAGCTCCCTTGTATGTATATACCACATTTTGTTTATCCAGTCATTCATTGATGGACACTTGGGTTGCCTCTCCCTTTTAGATATTGTGAATAATGCTGTTATGAACATGGGCGTACATATCTCTTTGAATTCTTGTTTTCATTTCCTTTGAATATATACCCAGAAGTGGAATGGGTGGATCATATGGTAATTTATATTTTTGTATTTTTATTTATTTATCTATTTATTTGTTTTTTATTTTATATTTTTATTTTTTTAGAGGGAGAGATCGCAGGGGAGATGGGTAGAGGAGAGGGAGAGAGAGAATCTTAAGCAGGCTCCATGCTCAGCACGTAGCCCAACATGGGGCTCTATCTCACATCCCTGAGATCATGACCTGAGCTGAAATCAACAGTCAGATGCTTAACTGACTGAGCCACCCAGGAGCCCTGGTAATTTGTATTTTTAATTTTTTGAGGAACCACCATACAGTTTCCATAGCGGTTGCACTCTTTTAGATTTTCAGCATCAGTGCACAAGGGTTCCAGTTACATCACATCCTTGCCAACACTTGTTATTTTCTGGGTTTTTTGTTTGTTTGTAGTAGCCCTAGTGGGTGTGAGGTGGTATTTCATTATGTTTGTGATTTGCATTTCCCTAATAATTGGTGATGTTGAACATTGTTTCACATGCATTTTGGCCATTTATATATCTTCTTTGGTGAAATGTCTGTTCAAGTCCTTTGCCCATTAAAAAAATTTTTTGGTGACATGTATGAGTTCTTTATGTATTCTGTATATTAACCCTTTATTAGATATATAATTTGTAGATATTTTCTTCCATTCCATAGGTTGCCTCTACTGCATTCTTATTTATTCCTCACAACATCTTTCTTTATTTTATAGATGAGGAAGCTGACTTTTAGTAACCCTCCACTGATTTCATGGTTTGTATGGAACACGGATTCAAACTCACACTGACCTTCTCCAGAGTCTACAGTTTTCACCACCACATGATTCTCAGCTAATTTCTTGGCCAACTTAATGAAAGCAAGTGGTCTTGCTTTCTGTGATTAGCCTATGTGGAAGGCCTACTTTAAGAAGCAGATTGATTTACATTTTTAAATTTAAATTTTAATTTATTTTTAAAGATTTTATTTATGTATTTGACAGAGAGAGAGAGAGAGAGAGCACAGGCAGGGGGAGTGGCAGGCAGAGGCAGAGGGAGAAGCAGGCTCCCCACAGAGCAGGGGAGCCCAATGTGGGGCTCTATCCCAGGACCCTGGGATCATGACCTGAACCGAAGGCAGACACTTAACCAACCGAGCCACTCAGGTGCCCTACATTTTTTTAAATGTATAGTTGATCCTCATTATTTGCAGATTCCCTAGTTGTGAGTTTACCTATTTGCTAAAATTTATTTGTAATACCAAAATCAATACTCATGGTGCTTTTGGGTCATTCATAATCATGCACAGAGTGGCAAAAAATTTGAGTCACTTGACGCACATATTCCAGCAGATATCATCCACAGTAACTGCCTACTTGTTTCAGCTATTATACTATATACAAGTATCCTTTTCATGGTCTACTTAGTGCCATGTTTTCTACATCTCTGTGGTTTGGGTTTATTTATTTGTTTTTTTAAATTTTTGTTACTTAAAAAGATCCCCAAATGTAGTGGTGAAGGGCTGTCTAATGTTCCTAAGTGTGAGAAGGTTGCTATGTACCTTATAGAGAAAATATATGTATCAGATAAGCTTCCTTCAAGTAAGAGTTATAGTGTTCTTGACTGTTGAGCTTGAATGTTCGTGAATCAACAGTATATTAAATAAAGTATCTTTAAACAGAGACACATAAAAAACAAAGTTATGTATTGATTGGTTCATGAAAATATTGTGACTAGAGGCTCACAGGAGCCTAACTTTCTATTTCCCCTAGGAGAAGTAGTTCAGTATTTGCTAGAAGTTCAGTATTTGCTAAGGTTTGCTGCAGCCTTATAGAATGGAATGTCTTTGAATAAGGAAAATTGACTGCATTTCCTAACAATTATTTAAAGCAGTGTAGCATGAAGAAAAGGCTCATTTATGTTGGATACATGAACTTCCATAGAATCCCAGGGTGTGTGATGTTTGTGTTGTAATTCAAGAAGTCCAATGGGCTTTCACATTTACTATATCAATATCAATGGTAGATGTGGCTGGCATATCCTCATTCTAGATGAGGAATCAAAGTAGAGGGAGATTTTATGGGTTGCCTGAGTCACAGGTGGTTAGTGATATAGTGGTATAAATGCCTGTACACTCAGTTTTCCTGGTTGTGTTTTGGTGTGAATTTCCCTCTTCCACTTTGCCTTTCTACAGTTAGAATGGGGAAAGTGTGTGAATGCTTTTTGAGTACCTGTAATGTATCAGTTCCAGTGTTAGTCATTTGAACTCATTTGCTCTTCTCAGCAATCCATTGTGACAAGAGATGCTGTGGTCTTTCCAAAGACCAAAATGAAGGAAAATCAGGTATTTTGCTAAGGAATTATGTACTAATTAGTGCTGTTAGAATTTGAATCTTGATCCTCCAAAGAATATTTTTTGATACTTTGTGTCATTCTCTACCAAATGTTCCAGAAGAAAGAATTGGCCCAACATTTATGTATAAAATTTTTCAGACTGACTCTCCAATGGCTTTGCAAAATATCTGATCATGTTTCCAGTTGTTTGGATTTGTGGTTTCACACATTTCTGCAAAATATAAAAAATTAAATTTAAATTCAGAAATGTTTTTCTTAACATTGTCCAAGTTTAATTTGCTATGCTTTAAGAGATAATTGATTTTTTTTTTTTAAGATTTTATTTATTTATTTGACAGAGAGAGGGACAGCGAGAGAGGGAACACAAGCAGGGGGAGTAGGAGAGGGAGAAGCAGGCTCCCCGCTGAGCAAGGAACCCGATGTGGGGCTCGATCCCAGGACCCTGGGATCATGACCCGAGCCGAAGGCAGTCGCTTAACCAACTGAGCCACCCAGGCGCCCCGAGATAATTGATTTATAATTCATGGTGTGAAGTAGATTTTTACTATAAATAAATGCTTTCTTTTTATAGTGAACGAAAATGTCTTTATTTAAAGCCCGTGATTGGTGGTCTACTGTTTTGGGAGAAAAAGAAGAATTTGATCAAGGCTGTTTGTGTTTGGCTGACATTGACAATACTGGAAATGGACAAGGTAAGCAACTTATGGCCGTGCCTCTTGGAGGAAAGCTTTACAGACATAAAATAAAAATGACTTCGTTTTTTAAAGTATACTTATTCACTTTAAAGTGTACTTATAGAACTTAAGTGAACTGTCATAATTATGCCCTAATTTTGAAGGTAGTTTTCCTTATAATATTTAGGTAGCAGACTGATAAATATAGTTCTTACTTCTGTTTCGCTCTTTGTTTTTCTGGTTTGTGTTGATTCTGTCATATAACTTGGAACTGGAAAAATATTACAAGGCAATATTTAATTTGTTTTCATTTGTTGCAAAATTTGTTTTCATTTTTTTGCAAAATTAGAGCTACTAAAATATTTTTAATTTTGAAGTATTTTTAGAAATTATTTTCAAGGAAAATTATATTTTAAAAAAATTTTAAATCTGAAAGCCATTCATACCAGAATGGAAAAGTTATTCTAGCTCTATTTGTTGATAGAAAACAATTATTAAATCATTACTTTCATTTTCATATTATGATACTAGAAATAGCATTCTGTCTTATATATTTGTTTCTCTTCGCATCTTCATATTTTTTGAAGTGGTCTCTAAAACATTGTAGTTCTGTATCATTGCTATTTGAAACTTATATTTGGTTTTAATTATTTATAGTCATTAGCTTCTTCTTTTCTTTTTTGTAATCCGGATAGTCGTTGGCCTCTTAAAAAGAAAACTTACAATCATTCTTTCATTCAATGTGTATGAATATTGTCTCCTTACATTTTCTTTATTTTTTTTCTCTTGTGTATAACAAAAACAGTAGAATCTTGGTGGCAAGGTGAAAGGAGAAAATTATATTGGCAAAGAAGAATGGGAGGTATTAAGCTGTACTGAGCACCTAAATTGTTTCTAAGGAAAATCTGGGCCCTGCCCTCCCACTGATAGGAGATGGGAAGGTCTTCTACTCAGAGGGTGTCCTGAGAGGTTCCTCAAAGATTATCAGCTTTGTCTCCTGCCTGTTTGTTAAAACTTATGATTCCCTTATTATTTGGCAATACAGAATACTCAGGCTATAAAAATATATGCCAAAGAGAACAATTTCAAACCCATTTTTGTCCAAACTATCTAAAGCTCAATTTGGTTAGAAACTATCCGGATTGATTGTCTGTATAGCTTACTGTTCACTCATCATTTCTATTAGAGCTCTTCACTGGGGTGCCAGCAATGGGTTACCAGTTTGCTTCCTCCCAATTTGTGGCCAGCTGTGAGAAGCCTCCTCTATTTTCCCAAGGGTACTATACAAAAATCACTTCATATGTGTGTCCCACATAGAAAAAATATTGCCTATCATTTCTCAAAGCTTGGACCACTGTGCAGTATCATCATATTCTGGGGTGATTGTTATATATGAAGATTTTCTATCTCAGATTTATAGCTCCTATAAGGCCATATTTCCCAAAGGTAGGTGGATTGGAAGGGTGGGCTTAGGTGTCTGCATTTTTGATAAAATCCAAAGTTGAAGGATGACACATAACAGTTTAAGAATAATTCCCATTGATCTTATAGAATGGAAGGTAAATGAGAGCAGTTTGGGACATGCTCTATTTGAGATAGGAATGTCTAGTAGGCAGAATAGAGGTAGCGATATTTTATTTTATTTTAATTTAATTTTTTTTTTTTAGAGAGTGCACATGGAGCAGGGGATGGGGGCAGGGGGGAGAGGGAGAGAGAGAATCTTAAGCAGGCTCCATGCCTAACACAGAGCCCGATGCGGGGTTCTATCTCATGATCCTGAGATCTTGACCTGAGTCAAAATCAAGAGTCGCTTAACTGACTGAGGCACCCAGGTGCCCCAGTGGTAGTGATTTTTTTTTTAGACATTTTTTTTCTTAAGATTTTATTTATTTGTTTGACAGAGAGAGACATAGTGAGAGAGGGAATACAAGCAGGGGGAGCAGGAGAGGGAGGAGCAGGCTTCCCGCTGAGCAAGGAGCCTGACATGGGGCTCGATCCCAGGACCCCGGGATCATGACCCAAGCTGAAGGCAGACACTTAATGACTGAGCCACCCGGGCGCCCCCTGCGCCCCCCCCCTCCCCCCAGTGGTAGTGATTTTGAAGTGAGCCATATACTGGTTGTATTTGAAGCCCTGAGAATGTGTGAAAATGCACGGGGAAAGAAAGTGGAATAAGATGGAAAGAATCTTAAGACCATAACCTGAAGAATACAAGCATTAAAGGGAAAGGTTTGGGAAGGGTAGACAGTAATAGATTCTGAGAAAGGCAGGCAGAGAGGCAGAACTAGTTGGGCTGGTACCTGGGAGGCAAGGTTTAGTGACACGAAGACTGAAGTTTCCATGCCATTTAGCAACAAGTCATTCATTAGTGTTCTCCATGAGGGTGGATGAGTGGGCACAATGGTAACAAAATCTAGATTTGCAGTGACTGAAGGAGTAGGAGGTAGGGAAGACTGAGTGTTTATGGCCCTTTAAAGAAACTTAGCTGTGAAAGGAAGCATGGAGGATGATGACTGGCGGTAATGTAGGGTAAAGAGAAGTGGGAAAAATTCAATGTATAGCATAAAGGATATATTAAAGCAAGGATGGGGCATCTGACTGGCTTGGTTGGTGGAGCATGTGACTCTTTATCCCAGGGTTGTAGGTTTGAGCCCCATGTTGGGTATAGAGGTTATTTAAAAATAACATCTTAAAAAAAAAAATAGAGGGCGCCTGGGTGGCTCAGTTGGTTAAGCGACTGCCTTCGGCTCAGGTCATGATCCTGGAGTCCCGGGATCGAGTCCCGCATCGGGCTCCCTGCTTGGCAGGGAGTCTGCTTCTCCCTCTGACCCTCCCCCCTCTCCTGCTCTCTCTCTCTCATTCTCTCTCTCAAATAAATAAATAAATAAAATCTTTAAAAAAAAAATAGAGCAGGGATCCAGAGAAGACAGTCAGAGATGGGATCAGGTGTGCAGATGGAAGGTGTGAGAACTTTTTTTTTTCACTGTGACAGAAGGCAAGAGGGTAAGAATAGATACAGATGAAGAGAAATTTGCAGGTCAGTTTGGGAAGTTGAGACAATAATGACCCCTACTTTTCTTTGGAGTGATCAGAGAGAGGAAAGGTGGTATTAGGCATCTTGAAATTGTTTTAGGCAAAGCCAACTTGATATATAGAAGGATTCCTTACTAATCTTGAGATCCCAGTTGAAATTAGACTCCATGAATTTAAAGTGGTACTTACTTTCCTGTTCTTCTCAATTCAAGATTCAGATTTGTGGGAGAGACAGATAGTAAGAAGTGGGAGTGAGTAGGAGAGTCTGAGTGGTGCAGTTTAGATTCCATGCCAGCCTGTGGCCTGGAGGAGAGTTTACTGCAAGAATCTTAAGTGGAAAACACATAAAGCTGACTGAAAAATAGCTACTACGTTTATCTTTTAGCTACTCAGCATTTATGTCTCACAAGGGGCAACTGTCCCTTGTACAGCTCCACAAGCACGTGCTGTTACTCATCTGCATTGGGAGATAAGAACCATGCACACCTGCTGCTTCAGAGGCACTTTCAGGGAGCCCCAGCTCTGCAAGTCCAGGATCTTTGGGTGATATCCCTTTCCCTTGTCATTTAGTCATGATCACGTTCCAATATTCTGCTGCCTCTAGACTCAGTGGTATATACAATCTCTATCCAAACTTATATATAATAGTTGAGGGAGAGAAGGAAAAATTTTAAAATTAAGATGGAGGAGTAGAAAAAATTGTATGGTAACTTAAAGAAGTCATATGGGAGGGATACCTTCTGTTTTGTATCTGGTTACTGGGCTGTGTAACTATGCTACTTACTTTTTTTTTTTTTTTTTTACTACCTTCCATCTGGTTAGGGTTCTTGGTCTTGAGTGGAGATGGAGGGACCAGAGAACTGGTCTAGGCCTGTATTCCTGAGGGATGTAGTACATTAATGCTTGCCTAAAGAGGACTGTAGTAGTTTCATTTACTACTGATCCAGACAGTGTGGGGGAGGATCCTTGGAGATCCCTGGGCTTCACTCATATTTCTTTCAGCATCATTTGGCGCTTAAGAGATGATGATGAGGTAGTCCTGGTTTCTGCAGATTGGATTGTGGCAGTACATTTAAAGATATATGCCTATTTCTGTCCCGTGAAAGCAAACTCTTTCTGTTTAGAAAGGAGAAATGCATTATTAAGATCTAAAACTGTATTCAAGTAGATGGATTGTATTAGTTGGCTCCAAGAAAGACAAGATGTGGAATAATAGAAGAATTTGGGGTTACTCTTTAAGTTACACTGATCAACCCTAACTCTCTCTATAAGACCCATTAAACTTGAATATTGACAGATTTGGTTATTAAACAGGGATGTGGTAGGAATCACCACATATGCATATTAACGCTTTTTGGCATTGAATTTTGAAAACTACCCCAAATCAGGCCTAGCAGTGGTATGTATGTGTGTGTGTATGTATGTATGCATGTATGTATTTAAGTAGGCTCCATGCCCAGCGTGGAGCCCAACACAGGGCTTGAACTCACAACCTGGAGATCAAGACCTGAGCTGAAACCAAGAGTCGGACCAACTGAACCACCCAGGCACCCCTACCCGTGGTACTGATTTTGATTTTTCTCCCTGATGGGGAGATAGAGTTCCATTGGCTTCCATATAGTTCTCCCCAGATAATATCCTTCATGTACATGTTAGGGAACCAAAAGGATGTTCTACTATTTTCTGTGAAAATATATTTCCTTTAAACTTTCAGAAACTGGGTGAGAAATCATAGGCTGGCTTTGCTCTCCCACTGGGTGAACTAAGTTAAAAAATTCATTTATCACTGAGTCTCCATAATTAGCAACAACAGTATATTTCTAGGCTTCCCGAATTAGTAGTAACTCAGAGCCAATATTCAGTATTCTCACAAAGTTTGGGTATTTCCCTTTCCTCAGTGTACCTGGATAAATAAGTACTTGTCCTGTAGAGAAGAATCTGAGGAAACTTTATATTAGACATGTGTGGTGTTACAGCAACATCTGTGCACTGTATTGTCTTTATTCAAGGGACTCTGAGTCTGTAAATTGACTTCATTGTGGAAATGGGTGAGATGCCATGACTGTCTATGTGGTGGCTTGAGTTAGTCTTTTTCAGGGACCTGTAATATTTTTGGTTATAGATTTCAAAAAAGGCTTGAGTTTGATAAACACATTATAGGACCTTCTTAAAATTGAATACTACTCTAACAACAACAACAAAAATGAACCACTGGGAAAAAAAGGGTCTTAATGAGTCATTCATTTCATTCCTGGGGATCCCATTAATCATAGCTTAAAATCCGTGAGAATTAGACGGTTACCTGAGATCTGGTTACTATAAAAGTTCTACTGTTTTTTTTTTTAAGATTTTATTTATTTATTTGACAGAGAGAGACACAGCAAGAGAGGGAACACAAGCAGGGGGAATGGGAGAGGGAGAAGCAGCTTCCCGCGGAGCAGGGAGCCCGATGCGGGGCTCGATCCCAAGACCCTGGGATCATGACCTGAGCCGAAGGCAGACGCTTAATGACTGAGCCACCCAGGCGCCCCAAAAGTTCTACTATTTTAATACTCATACATACACATTTTGATTCTAGGGGTTAAATTGTGACCATGTGGACTTCGCCATCCTGGCTTCCTCTTATCTCTGAAGAAAGGGCTGTGTTGAAGTTGAATCTTGGTTATTTAGTAAGTGAAATAGGGATTAGGGTGTGGTGGGATACATAGGAAGCTCAGTGAGGAGTGTTTAGAAAAGTTTGGAGGTTTAAGTATATCCAAGCCTTCTAGACTTTGCTAGTAACCTCATTATGTAACTTTGTAATCCCATTCTTTGTGATGAATATCTTTGCTTTTATGCATACTCATTTGTTACTGTAATTTAAAACCTACAGAATCAGTCCCTGAATTAGATTCTTAGTGGTTAAGCCTCACAGATATAAGAAGAAAGAAATTCTTTCTGCAGAGTCCCAAGGACCCTGAATTTTATTCTTTACCCTGAGATGGAAATTTTGAGGTTTAAACTTATCATTCTCTTATTTTAAATTATCCAGTGCTCTTAGAAAAGCCATCTTATATATGGTTTGGCATTCCTCCTTCCTGTTCAGTTGGCCTAGGGCAGCAGCTATCCAGTCCACCAGAGTGTCACCTGCAGTGGGCACAGGGTCCCAATTGCCTGGAGGGTTAACTTGATTAACCATCTGTCACTGTGTACAATTTTATTGTTATTTAACCCTGCCTAGAGTCTTACTGCTTTGTGTCCCAACTCAACTCAAGAACCAATTTCCAAATATTCCTGCAGGAATTGGTACCTGCAGTTTATTCTCTGCTGCCAATTTCTTTCCGAAAATTTTTTTTTTGGTCACAAGTTATAGGAAACAACTCTGATAAATATAAATAAAAGAGGGATTGGAGTGAGAGTGGCATAGATCTCCCAAATGCAGGAAGAGTTTAATTGGCCAAACCTTAGCAGGGGATGGGAACAGCATGGCTCTAGAGACTGTATAGAACTCCTGGGGTCTGCCATCAGATCATCTAGCAGCGGATTCCTGGTGTCTCTATTCAGGATTGAAATTCTTAGGATAGTACCTCTCTCATATGGTTCTTATGAGGATTTAATGAGTTAATACAAAAAAGTTACAGAGACCATTAGTTGGCATGCGATAAGCTCTCAGCAAATAAGTATGTAGAACTCCGGGGTGCCTGGGTGGCTCAGATGGTTGGGCGTCTGCCTTCGGCTCGGGTCATGATCTCAGGGTCCTGGGATCGAGTCCCGCGTCGGGTTCCCTGCTCAGTGCAGAGCCTGCTTCTCCCTCTCCCTCTGCCACTCCCTCTGCTTGTGCTCTTCTGTCTATCTCTCTGTCAAATAAATAAATAAAATCTAAAAAAAAAAAAAGTATGTAGAACTCCTAAGCAGATGGAAAAAGTCAATATTCTATACTAATACAGCAATTTCAAAACTGACACCTAAAGTATTAGTTTCCTAGGGCTGCCATAACAAAGTACCACAAATCGAGTGGCTTAAAGCAACAGAAATTTATTCTGACAGTTTTTAGAGGCTAGAAGTCGAAAATCAAGGTGTCAGCAGGGCCATCCTACCCCTGAAGCCTCTAGGATCCCTCTTTGCCTCTTCCAGCTTCTGGTAGTCCCAGGCATTCTTTGGCTTGTGGATTTATCACTCTAATCACTGTCTCCATTGCCACATGATCATCTTCTCCTTAAATGTCTTCACATGGCATTCTCCTCCCTCCCACCCCCCTCCCTCCCTCCCACCTCCCCCCCTCCCTCCCTCCCGTTCCTCCCTTCCTTCTTCCTTCCTTTTTTTTTTTTTTAAAGATTTTATTTATTTGAGAGAGAAAGAGCGAGCGCAGAGAGGAGGGGCAGAGGGAGAGGGAGAAGGTCTCAAGCAGACTCTGCACTGAGTGCGGTGCCCGACTGGGAGCTGGATTCTACCACCCTGAGATCATGACCTGAGCCAAAACCAAGAGTTGGACACTCAACTGACTGCACCACCCAGGCCGGCCCCCCACCCCACTTTCTATTCTTATAAGAGAGTTTTATCGCACACCTAATTGAGTGTGACCTCATCTTAACTTGATTACATCTGTGAAGACCCTATTTCCAAATAAAGTCATGGATACTGGGGGTTAGGATTTCAGCATATCTTTTTTTGGCGTGGGGGCACAATTCAACCCACAACACCTATCTTACC
>NC_138380.1:39629444-39646147 GCF_054177405.1 Leptonychotes weddellii | reverse complement strand
AAAAAAGAAAAATAGCATGTTATATGATATTCCTAAATATTTGGTGATGGATATATTTTACCTGTCAATTCTTAAACTCCAAATCAAACTGGCCTTTCCTTTAAAATGGTAAAATATTTCATACAGTGATTTTAAGCCTGTTTATATTTTATATTATGGGAAAGCCTCTTTGAGGGCTGTGTCCAGTCCCAGCTCAGGATGTCTGGTAACTGTCTGCAAGTGGATGGGGAGTACCCTGTATCAGTACTCTGAGACTGATGGGGAGCATGTACAACAGCACTTCTGACAGTCATCAGTGCCTTCTGCTTGTTTTTGCTACTTTGCCGTTTCAGGTTCCCTTTTCAGTCTATATACTTGGACTATCACTTGTAAATGATTTTTGCTCAATTAAATTTGAGATTTCCCTATATGAAATAGTCTCTGAGAGTCATTTTAGATCTGTTCCTTTTACATCTTGTTCATATTGTATGGATCATCCACTGATTATTTGAGATTTGGTAGATGACACTACAACTGTATCTCACTTGATAACAAATTGTTTCTCAATTATTATAATGTTGTATTTCATGTATGTGTATATATTGCTGGGTTTTGTTTAGTTCTCAATTTGTTTTCGTTTTGCAGCCTTCCATATCACCCTGTCATTGGTGCTTGTTTTGTTTAGTTCATATTCTTGCTAGTTAAAGAGAGGGTCAATGTGAACTCTTCAAGAAGGAGAGGGAGGCCTTTCTGTAAGCTTAGTGAGGGCAGAGACCATGTCTTCTGTTCACCACGTATCTAATGTCTTGCACAGTCCTTGGCACATAGTATTTGTTGGGTGAATGAACCAAAATTGCCATGTGGTTGTACAGAGCTGATGTTATACACATCAGGCTTTCAAGGTTATTTTTTGGAAACAAATGTTAGCCCAGTGGACTCATTCTAGCCACCTTCTGAGTTTTGTTTTCTTCCTTCACAAACGCATGTTGACCAAGTACTATAGTGCATGGGATACAGTAGTTACCATAGTGGTAAATGTGGAGGTGATTACTTGGGCCTCTGGGCTTACCTTTACTCACATTATTTCCCCATATACCAGTGAGGCAGCATTTATGCAAGTCAAGCTTACCAGTAGAAATAATGAGCTTTTTCAATGATTTGGAGTTTTGTTTCTATCTATTATTCATCCTTTTATTATTGTTTTTTGCATAAAATGTGATATTCAAAATTACTGAGTACTTGTGATAATATTCACAAGTCAAAAAGGTTTTAGTTTTCAAAAATTAAATTCTCTGATATTTAGTATAAAAGACATTTCTTCTCATTAACCCTTTTATCTCTCTTCTTTCTGTGTCTGTGAGAGCTCATTTTCCTTGAACTCTTACAGTTCTTTTGTTTTACTTTGATTTTTTTCAACAAATGAAACTTCAAGAAAGTAGAATTTTTATCAAGGAAAGTTGAAAGTTAGAATGTAGGCATAATATGGGCATGGTATGGATTATAAAGGTCTGACAGCACAGTAGTCCCAAATTTGTGACCGAAGTGGAGAGAAAATGCTGTATATAAAAGGTTCAGTATGTTTGGAATATAATTGTCAGTAAAGAAGGTGAACAGATTTTACTAATAATTTATATGAGCATGGTGGAATATTTTTCAAATCATAAAATGACTTCTATAAGCTTGTATGGGATTATATTGTCACATAAATAAAAATTCATGCATTCTTTGGAATAAAAAGCCCGCCAAAGAAAACTGTGAACTGAAGAATAAGTAAGTCATCTTTTGCCTCATCTTGAGGCAACCCTCGATAATCAGATCCTCAGCCTTCAAATAACTTCTAATTGTCTAAACTGAGGCTTTTTTCTTGTCTGCCAAGGAGATGTGTTAGTGGCCACATGTGGTTGCTGAGAGGCTGTGCTTCCCAAAGCCGTCTGGATTCTTTGATAGTCATCCAGAGAGTGAACTGATATGCTCAGCTGGGGTGAATGAACAGACAGAACACAGTCTTGCTTTTCTGTGTGGGGCTATTAGTACTAATAAAAGATTAATGCTATTTTCCTTATAGGGAATCAACAGATAATGTTTTGATAACCCTTGTCTCACTAGTGAGCCATATGGCCTTTATTTTCTAACAGATACGGTTGAAATGTTAGAGAATAATGTTAGAAAAGGATCCCTATGGTGGGCTGGCTCCTGTTCCTTGCCTTGGCATTAAAGGCTATGTATTTTATAATATTGGAGAACTTCCCTCATTTGTTTTTAAGATCCTTTATGGATCCATAGTGAGAAGTCAGAAGATCAAGGGGATAATAGGATTGATTCTCATCCTGTGCTGGGTTTTCTCATATATATGGTATTCATTTATAAAATCTCTGGTCCAAGACCCATAAAACAATGTTACTTTCAAACAGCGTCTTCCTGTATATTATATTGTATAAAACCTTTAGTTCCTGGGGGAAGGTTATAAAGAGGGTTCCCTGTAGTCTGCAAATTCGTTTTTTACGTGATCATTTAAAGTTGTTACTTTTCCTGAAAGGTGAATTCTGATTCCTTCTCTATATATACTATAGAAATTTGGTGGTTAAATGCTTCTTTGCCTACTGTGGCTAAGAGGAGAAAGGCTAAAAAGAATATTTTAAGTTTCTTGGTGTTGTTTGAAAAAAATAATTTCTTTCATGGTGGCTGAATGCCAAGGCTGGAAAAGTGTTATGGAAATGTCTGTGGTCAGGACTGCCTTTGACGAGAGAAAGGTTAAATATGGTAGTTTTGATAGGACTTGACAGCCATTTTTGACCTATATATATGTTTCATCATGGTTCCTTTCTTAACAGTGGAATAACTAAGCTTTTAAATATTTTACTCAATTGAGAAGGAAAATGATTACCATAAACTACTTTATTTAAATGACACTGTGACATAAAATGTTCCAACAGTTTAAAATATTCATCTACCAAACATATTGCCAAGGGAAATGAACAGTCCTTCCCATCCCCCAGTATTTCTTGAATTAAGTTGATTCAGTAACCCTTTTCCAATCTACATAGAAACTCTTGCTTGCAAATTTAAATTCTAAAACACAGGGTAGAGATATATGTTAATGTTTAATATGAAAAACAAATGTTTGTTGACTACTACCAGGCTAAAGTTATTTTAAGAGTATATTAGTAGTACTCTGTGTAGAGGATATCTATCTGCACACACATATAAGTATGTGTGTGTATGTCTGTGTGTATATACACACACACAGACATACACACACACAATAACATATACAATAAACTTTAAGTATATTATCGTTTTTTTTGCCTTTATAAGAGGAAGTTTAATTGTTAATTATTTACCTTAATAGTTTCAGAAAGAGGAACAGATTAGCTCAGTCCAACATGATTGGCAGTTGGCAAAATCTAGTGAAACAAGTGGTCTGATTGCTAAGGATTTAATTTGGGTGCTTTTAACACTGAGCCATCTTTAACACTTCAAACATAATCCAGAAGAAATGCATCATCTCCCTCCCTTTCATTATAATACCCTGCCTACGTTGCTTTAATATGGAAATATCTTCATTAAATATGATTTTCAGAGGAACAAGTTCCCTGGAGTGTACAGCCATGAGGACAGTGCACAAAAAGGAAAACTCATAACAAAACTCTGTATGTTAATTTACTAATATAAGGAAACAAAACCTTCTAATATATTAAAAAATAAATCCAGTTACAAGTGCACTAATAGGTCTATGTGTAGAGTCTGGTAACTGAAAATGGCTGGCTATTTACAAGATACGCAAGCAGGAATGGTGCACCTCGCCCGCTGTTGGCCCTCAGAAGCCAAAAGTGTTCTCTCCACTGTAGGCCACATATAAGAATCCATCTTCATCTCTTCCTTCTCCTAAAGCTGTCCCATAGTTAGGCTGGACTGTGGGACTGTTTTACACTCAAACAGGAAGATTGCCTTTTCAGAAGGAAGCTGGATCCTTTTCCTGATGATCCACATGAACTGAGCCACACTGATGTCAGATGGAACTAGATACTTCTGTTTGTCATTGTCAACAATCTGAGAGCCTGAGACTTTTTCCACAGTCACTGGAACCCGATCAGGATATTTCGCTCAGGTCTTCGCAGATTCCACGCACCTGTGTTCCAGCAAGTGGTCCTCCTTGAACATCCACTTCATGGCGGTGGTGGGGAAGGGATGCAGCCAGCTCTCGGAGCTGTGGAGCTCAGTGCACCAACCACAACAACAATGGCCTAGATTCTTTTTGATGTACTTTTGGGTGGTTTCCAATTTTTTTACTAATGTGAATAAAACTGCTGTGAACATTCTTATGTAATTCTTTATGTGGACAGTAAATATTAAAGTGTTATACATATGTAGGATGATTTAAGAATTATATTGCTAACTTTTTTTCCAATTTTTTTCACTATTATAAATTTTAAGATAAGAATATCAAGAATAGAGTTCTAATATTAGTAGGCATGCTTTATGTGGAAGAATAGTATTGTGTGTACTTACCTCTTCAACTTCTAAAGATATAAAATTTGTACCATCAGTATTTCATATAGTACATAATTTAAGTCACTTCTGGCTAATTTAGAATATCAGAAATGATTAAGCTTGGTATATCAGAATGAGGCCCCCATATTATATTAATTTGAACTGTATTTCTGCCTAAGTTAAAAATAAGCAAGATTTTAATGCCAAATTTCCTTACATTGAAATTTGTGAATAAGAAAGCATTTCTAGATTTTTGCTAAAATAAGACAGTATTATTTAATATGGAAACAATAACTGAGAAGTATTCCTAAATCTAATTTGGAAAGTTATATTCATGATTTTAGGGGACTATGAACATAAGTGAGTGGAAAATTAAGATTTCATATGGCTTTTTGCAGCTGGTTAAGTCCTATACAGTTCATTGTCTTAAAGATGAAATTTGTACAAGGTTTTGGAAGGCAGGAATTGTAGATTAAAAGTTCTCGTTTCAAAGGTAGTACAAAATGGTTTTAACAATCTATCATCTTTCATTTACCAAAGGAAATATGTAAAAAGAAAAGGAAAATGTTCAGTGGGAACAAAACATTGAGATGATGAAAAGCTACAGGAAAGAAAAAAGACTTTAGAAAGACTACTAAAATGAAACTAGCTTTTTTTCCTCAACAATCTGTCTGAATTCATTTTGCTTTCATTATATATCTAGCCTAGAGGCAAAGTATGTTGAGTATTACAACAAAGAGGGTGTTATAAGGAGGGCTTTTAAAAAAATAATAAAGTATAACATATGTGTAAACCATGCAACTTTGTAACAGGAAACTTTATAATAAGGGAGGACTGTGCTTAGCTTTTCCACAATTTTGGAAGAATGAATTTTATTAGGTGTTAGACAAAGAAATTATCAAGTGACTTTTATGCTGTAAGGTTGAAAGATTTGTTATGACCATTTCTAGACTTTAGCAGTGGTTTTAATGTGGGCCCTGATATATTAGAAACAGTGCCTAGCACTATTAATATGTCTACTGTTGCTAGTTCTCTTAAGGAATATGATGTTTAACTTTGGCCTTTCAATGAAAGATTATTCAAAATCCTGTTATTCTGTGGTTTTCTCAGCAGTATTAGGCTGTTCTTGAATTGATCAACACATAATATAATTTGGGAACCCAATCAATGGTTCTTTTATTTTTGAAAGATGGTGACAAATTCTTTTGAAACTTGGGAAATTAGCTCCATCATTCATCCCTTACTCTTTCTTTGCTTCTCCTGCCCAACTTCCTAAAAACCATATTGTTTTGATGTCAGTGTGTAGAATAGATTATCTGTTGGGGAATCAGTATGTATTAATTATATTTGAATAAATGTAAGCTTGACAAATGATATGGGTAAGTAGGCGTTGTGCCTAATAGGTTATTCAGTTAATGAGGACACTAAAATTAGGGACCTCTAACATGCCAGAACCATATTTCTTGTAAATTTTCCCCAGTTTTGAGATTAACTGGCAATAGCTATATTTTTCTGGCTTTTTAAAGTCTAATATGGTAGAGTTTTAGGATTTATATAGTGCTTAATATAGAATAGTTGAGCTCTTTGTATTTATCACACTGCTATTGAAGTGAGCTAGAAGTATAGAAATCAGTCTTCTACCTTTTGGTTTTTCAGTAATCTATCTTTTAAAATATTATATCCCATACTCATTTTCCTGTCTTCTCTCTTCCACTAAAAAAATGATTACACACCATGCACATTTACGTACTGTTTTCATTGAAGGTGGGGGAGTTCAATGACACCCCTTAATATCCAGCCCACTGTAGGGATGTTAGAAAATCAGAGATGAAATTTCTCGGCTTAGGTGATAGATGTTAGAAATATGTTAGCAAGATAGATTATTACATATTTAAAAATAGACTATTTAAACCTTGCAAGATCACAGAAGCCTTCAAAATAACTTTTAACCATGTGCAGTTCATTTGATAAAAATAAAAAGCCAAATAGTACAGACAAACTTATGAAGGCATCATTTCCCCCTCATGGTTAACTCCTTATCTCTAAATAATGTAATTACCCACTACTTTTGAATTCATCATATTTAATTTTTTTCTGTTGATGTACCACAGTGACAAAGTGTTTTGATTAATGACACATTCTTTCTCTTATCCTTCCAGTTATATCACTGTCTCATTTCCATTGCTGCTCATTTCTGCACCTACAAAAAGGATACTCAAACTTCTATTTCTTGTTTTATCAGCTTTCAACTCCTTGATTCCACATTTTGTAAAACGAGCACATTAGTCATTTTATCTTTACCATTATTACTCTCTACCTTAAGTTTCTCAACTTCTGTCAACTCACCTTTATTCTTGCTTTGTCGAGGTTAATAAAATTTACATACTGGTCTGTAGTTGTAGCTAAATCTTCTGTGACTTCTCTGTAGATGATTCTAAAAGTTAATACATACTTTATTTGAGATATGTAAATATTGTTCAGTGTAGTATATACCAGGATCATATTTCCTTTCTTTATGGTTACAATGTCCTGTGCTACTCAAAGGAGAATGTTTCTAGTAGATTCTTTTTTAAAAAAATCATACATTTCTTAAAAAAAAGTCATATATTTCTTTACATAGCCTTATAATTCCTCAAGTTTTCTAGGCTTTCAGTCATACCACTGAATCTGTCAATTCCCTCTAGTTCCTGGGGACCTTCTTGTTATCTGGAGGTATGGGATTTTTTTTTTCTCCCCAATTTTTTTTACTTTTTGAATTATCACATTTTGTTCTGGAGTAATTTTTATTTCATTCTTTTGTTTTTCTTGGGCTTTTCTTCTTTCTGGCCTTCCTCAAGTGTTTGGTTGTCAGTTTTTTGTTTTGTTTTGTTTTGTTTTTTTGAGGATCAATCAATAGATTAAGTACTGTGAAAATGGGTTGGCTTTTGACCAGCCAGCCTAGTTTTAAAGTGAGTGGTTGGGGATCTAGTTTAAAATAGGGACCTATTTTAGAATGAGGAGAGGAGGCCTATTTTAGAATAAAATAGGGACCTATGTCAGAATGAGGAGAGGAGGCCTATACATTCACAGGAACTAGCACCAGTATTAATCACTATAGTTCTTCCCAGACAGGCCAATATTTCTTTAAAGAATAAAACCCTTTCTCTCTCTCTGTTTTGTTTTGAGGGTGAGGGGCAATAAATACCTGCTTGTTGAATATATATGGCAAGTGGGAAGAGGGAAAGGAAAGAGGGCAGTTGGCTAGCTGGCTGTTCTTGGCTATCTATATATCTAATCTTTCTTTCAAAACATTTTTATTGATACATAAGTCACTTATACAATTCACCTATTTAAAGCACACAATTTAATGATTTTTATTATACTCACGGAGTTGTGCAGCCATGACCACATCAATTTTAGAACATTTTTCCACTCCAAAATAAACCTCTTACCATTAAAATGGTTCTAAGACTCAATTTTCAATGTGTGGAACAAGGATGGGGGTGGGGTTCCCATGCAGTTCCAAATAATTCTCCAGACACCAGCTTGGTGTTCTATAATTCGATTCAATCCTGACACTATCCATCTGGAGATAGCATCAGATCCCACAGGTTAAAGGGTCAGTTCTACAGGATTGCTCCCCACCCCCACTGCACCCAACCATTTCCCCATTTCAGATGCCAGTTTTAAGCCCATGTTGTTAACCTGTGCTTCCGACCCACCAGATACAGATTGGAAGTTCCCACGACCCCCTCCTTAGACTTCAGACAACAGTCCCAAGCCTAGGTTGTTATGTGTACTTCTGATGGACCAGCTATAAATCAGAGGTTCCCATGACTTCCTCCTTAGGTTCAATTAATTTGTTAGAGCTGTTCACAGAACTCAGACAACTTACTGGATTACTGGGTTTTTTTGTTTTTGTTTTTTAGTAAGGGATATAACTCCAGAACAGCCAGATGGAAGAGTTGCATAGGGCAAGGTATGGGGAAAGGAACTTCCATGTCCTGTTTAGGTATGCCACTCTCCCCAAATTTTCATGTGTTCACCAACTCAGAAGCTCTCTAAACCCTGTCCTTTGGGTTTTTATGGAGGCTTCATTACCTAGGCATGATTGATTAAATCACAGGCCGTTGGCTATCTGTTCAACCTCCTGCCCGCCTCCCCTCCCTAGAGGTTGGGGTGGTAGGATTGAAAGTTCCAGCCCTCTAATCATATGGTTGGTTCTCCTGGCAAAGTCCCTATCCTTAGGTGAGGTCCAAAAGTCACCTCATTAACGTGATAAAAGACACCTTCATCGCTTCCAACACTTAGGAAATTGTGAAAACCCTTGGACATTTCACATAAATGGAATCATACAATATAAAGTCTTTTGTGATGTCTTTCTTTCACTTAGTATAATGTTTTCTTTCTTTTTTTTTTAAAGATTTTATTTATTCATTTGAGAGAGAGAGCAAGCGAGAGCATGAGCGGGGGTGGGGGGCGGAGCAGCAGAAGGAGAGGGAGAAACAGACTCCCTACAGAGCAAGGGACCATGGGGCTCAATCCCAGGACCCTGAGATCATGACCTGAGCCGAAGGCAGACACTTAAACAACTGAGCCACCCAAGTGCCCTTTAGTATAATGTTTTCAAGGTTTATCTGTACTGTAGCATGTGTCAGTATTTCATTCGTTTTTAATGTAGAATAGTATTCTGTTGTATGAATATACCACATTATATTTATCTATTCATCAGTTGATGGACATTTAAACACTTGATCTTAGCCAAAAGGCCAAGAAGCCATATTTGATGGGTATTTAGATTTTCTACTTTATGGCTATTGTGAATAATGCTGTTACAAACATTCATATACAAATTTTCATTTCTCTTGGATATATATCTAGGAATAGAATAGCTGTAACTCTATGCTTAACCTTTTGAGGAACCACCAAACATTTTTCTGAAGTTGTAAACTTATTTTCATTCCTACCATTGATGCACTAGGGGTCCACCCAAGGATGAGGTCCTCCACATTCCTGTCAGCACTTGTTATTATCCATCTCTTTGATTATAGCAACCTTAGTGAGTGTGTGGCGGTATCTCATTGTGGTTATAATTTGCATTTCTCCGAACTGTGCCCGTGGGGCGAGGGGCCAGGGCTTGTCAGTTGGTGGGCTTCTCTTAAGGACAGTTAGGGGACTACCTAGCTGTTTTCCTGGGGACTCAGATATCTGTAGGTGTAGGTCTTTTCTCCTGAGGTGGTCTTCTTTCTCTAGGAGTTTCTTTAACTTCTTTCTGGGGATCATGAGCCTAGTCCCATGGTTGGAGAAGGGAATTAGAGGATTGACTATCCAGGATATAGACTTTTTCTTCAACCATGTATTTTCAGTTACTTGCCCCATTCCCATGCTATTCTCTGTGTGTCCCTTTAATCTGGAGTCCCTTGTTTCGTTTAACTTCTCCAGAGATTATATTTCCTGGTTTCTATGAAGGTCTGTGTATCTGTTACTTACATAGATGTTTAAATAACTCTCTTGTCTTCAGATCCCATCTTACCTCACTTTCTCTGATACCTGGTGCTTTTACTTCCTGAGTCTTTTTGGAATTTTATGGGGTAAATAAATATATTCTTCAGGCATTTAGATTTGACCTTGCTGTGTCCTTTTGTATTGTTTACCTCTTCTCTGTTCACTTCTCATCTTCATAGATTGTGGTTAGGCTTACCACAGGTCTTTTGATTTCTTTGAAGGAGTTTATGTCTGTTTATTTTACTCCTTTTTGTGTGGGGTGGTTTTTTTGAGAGGAGAAGAGGACATAAGAGTTTTTAATTAACAATCTTGAAATAGGAAGTCATACTAACTCTTTTGATATAATGCGTCAGAGTCACTAGTCAGGTAAAGAAAATGTGAGTGGCTGTCTCCACAGGCTCTTAATTTCTGCCCTGAGTGAAATCATAATAAAGGGGGTCAGAATGCTTGCCAGGTCGTGATTACAGAAGCTTGGCTGTAAGTCATGGGCAAAAAGCTTGGTTGTCTGCCCCCACAGTTGAGTGAGTGGTTTCACCTCTGGGACCCAGTGAATGTTCAGACGGTTGAGTAATCCCACCTCAGGCATAGGGTTGGCAGCAAGGCCAGTAGTATCTGAGTACTTGGCATGATAATTAATGGGGAATAGATGGGGAGTGTAAACATTTGACAGGATTTTGTCTCTTAGTTTCTTACAGTTTCATTTTCATTGCTATCAATAGGATTGGTTTTGCTCAGAGAATGGGGGTATTCTTAATTTTGGCAGATGCAAGGATTACTTTCATTCTAATATGGTTTCTCCAGGGAAAGGAGATGAACACTATGTTAGTCCGTGATCTACTGTAAGAGCTTTTTTTAAACCAGTTTATTTTTACTAATTTTTAAATTTTTTACTTAAAAAGTTGAAATATGGTTGATATACAATGTTACATTAGTTTCAGGTGTACAACATAGTGATTCAACAATACTATAATTATGCTATGCTCACCAAAGTGTAGCTCCCATCTGTCACCATACTTTGCTATTACAACTGTATTTTCTATGCTGTACCTTTCATCTCTATGACTTACTCAATTCATAACTGGAATGAGCCCATCAGTAAGGTCAGAAGATGACGGGTAAGGTCTTGTTTAAGTTTTAGCTCTTTGGTAGGTTGTGGGGATTGAGTTAGTTCTATTTGGATCACAGAGAATTTGGGAACAGATGCTGGCTGACAAAAATCACATGTTTGCTGTGCAGAGAAAAGACAAAACTCTAGAATAGTGGTTCTCAAACTTCAGTGTCCACTAGAATCACCTGGAAGGCTTATTGAAACACAGGACTGCTAGGCCCCACTCTCAGAGTTTCTGACTCAGTAGGACTGGGATAGGGCCCAAGAATTTACATTTCTAACAAGTTTCTACCTGATGCTGATACTGCTGGTGTGGGGAACTACACTTTGAGAATCACTGCTTTTGAACAATGGTTCTTAAATTTTAGTGTGCAAAGAATTTTCTGGGAAGGTTTACTGAAAGTGTTGTGTCTAGGGCCTCACTTCTGGAAATTCTGATTTGGAAAGTTTGGGGTGAAGCCTAGGAATCTGCATTTTAAAGTAGCCTAGCTAATTCTGTGTTTTTTTTTTTTTAAATTCCACTGTGTAGATATATACCACATTTTATCTATCTGTTCATCATTTGATGGACAACCCCAGATAATTCTTATACAGGAACCACAGAAGATCAGCATACCATACTATGAGAAATGCTGCTCTGTAGGTTTCATGTAACAAAGATTGTAAGTTAATCATCCTGAGGCACCTGCCTGGCTCAGTCAGTAGAGTGTGCGACTCTTAATCTCAGGGTTGTGAGTTTGAGCCCCATGTTGGGTGTAGAGATTATTTAAAACAAATTAAAAAAATCATCCTTATTTATGTATTTTTACTAAATCAGAATACTACTTTTCTAATTTCCACATGTACTTTGGTATCAGTTAGTATCCCAGCAGGAAATAGAGCTTATCTCGGATGATTTAAATGAAGAGATTTTAGTGAAGGGATCATTGACAGGTGTAGGCAGAGTTAAGGGAACAAATAATGAAGCATCCAGATATTATCAGGAGTGGATCAACTTTTACCACTTCTAGGGTTGAAGGGACAGGAGGAAGTAATGGTATTATTTTGAGGGTTTATTAAGAGTGGGGGCCATGGAGAAGGGCCCTTCCTCTTACTCTTCATTCAGGCAGGGGAGACACAAAGTCTCATCAGTCAACTTTTGTTGCAAGGTGTTATTTTTGTCATTTTCCCATCTGAAACCAGAATTGCAATGTAGTCATCACTAGTGCTCATCATATAACCTAGTGGGAAAGGGGGTGGGATGGTGAAGAAATAATTAATGTAAAATATGCTTAGCTGTAACATTTTCCATTTTTGTAGCTGGTCAGCACACTGAAGTTGAAAATCATAACTTTCTTCCTCCACTACCTATTTTCTATTCTCCTTATGTTTTTTCAGCACATTGGCTAGTCAGGCTTCTTTGCCTTCATACCCCAAAGATCTGAGTCCTTAAGTGTCCTGTATTTATTGGATTAACATAGTTTTTCATTAAATTTGTTATTGGACATAGGAATAATACTAAGAGGCTGGCCAGTGAATCCCTTGGATTTTAGACATGTTTATCTGTTCCTCATGTACAACAGCCACTCAGTTTCCTCTTAGTAATAGGGAGAAATGACTCTGTCAGCACATTAACCTTTTTTTTTTTTGCCTGTGGTGGAATCCCAACTGGGGCATTCTCAGCTTCAAATTTAATAGGACTGTGACTGTGTTCCTTGCTGGAAGCTTTTCTGGGAATTAGGATCTTTAATGTCTTCACAAAGTATGTCCATGATGAGAAATCCTTCCACACAGATCCTTTCTGGACCTCCTTTTTAGCAATATTTCAGTCTTTTTCTTTCTACTTCCTTGATCCCAACCCATTAGCCATTACCCATGTATCAGTGTAAATCTGAATCTTAGGCTGTCTCACATTCCCAGTAAAGTGACAACGAGATGTATTGCTCAAAATTAAACTCATTGGGAGTATTTTCCTTTGTTACTGTTTTTCAAGGAAACTTTGGAGTGAGAAACTGATGTTACAGCTTACCCGTGCTGCCAGCATATCATGTAGACGCATCTGTAAACCAAGGCTGTGGGTTTTTTTCTTCTTCTGTTCATTGGTCATAGGAAATTGAACTGGAAATTGAAATGAGGTCATGGAAGAGGCAGTGAAGCAGCTGGAGTAGGTACTATGGGATTTGAGCCACTTATTCAGTTCATGCCTTCTTTTCTTATTCATATATTTCATTTCTCTTTAATGATAAGGTGCTGTTTCACATACTCAATTTTGTAACTCAGTAGATTGGGTAACCCATTTCATGATGGGCAGCTCTGGTCATGTAGTCACTTGGTGTCCTGTAACTAGATGTTCTATCTGTATCATGGCCCTGCAGAACTAGGAGCTGTTTCTCGAATGGAGAATAACTGTTGACAGATAACCTGAGTGTCTGTACAATGACTCTTCTTTTGGGGGTTTTCAGAGGCTCTATAGAGTACACTTTTCTGGCATAGGTAATTCAAGTACTACTGGGTCTTTTGGGCCATAGAAAATCAGCTTACTTTATAGCCTTTATCAGCCTCAGAGCCCTCTCTTGCTCTGGGCTCTGCTTAAAAGTAGCCACTCTACCTGAATGTATGACACATTGCTTCCAAAATTCAAGGACAGTCTCCACGTTCTGTGCTTTTTTTTCTTTTTGGAAGGCAGTGCAAGGTGAAGCAACATCTTTTTTTAGAGGGCATATTCTAACACGTCCCAGATTTTCCTGGAAACTTCACAGTGTGGTGGGCTCTTGAATTTTATGGGGTACTTGCCACTTCCTGCTTACCAGATTTACTTATAACGTCATCGGTATTGGACTAGTGCTAAAAGAAGATATCCGTTTTTAAAAATTTTGCACGACAGAGAGTTTTTACTTGTAAATGCTTATCAGTACGCCAAGTAATAATGTGTAACTAGTTTTTGAATTCCATCATCTGATAATTTTGATTAAGAGAAACTAAAAGCAGCCCAAACAATTGTACTAGTATTCTTTGTACTAACCTTATCCAGAAAGGACTATTTTAAGGCTGGCTGCTGTTTCACACAGGTTACAAATAACCATTACTTTTTCATAGATGAAATACCTGACCTTCAAGAAAGCTTTAGGGAAAAAAAAAATTAATCCCTTTCTTTCTTAATTTTTTTTTACTTATCCAAGAAAGAAAATGCCAGTATTGATATATATGTTGCTTGAGCTAAAAAGCTTGGGAAAACACACAATGTATACCCATTAAATTTCTTTTTTTAAAGGTTATTATTTATTTTTTATTGAGTAATCTTTATGCCTAGTGGGCCTTGAACTTGTGACCCCAAGATCAAGAGTCGCATGCTCCACCGACTGAGCCAGCCAGGTGCCCCACCCATTAAATTTCTAGCATATGAGGTAAAAAGATAAAGTCTTTGAATAAGCTCTGAGTTTGTACCAAGAAGCTAGATTTGCTATTCTTCCAAAAGTAAAGGAACCTACTATATAACATACGTCAGTAATTTCATGGCTTTTCATAAGAATATAACTTGAGTTTTGCTAAAGCTTTATATTCTATGAAGGCATTTGAAATGCCAATCCGTGGAACAGGCTCTTTCTTTTTCCCCTAACTGTTTATGGGGCAATTTTCACGGATTTCTGGTGGGATGTTGCACACAAAGACTAAAAGATTTTCCAGGACTTCATCCCTGTTCTGCTGGAAGTAGTTCTGGAGGATGGATGGTCATCCCCTGGGTCTTCTTTTCCACTTCAGTGCTGCACTGGGATCCCAGAACCGCTGCTTCCTTGGCCTTGACTCTTTCTCCCTCTGCAGGTGATGTTGTTCAATTTTAGCCTGAGCTTCTTTGGCCTGCTTTGGCCTCAGGGTTGTTTATTTGTGGGCCTCAGACACCAATGTGGCCTGCTTTTTGCTTGCAGTAGCTGCAGGGTGTGCTGTAACTGACTGGCCGTGGCAGCCTGTACTACTGTCTTTGACAGGCAAAGGGAACTACTTGTGATCTTTATTCATTTGGATTGAGAAATGTAATAGATTATTAATAGATTTGCACCAGGTTTCATGAGCTGTGTTGACCTTTTCCACTAAATATACCTTATTTTTTTTTTTTTTAAATCTTTTTTTTTTTTTTTTATTTTGAGAGAGAGAATGAGAGACAGAGAGCATGAGAGGGAGGAGGGTCAGAGGGAGAAGCAGACTCCCCGCCGAGCAGGGAGCCCGATGTAAATATACCTTATTTTTGAAGAGCAGCTGTAATTGGAATTTCTCCTAAGTTTATGATAATCCATAGTCGTTATCCAAGATCCATTTGGCTCTTTCACAGGCCAAATAGGGTAATGAATGAGGATGCATCATTGTTGCATTTTTTGTCTTTGATGGTGGCACTAATCTCTGCAGTTTCCTTAGGGACGAGTATTGATTTTGAAAAGTGTGCTCTTTTGGTGGGTTGGGAGAAGTTCCAAGGGATTCCAGTTAGTCTCTGCTATCATAATAACCTTCACAATACTCTTCCTTAGCAGAAGCTAAGGTAGGGATTCAGCTAGTTTATGAGTATATCTGTTCCAACTTCGTATTACATCAATGAGAAAATAATGGCAGGATGGGTTTATGTACCCGCTGGATTTACTGTGAGAAAGACTTGGGTGAAAGCTTCATTTATAACTAAAATTAAAGCTTTAAGTCCCACTTTGACTAGTGGGTCATGTGACATTCGACATTCTCAGGCATTAATGAACCTAGAAGGTCTGTGTATTTCCTTTCCTTTTATTTTATTTTTTAAAAGATTTTATTTATTTATTTGAGAGAGAGAATGAGATAGAGCATTAGAGGGGGGAGGGTCAGAGGGAGAAGCAGACTCCCCGCTGAGCAGGGAGCCGGATGCGGGACTCGATCCCAGGACTCCAGGATCACGACCTGAGCCGAAGGCAGTCGCTTAACCAACTGAGCCACCCAGGCGCCCCTGTGTATTTCCTTTTAATTTGTGCACCATCTCTCAGTTAAATGGCCATCATAGGTGCTTTTAGGTTCTCTACGTACCTTGATTTGGGAGTTCAAGGTCCCAAGCTTTTTTATTTTGTAAGTGCTTAAGCAGAGCAGGTTGCCCACTTAAGGAGTCTTTGTAATTACTCTTGTCATCAAACAATCAAGTGCAATAGCCATTTATCACTCAAAGCCCAGTCTTCAACTGACACTTTATCCCACACTGTACCAATAATAATTTGAACAATTATGATTCCATTGCATGCCATGTATTTCTTTTGTTTTTTTTCTCCCCACCCCTACAGGAAGATCATCTGTGCATTCATCAGCTATGTGAGCAAACCAGTCCCCAAATTCCTACATACTGTATCAGTTAAGATTCCAGAGGGTATTATGCTAAGCGAAATAAGTCAATCAGAGAAAGACATGTATCATATGATCTCACTGGTATGAGGAATTCTTAATCTCAGGAAACAAACTGAGGGTTGCTGGAGTGGTGGGGGGTGGGAGGGATGGGGTGGCTGGGTGATAGACATTGGGGAGGGTATGTGCTATGGTGAACGCTGTGAATTGTGTAAGATGAATCACAGACCTGTACCTCTGAAACAAATAATACATTGTATATTAAAAAAAAAAAAAAGGTAGTAGGAAGGGAAAAATGAAGGGGGGGAATCAGAGGGGC
>NC_138380.1:39610915-39628944 GCF_054177405.1 Leptonychotes weddellii | reverse complement strand
CTTTCTGTGACCCCGAGGGTCCTGAGACAACAGTGTCCCGGAGGGTTCCACCCCCCGCTTAGGCACCAGAGTGACGTCCCTCAGCGGAGCAGACTTTTAAAAGTTCCGATTTTGTGCTCCGTGGTTCTATCACTTGCCAGAAGCGGCCGACGGAGGCCCCTCCCCCGCCGTCTGTCCTCCCGAATATCGCCTCGGATTCACTTCTCCGCACGTTCTACCTTCCAGAAAGTGGTCGCTTTTCTGTTCAGAGAGTTGTTGCTCTTCTTTTCTTCGATCTCCTGTTGAGTTCTTAGGTGTTCAGAACGGTTTGATCCCTATCCAGCTGAATTCCTGAGAGGAGACGAAATCCTGGTCTCCTACTCCTCCGCCATCTTGCTCCCGAATATATCTTTTTAAATTAGTGTTTTCATATTCTTTGGGTAAATACCCACTAGTGGAATTAGTGAATCATGTGGTAGTTCTATTTTTAATTTTTTGAGGCATCTCCATACTGTTTTCTGCAGTGGCTGCACCAGTTTGCATTCCCACCATTAGTGCAGGAGGACTCCTTTTTCTCCACATCCTCACCCACGCTTGTTTCTGGTGTTGTTGATTTTAGCCATTCTGACAGGTGTGAGGTGATATTTCATTGTGGTTTTGATTTGCATTTCCCTGATGATGAGTGATGTTGAGCATCTTTCTGTGTGTCTGTTGGCCATCTGTATTTCTTCTTTGGAGAAATGTCTGTTCATGTCTTTTGCCCATTTTTAAATTGCATTATTTGTTTTTTGGGTGTTGAGTTTTATAAGTTCTTTATATATATTTGGATACTCACCCTTTATCAGGTATGTTATTAACAAACATATTCTCCTTATTTTCAATAGGCCGTCCTTTAGTTTTGTTGATTGCTTTAGTTTTGTTGATTCTCCCTTGCCGAAGCTTTTTATTTTGATTAGTCCCAATAGTTTATTTTTCCTTTTGTTTCCCTTGGCTCTAGGAGACATATCTAGAAAAATGTTGCTATGGCCGATGTCAGAGACGTTACTGCCTGTGCTCTCTTCTAGGAGTACTGTGGTTTCAGGTCTCACTTTTAGGTCCTTAATCCATTTGAGTTTGTTTCATTCTTTTGCATGTAGCTGTCCAGTTTTCCTAACACCATTTGTTGAAGAGACTGTTTTTTCCCCATTGTATATTCTTGCCTCCTTTGTGGAAGAATTGACCATGTAATAATCATGGGTTTATTTCTGGACTCTCTATTCTGTTCTGTTAATCTATGTGTCTGTTTTTGTGCCAGTACCATACTATTTTGATTACTACAACTTTGTAGTATAACTTGAAATCTGTGATTGTGATACCTCCAGTTTTGTTCTTTTTTTTCAAGATTGCTTTAGCTATTTGGGGTGTTTTTTGGTTCCATACAGATTTTAGGATTATTTATTCTAGTTCTATGAAAAATACTGTTGATATTTTGATAGGGATTACATTAAATCTGTAGATTGCTTTGGGTAGTATGGACATTTTAATAATGTTCTTCCAGTCCATGAGCACAGGATACCTTTTCATTTGTTTGTGTTGTCTTTAATTTCTTCCCTCAGTGTTATAGTTTTTAGAGTACAGGTTTTTAACTTCCTTGGCTAAGTTTATTCCTAGATATTTATTATTTTTGGTGCAATTGTAAATGGGATTGTTTTCTTAATTTCTCTTTCTTCTGCTTCATTATTAATGTATAGAAATGCAGTGGATTTCTGTCTATTGATTTTGTATTCTTTGACCTTACTGAATTCATTTAATAGTTATAGTAGTTTTTTGGTGGAATCTTTAGGGTTTTTATATGTAGTATCACATCATCTATAAATAGCAAAAGCTTTCCTTCTCCTTTACCAATTTGGATGTCTTTTATTCCTTTTTCTTTTCTGATTGCTGTGGCTAGGACTTCCAGTACTGTGTTGAATAAAAGTGGTGAGAGTGGACATCCTTGGCTTGTTCCTGCTGAGAGTTTGTCCCCATTGAGTACAATGTTAGCTGTGGGTTTTTCATATTTGGCCTTTATTATAATGTTGAGGTATGTTCCCTCTAAGCCTACTTTGTTGAGGGTTTTTATCATAAATGTATGTTGTACTTTGTCAAATGCTTTTTCTGCATGAAGTGAAATGGTCATATGGTTTTTAATCCTTTCTCTTGTTGATTATACCCCTCTTTTCCTCTCCTATTACAGTGTTAGATCTGAATTAGAATTTTATATGTGTTATTTTTGATAAACCATGAGAAGTCATAAATTCATAGGTTACCCCTTTGGTACTACACTTTTTTTTTTTGAGGGAGTGACCAATACCAAGCTTTCTGATTAATGTTTTATACTCTAAATGTTTTAATTATTGCTTTAAAATTATTTCTTTTTTAAATTACAGGGGTCATCTGTAAAGAATTTAGGGGGGGCGCCTGGGTGGATTAGTCAGTTAAACATCTGCCTCTAGCTTAGGTCATGATCCCAGGGTCCTGGGATCAAGTCCTGCTTCAGGCTCCCTGCTAAGTGGGAACTCTGCTTCTCCCTTTCCCTTTGCCCTTCCTCCTGCTCATGTGCTTTCTCTCTCTCTCTCTCTGAAATAAATAAATAAGATCTTAAGAAAAATAAAAAAAAAGAATTTAGAAAAATACAGAAAATTATTAAGAATAAAATATAAAGCACCTTTAATCCTAAAATTTAGATACAAACAGATACATGTAGTTATAAATCAAGTATTGATAAAAATGCAGAGTGATTTTGGTGAACTCTTAGAGATACTGTAGATCAAAATAGAATCCTCCCTTTCTGGGTTAAAAGTGGCAAAAAATGACAGTAAATAGTTCTTGATTTTTCAAAATAATAAAGGTGATATGTCTCATCAATATTTTCACTTAATTTTGACTGAATTGTGTAAATAATTTTGGTAGCATGTAATGAGGATATCTGTGAGATTAAAAAAGGCTTGTTTATGAATGAATTATTCATTTGAGAGATTAACATTAATTTCCTCCTATGTATGTAATGTACCTTCTTATATAATACGTAAAACCTTTCAACTGTTCATATATACAGCCTAGGTGTATATGTTTACCTATGTGTGTGTATATGTTTCTATGTATATCTGTATCTGTTTCTAATTTTATAAACAATAAAATCTAGGTTTGAACAGAAGCCTTAGTCTATGCTATATAATTGAAAAAATGTGTTTCTATGTAGGGAGACCTAAGGAAAGTAGTAACTCAAACAATTCATCTGCTTAGAAAATGCTATAGGACTTTACATGTTAAATCCATAATTCTATCACAGTTATTACATTTTATTAGAAGAAGCATTTGTTCATTGACTTAAACTTTTTTTTAAAAAGATTTTATTTATTTATTTATTTGACAGAGAGAGACACAGTGAGAGAGAGAGCACAGCAGGGGGAGTGGGAGAAATGTGGGGCTTGATCCCAGGACCCTGGGACCATGACCTGAGCCGGAGACAGATGCTTAATGACTGAGCCACCCAGGCACTCCTTTTGACTTAAACTTTTAACAGAATTTAACAATTAGAAATTTCCCAGAATGATGCATGCCGTATCTATTGGAGAAATAGAGGGGATTAAGAAGTGAGACATTGTCTGGAAAACTGAAATAATCTTATAGGTTAAATCTGAATCTTGACATTGATAGTTTAGGTGGTTAATGATGATGCTGAAATGTTAATTTATTTTTGTTTTTTATTATTTTCTCTTACCATGTACTACAGTAATTTTGACTAATTTCAAGTAGTTAGTAAAATGTTACCAGGTTATAAATACATTTTTATTAATTCTAAATAATCTGTTCAAGGTTGTATTTTATTTACTTTACCTAGGAGAGGGGAGTTTGCGTTATTAACTTTTTGCTATCTTTTTTTGGAGTCATTAGAGATTTATTGACTAATGGCTTATTTTATATGATATTAAAGAATGTGGACTTTCTATAAGAGGAACAACATTGTGTTTCATACATTTATGTTTTTGTTAGACAAACCGTTTTTTTTTTTTTCTTATGAAAGCTTCTGGTATATAACTGGCATCAGAAAATGTGAAGTCAGTAAAGAACCATTAAAATATCTTAGATGGAGAGTATATTTTATTTAAGAAGGAAAAAACAAGACAACTACAGATTTTTTTCTGGTGTTAAAGATATCTTTTTTTTTTTTTTTTTGAAGATTTTATTTATTTATTTGAAGAGAGAGACAAAGAGAGAGAGGGAACACAAGCAGGGGGAGTGGCAGAGGGAGAAGCAGGCTTCCCGCTGAGCAGGGAGCCCGATGCGGGGCTCGATCCCAGGACCCTGGGATCACGACCTGAGCCAAAGGCAGACGCTTAACGACTGAGCCACCCAGGCGCCCCAAGATATCTTTTAATAAAGATATTAACTTTGAAATTACTATTGTCTTTGCATAAGCTAAGAAAAACAAACTTTTTTTGACTGCAGGCTATAGTTATGTGTCTGGTACTGTGCCAGGTGCCTCCATATGTTTCCATTTAATTTTTCTAACAACCTGTGAAGTAAATATTATTCCCATCCTACAGATGAGGAAATGGGCAGTCAGAATTCTATGCATTCATGTATATTTGTGTGTATATGTGTGTGTATGTATATATACACGTATGCAAAAATATATGTATATATATAAATAAATGCACACACGTATTTATTAAAAGATTTGAAAATTTTAGGGTTTAAATGTCATAATGGCGATCTCAAGGCAATAGAGAAAAAATAAAATTCTTGGGAAATACTGATTTTTTTCCATCTTCATTATATCAGAGGAATATGTTTAAATGGATGATAATAAAAATAGTGGTTTGGGGCGCCTGGGTGGCTCAGTCATTAAGCATCTGCCTTTGGCTCAGGTCACGGTCCCAGGGTCCTGGGATCGAGCCCCACATCGGGCTCCCCCCTCGGCGGGAAGCCTGCTTCTCCCTCTCCCACTCCCCCTGCTTGTGTTCCCTCTCTCACTGTGTCTCTCCCTGTCAAATAAATAAAATCTTTTTTTTTTAAATTTTTTTTAAAATTTATTTGACAGAGAGATAGCACAAGTTGGCAGAGCGGCAGGCAAAGGGAGAGGGAGAAGCAGGCTCTCTGCTGAGCAGGGAGCCCGATGCGGGGCTCGATCCCAGAACCCCGGGATCATGACCTGAGCCGAAGGCAGCCGCCCAACTGACTGAGCCACCCAGGCGCCCCCAAATAAATAAAATCTTAAAAAAAAAAAAGTAGTGGTTTATTTTGGTTTTAAATTTGACATGTGACAAGTATATTTTAATATTTTTTTTATAGGAATGCCATCAAGTATTTTACTATGCCAAGGGATTTTTTTTTTTTTTTAAGTAGGCTCCACGCCTAGCATGGAGCCCAACCTAGGGTTTGAACTCACAACCCTGAGATCAAGACCTGAGCTGAGATCAAGAGTTGGACTCTCAACCAGCTGAGCCACCCAGGCACCCCACTGTGCCAAGGGATTTTACTAGTTATCTCAGAACATGGACCCATAGAAGAGTATGTTTTACCTCTTTCATGAATGAGAATTTTGCATCTGGTAGTATTGAGTAGGTTAAGGGACTTCACTTACCTTTCTACATAAGAATATATATTTTTCTTTTCTTGAAACTTTCCTCTTTCTTTAACACAGGATTCAGAGCTGAGGTCTTTTGAAAATCTACTTGAGGTAGATCATGAAGGACTTGACTTTCTCTTTAGCAGGAGATGGCAATCTTAGCACATTTGCTTTTAATTAAAACCAGAACCCAGTATTTATCACTAGGGAATTTATTGTTACATTTAATTTTAAACTTGGGAGTGGAGTGTTCTCTTATAAACCTTACAGTGCATTTGAGCCTCAGGATTTAAAAAAGCTGTTGGCTGCCCATTGTGCATTAAAAAGGTTAAAAGTCATCATTTTAATAATGTTGTGGCATTTTCTTTCATTATACTGCTTATTTTGTAGGTTTTATAAAGGTTCATTAGAATAGTGCAGCTTCTGTTGGAAGGACATTAAATTAAATTCTTGGTTTTACTGGTGACTTTTTGGGGGGGGACTGTGGGAGAGGGAGAGAGAATCTCAAGCAGACTCCATGCCCAGTGCAGAGCCCAGCATGATGGGGGGCTTGATCTTAAGATCCTGAGGTCATGACCTGAGTGAAAATCAATAGTCCCTAGCCCTTAACCCACGAGCCACCCAGGTGTTCCTACTGGCAACTGTTTTATCCTTGACAAAATTGGTCTTTAAAAGTTATACACATGGGCGCCTGGGTGGCTCAGTCCTTAAGCGTCTGCCTTCGGCTCAGGTCATGATCCCAGGGTCCTGGGATCGAGTCCCACGTCGGGCTCCCTGCTCGGCGGGAAGCCTGCTTCTCCCTCTCCCACTCCCCCTGCTTGTGTTCCTGTTCTCGCTGTCTCTCTCTGTCATATAAATAAATAAAATCTTTAAAAAATAAATAAAAAAATAAAAAAAAATAAAAATTATACACACAACTGAAGATGGAAACATTTGTGCTCTGATATATACAAAGTAACTGAGATTTTATGTCTGTATAAGGAAGTGAAGTGGAAAAGCAGAGGTGCTCATCTGGACAATTCTGACTCTTAATGACCTTTACCTGAAATATTTGTATGTATAAATGTTTGTATGTATTGTATGTATGTACTTTACATATATGTATGTAAATTTATATACACATACATATATACAGTTTTATTTTTCACTTTGTGTGATTATAAATTATTAACATTTACTCATGAACTTTAGATCTATAGTTCTTTTAATGTAGTAAGACTACTTTAAGGAGTATTTTTCCTTATACTGCTACTATGTTAATTGTTTATAAATCAGAGAATACAGTTAAATGAATAAAAAACAATTATATGAGTGGTTTACTGTTAAGTTTTGTGACTAATTGTGATTATTGACTTTTAGAGATGAATTTATACACACATACATACTTGAAACAGAATGAGCTATACTGTCCAATCCTGGCTTTTTTGCCTTATAAATTTTGACTGTCTTTCCATGTCAATAAATATAAATCTACTTCATAATTTTTAATGGCATAGGGTTTGTGTTTTATGCATACATAAACATAATTAATTTCTGTATATATATACTGCTTTTAATACTTTTCTTTTTATAATCTTTATAGACTTATTTTTAATTATATATTTATTAGAAACATAAAACTAATATGATCTTATTAGCAAATAATAAAAACTGAAAGCCCCTTTTTATTTCCTTTCTGCCTATGAAATTTCACTCTTCTCCCAGGGTAAATAGTTTGCTGAGCAACCTTGCACGACATACATTGTTCAGTGCACTTACAAACATATTTGGTTTTGTTTTATGTTAGTGGGATCACTATATGTAAGTCTGTAACTTGCTCATTTCATTTACATGGACATCTTTCCATGTTCAAACACATAGACTTACCTTGTTCTTGTATGGTCTTCATAGAATATGGATATTTCATAATTTATTTAGCCATCAAGGTTGCTTCCAAAATTTATTGTTGTGGACAATCTCTTTTTGCATTTGCCCGCTCTACTTGGATGTATAGACTCAGAGTAAAGGTAACAGGTGATTATACCATTGGACTGACTGTGACATGTATTTTAGCATTTACATTTTTTTCCCTTAGGAGTTCAGGTGTATTTGTTGAACTTATGGTGGAGAATAGAAGCAATTGGCTAAGCTAGAATGAAAGTTTGCAGAGAATTTGATCAAATAAGGTGAGCACAGGAGGTCCCTCACTTCTGATTTACCACATTCATATAGTATATTCTTTTTTTTTTTTTTTAAGATTTATTTATTTATTTGAGAGAGAGAGAGAGAAAGAGTGCAGGAGGGAGGGGCAAAAGGAGAGGGAGAAAGGGAGAATCTCAAGCAGACTCCCTGCTGAGTGTGGATCCTGATGTGGGGCTCGATCTCACAACCCTGAGATCATGACCTGACCTGAAATCAAGAGTCAGACACTTAACTGACTGAGTCACCCAGGCGCCCCTATATTCTTTAACAATCATTTAAATTAACCTTTTCACTGAAAGCCCATTTGATTAATTGAAGAGTTCTGGAAAGCTTCTGAAGAAAAACCATAGCAAACTGGCAGGAATTAAAAAAACTAACAAGATTCAGTCAGACAAATATCTTTTGAATTACTGTTATTCCTTCCCCAAGTATCTTTTCACATGGCTGGGGATATGAGAGTAATATACATAAAGCTGATACAATACTGAACAACAGAAGTCATTGTGTAATATTTCCTGCTAATTAATTTTGAATCCAGGCTTCTCTTGAGGTGCTGGAGAGTTTGAAGAACAATTATTCTACTCTTGATGGCCCTCAATGTATTTATCATCTTTTAGAGAGATAGCATTGTTATAACTTATTTTCTGATAACAAAATGCAATTGTAGGTAAATTTCTCATTACTGATGTAAAATTAGGTTGGGAATGGAGGCAATTTTTGTCTAAAATTAAAAAGATGCAGTAATGGAAACCAGTTTTTTACTCTTTTTTACTTTTTACTTGGTGAAAAGAAATGTATCACTTCTTTCTAGGTAGGCTACTCAGTAATTAATGCTCATTCACATCTTTTTATTCAATGCTAAAGAAGAAGATCAGTAGGAATCTGGCATTTTTGTGGCTCAGATGACCTTTTACAAGTGAGTAGAAACAGGGCTTTTCTAGAAGTTGTATCAAGTAATTTTTGATGAGCTGAATGCATGATCTCTCTGTTCTCTCCTCACTTTTCTTCCCTCCTTTCTCATCCATAAAAATAGATATATGATATATCCAGAAGGCATTATTTTATTTTGTGTGTTTAGAATAGCCTTTGTAGGGCCAAATGCTTATTAGCTACTTAATTCTGAAAAGAATACAAATCAGCTATTTTAAAATTTAGGTCATCATTTTTGCCAAAAGTCTTTTAACTAATTTGCCTTCTTGCCAGGGTTCAACTTATGTTTGGACATGTGATTTTTTAATGTTTGCCTGAACTTTATTTCTTTTTTCCCCCCTTTTAAAAATTTTTTTATTTTTAAATTCCAGTAAACATATGTTTACCTGAACTTTAATCTTTATTCCCTATGGCAGAGCCAGTCATTTGTGGGGACTTCAGTTTCAGGAATTATGGGGCACTTGATGGATTCCTGCCCCTTCCAATGTTTTTTTTTTTTTAATTTAACATATTGCAGAAAATTTTGGATGAGACTTATTTGAGGAGGGAAATAAAATAATCTCTATTCTTGCCACTGAGAGCTCTATAATCAATATGACTATTTTAGTGTATTTACTTCATCTTTTTACTCTGAGTTTTTATGTCATAAAACTATTCATATTGTAATATTGTATTCTTTTAAGTTCTTTTTCTCAGTTAACAGTATGAGTATTTATAAAATTAGTAAATGTTTCTACTGTATATAATTCTGAATGATTATAGAGTATTTTATGATATAGCTCTGTTGATGGAATTGTTTCTAATATTTTGCCTTTAAAAATACTATGGTCATCTTAAAATTTGTATGGAACCACAAAAGACCTCAGGTAGCCAGAAATCTTGAGAAAGAACAAAGCTGGAAGTATACTTTTTTATTTCAAACTATATTAAAATCCTATAGTAACCAAAACAATATGCCATTGACAGAAAAATAGGTACATAGATCAATGGAACAAAATAGAGACCCAGAAATTAGCTTATGGCAAAGGAGCCATGAATATACGTCTGAGGAAAGTATAGTCTCTTCAATAAATGGTGTTGGAAAAACTGGATTGTCACATGCAAAAGAATGAACTGGACCCCTCCATACACAAAAATCAACTCCAAATGGATTAAAAACTTGAATGTAAGAAACCATAAAACTCCTAGAAGAAAACACAGGAGGTAAACTCTTTGACCGAAGTCTTGGCAATGATTTTTTTTGGATTTGACACCAAAAGTAAAGGCAACAAAGGCAAAAATAAACCAGAGACATACAGCACTCTATAAGTTTAAGATGTACAGCATAAATGATTTGACTTACATATACTGTGAAGTGATTACCACAATAAGTTTAATTAACATCCATCATCTCATATAGATAAAAATGAAAACAAAAACACTTTTTCTTTATAATGAGAACTCTTATGATCTAACAATTTTCAAATATTATTTCTTAATAAAACTAGAAAGGAAAAAAAGAGAACATTTTAGTACCACAAAAATCAGAGGGGAAATAGAAATACTAGAAATTTTATACTCAAAGTTGCTTGATGATCAAAAGTGAGCATCAAAAGTGGGCATCAAAAGTGGGGGACCTTTTTTGCTCTTTTTCACTTCTCCCTCAAGTTTAAAAAATAGTTTATTGAGTTCCATGAAAAAAATCAAGCTAGAATTTTGTTTGGCATTGTATTGAATCTATAGATTATTTTAGTGCATAACTGACATGTTTATGATATTGATTCTTCCCATCCAGGAATACAATATGTCTTACTATTTATTTAGCTATCCTTCTATGTCTTTTAGTAAAAATTTTACTTTTTATCTGTATTAGTTATTGATTTGTTAGATCTTTCCTTCTTCCTTTTTTTCCTCCTTTCTTCCTCTCCTCCCCTCCTCTCACCCCTCTTCCTTCCTTCCTTCCCTCCCTCCTTCCTTCCTTCCTTCCTTGCATTTATGTGTTAGGTACCCTGGTAGATACTATGGATACAGTGGTGAGCCAAATATAGAAATCTGTGGCCTCATTACATTTGGAGAGGGAGATAAACATTAAGTAGATAATCCTAAAGATAGGTATAAAATCATAAGTGCTATTAAGGAAATGATGCCATGTTAATGAGGGTATATTTCAGGGGTGTATTGCTTAATTTGGCTTTAATCTGGCTTTCCTAAGGAAGTCAAGATCTGAAAGTTGGGTTAGAGTCAACTCTAGCTGAGTAGAGTGTGTTAGGAACTTAATTACTTTGATAACTATTGGTGAGTAGAATCTTTTTTTTTTCTTTTTAAAGATTTTATTTATTTATTTGACAGAGAGAGACACAGCGAGAGAGGGAACACAAGCAGGGGGAGTGGGAGAGGGAGAACAGGCTTCCCACGGAGCAGGGAGCCCGACGCGGGGCTCATTCCCAGGACTCTGGGATCATGACCTGAGCCCAAGGCAGACGCTTAACGGCTGAGCCACCCAGGCACCCCTAGAGTCTTTGTTTTATTACATTAAAATTTAGGGGTGTACTTGGGGAGAAGGCTGGATATACCATGCTATGTTGACAGTTATTTTTCTTGCTACACAAGAGATATTCTTCTGTATTCTGGCTTCCATTGGTGTTAAATTAATTTTCAGTCTAGCTGTTATTCTTTTGTTAGTTAATCTGTCATTTTCTCTCTGTTGCTTTTAAGAGATTGTCTTTGTCTTTGGTGTTCCGCAGTTTCTCTGTTGAATATCTAAGAGAGGATTTATTTTTACTTATCCTACTTGGAATTTATGTGCCTTAAAACTGGATTTTAGGATTGGTGCCTTTCAGCAGTTCTGGAAAGTCCTCTGCTATTATTTCTTGGAGTATTGCCTCTCCTATATTCTTTCCATTATTTCCTAGTGGAAATCCAACTAGATACATGTTAGACCATCTTACCATATTATATGCTCATATCTCTCAAGTCCACTTGCATTTTCTGTCTCTATGTTTCTTATTAGTGCATCCTAGATTATTTCTATTTTCTTGTTTCCTCAATCAATGCTATTTAGAGACTAATTTCTGTTGAAACTGCTCTTGGAGTTTTGTTAACTTTGTTAAGCCAAATTATTATATTTTTTATTTCTCAAAGTTTATTTTGTCCTTTAAAAAATCTGCTTGGTTGTTGACACTCTTTTTTCACTTTTTGTTTGTTTTAGGTTTTTATTTAAGTTCTAGTTAGTTAAGATATACTGTAATATTGGTTTCATTGATTCATCACTTACATGTAACACTCAGTGCTCATCACAAGTGCCCTCCTTAATCCCTATCACCCATTTAGCCCATCCCCCACCCACCTCCCCTCCAGCAACCCTCAGTTTGTTCTCTGTAGTTAAGAGTCTGTTTTCTGGTTTGCCTCTCTCTTTCTCTCTCTCTGTCTCTCTTTCTTCTTCATTCCCCTGTGTTCATCTGTTTTGTTTCTTAAATTCCATATATGAGTGAAGTCATATGGTATTTGTCTTTCTCTGATTTACTTCACTTAGCATAATACTCTTTAGCTCCATCCATGTCATTACAAATGGCAAGATTTCATTCTTTTTTGTGGCTGAGTAATATTCCATTTTATATACATATATATACCACATCTTCTTTATCCATTCATCAGTTGATGGACATCTGGGTTCTTTCTATAATTTGGGCATTGTGGACATTTCTGCTATAAACATTGGGGTGCATATGCCTCTTTGAATGTGTTCTTGTGATCACATTTTTTTTTTAACTAAGTAAATTGTGATCACATTTTTAATACCTGTTTTTATTTCTTTAAACATAAAATATAGTATTTTTATATTCTCTGTTTATAATTTCAGTGTAGTTTGTAGTTCTGATTCTGCTCTCTATTATTTTTGCTGTCTTTTACTTTTATTGCCTTCAATTCCTTGTATATTGTGATTTTGCCTGTGAGGTCATATTTTTTGGAATGTATCCATGGGGATGGTTGGTGTGTTCCTTCAGAGATTTGAGTTTTCTTTTATCAGGTGCTTGGTTGTTCTGTTAACCCAGGATCCCTTTATACTAAATTCACAGATTAAGGCTTCTTGGGTAAGCCAATAGAATGAATTTGGTTTGAAAACCCACATTAAGATCAGCTTGGGGTTTATGAATTCTTAGGAGAGATTTTTTTTTTCCTTCATCTGGTTCCAAGTTTTGGGATGTGCATTTTATTTTGCTTTCTCTTGGGCTTGAGGGGGAAATGCTATTTCTAAGTTCTCCTTACACTAAGGGTAGAGCCCTTTGTGGTTTTAACTTTCTACTGGGGGAAGGGAGATAATGTACAGGATCAATTAGATTCCCCACATAGGGTGGGCCCCAAGGTTTTTCTCCTTTACCATATGTCATTTGAGACCATGAAAACTGAAGCTGGAAGTTATCTGGTTTAGGAAAATGCCCCAGGGGCTCTGTTTACCTTTTAGGGTTTTCACTTTCATTTACTGTTTGGCTTCTGAATTCTATTTACCTTTTTCTTTTTTTGGCAGCATATTGATGTGCTTAAAAATGCTGCTTTTAACAAACATTTTATTCAATAATTTAGTGGGAAAATCAGGGTTTTATCTGCTATTCTCATCTACTCATTTAATAATTTAATTTTATTTATCTTTGTAAGCAGTTCTTATGGAAATAAGACAAGAACAAAAAAAGAAATTATATCAAAGAATCAGCAAGGAGTTATATCAAGCATTGTCTGCCAAAGTGAAATAATTAACATTTTATATTTAAATGTGATGTAACTTATAAGCATACAAAGTGCAGTTGTGATGATAGGCTGTGTTGAATTTGTAATCAGAAAGAGATTTAGAGATTATGTCATTAGAGTACCTACTTTATGCTTAGTTTTCAGTTGGAGGAAAAAGACTGGAGATTAGAAGACTTAGAGGGCTGAGTTCTGGCCCTGCTACTCACCAGCTGTGCGTCCCTAACAAATCCTTGAACTTTCCTGAGCCTTCAGTCTTTCCACAGTCACATGAGAACAGTAATTCTTGACCTTCCCAAACTACAGAATAGTTTCTAGAGTTGGATATGCTAATAATGCTAATAATCTGTGCCAGCACTTATAAACAGCTATTATTGTTAATTTTGAAGTTTTTAATTTGCTCTAGCTATTAGTCTCATGAGACGTGTCCGAGAGGTCATCAATGCATTCACAGAGTGCTAGCTTTGTTCCATATAACCTCTTAAAACCCACCTTAATTCTTTACCTTTCTTGGTTTAATTTCCTCTTTGTATGACATTATAGCTCAGTTCACCTTTAGAGCATAGAGGAGAAACCAAGAAATTTGAAAGCTGAGTTAGAAAGATTTATTGAAATATTGAGTGTTACCCAGTTATACTTCTCTTTCATGTCCATATCATTTGGAGCTGTATTCCAGTGTTTTAGGGCATAAAGTAAAATTAGTCTTTGATAGAGAATAGTAAAAGCATGCAATATCCAGTCAGTATTAGGAAGATTTTTTAAAAGTCCATTGCCTTTTGATAGGATTAGATTCCTTTCTACTTGTCAGCAGAGGGACCCTTTGCCTCACTTTTGGATTCCAGAAGCCTGATGGTGGTGAGATTATAAAGAGCCAACTTGTCTATGGAAAATGTTTGTTTCCTTACCTAGGACTGAATAGGTTTTGGAACAAGTTTTTCCTTTGTTCTTATAAAGGAAAAAACTTTCTGTACTTGTTTTCTGAGTTCTTTACAATAGTGGCTCTTAAGTGTTGCTGTGGGAAGTTCTTTAAAGGTGGTTAATGCTGGGGTCGGGGTGTGGGGGGGGGGGCGCCTGGGTGGCTCAGATGGTTAAGCACCTGCCTTTGGCTCAGGTCATGATCTCTGAGCCCTGCATGGAGCCCCCACATTGAGCCCAGCATTGAGCCCTGCATCCAGCCCCTGCATGGAGCTCCCTGCTCAGTGGGGAGTCTGCTTCTTCCTCTCTCTCTGCCTCTACCTCTGCTCCTGCTCAATCTCTCTCAAAGAAATAAATAAAATCTTAAAAAAAATAAAAGTGGTTAATGCTGGGATAAAATAGTTGCTCTGAAATGCTATCCCATGTTAAAGTTTTGAGTAATTTTAAGGCAACAAAAAAAATTAGCTAATGTACTGAATTTTTTATAAAGCTAAAAAAATTGGTCAGTTAAAGGGCTGTGCTTAGTGCTAACATTTTCTACTTCCTACTGATTTGTATTATACTGTCTTTATAGAAGATGTTGGTGATATTAGTCTGTGTTTTTAATTTAATTTTTTTAAGATTTATTTTTTTAAGATTTTATTTATTTATTCATGAGAGAGAAAGAGGCAGAGGGAGAAGCAGGCTCCCCAAGGAGCAGGGAGCCTGATGCAGGACTCGATCCCAAGACTCCGGGATCACGACCTGAGCCGAAGGCAGATGCTTAACCATCTGAGCCACCCAGGCGCCCTATTATTATTATTTTTAAAGATTTTATTTATTTATTTGACAGAGAGAGACACAGCGAGAGAGGGAACACAAGCAGGGGGAATGGAAGAGGGAGAAGCAGGCTTCTGCCGAGCAGGAAGCCTGATGTGGGGCTCGATCCCAGGACCCCTGGATCATGACCTGAGCCGAAGGCAGACGCTTAACGACTGAGCCACCCAGGTGCCCCAGTCTGTTTCTTAAAAAAAATCTTTTGATTGAGCAGTTCACAAGGTTGACAATCTATGATGATCAGTGAAATTCAAAAACCTGGAATCACTGCTTTAGCAAGTACTTTTGCAAATAAAGATTGGAATTTCTGAACTGAACTATTTCCAACTTCACAGTCACCTTTTGTCCTAACAACCCCTGAGAGGTTTTCTACCCTTTTATACCTATGAAGTGAGACTTAATGACTAAGCTGTCATATCCAAGGTTTATAGATAAGTGTGGGTACTAGGGGAAGTTAGTTGGTTGTTTTTTTTTAGCATGCAGGTTTTGAGATTAAGATTGGCATGCATTCCTACCATGTTCCAGATACTAACCTGTGTATTTTGCATATGTTCCCTTCTTTAATCTTCACAGCAACCAGTAGGGTGTAGAGGTTGTGATAAGGTTTATTTTGCATTTGAAGAAACAGACTGAATTAAATTAAACAAAGCCTCCAAAGTCACATCATCTCTGTGTCAGAGCCAGGATTCAAAACCTTATCATCTTGTCTTTCTGATTCAAAATCATTGCTCTTTCCACTACACATTAATACGTTAATCTGCATTTGATACTTTCTCCACTTTGTTCTTTCATGATATACCATCCTGCTCTGGGAAAAGGTTAACAGCCAGAGAGTATCTTATTCAGTATCCTTTTTTAAGTATTTTTCCTCGGGTAATAATCTCTTGTTTCTTATTGCCCAGAAAGACTGAATGCAGAGTTCTAATAATTACTAAAGCTTTAAGATTTAATCTGTGTATGTTTTTGAAGTTAGAGTTTTATGAAATACTGATGGATCCGAAGATCATTCTATTCCTTTGGCAGCCTCCTTGGGCTTCCACAATTTATTCTCTGTGCTTGAGTGATTTTCACATTCATTTATATATTTTCCTTTGGGAACCTCTCCCACCCCACCTTTATTTCCTGTGCCTTTCCATTAGAGTTTATCTTAAGAGCTGAGTTATCTTTTACCTTTTCCTTTTCTTCTTAATATTTGTTAGTGTATCTGATGTTGGGCATACAATGCATACAATGAGTACTTTGTTTTTTGACAGTCCTAAGCCCTAAAATAATTTAGAATTCTAATTGCTAAGTGTCACATATTAAAACTAATTATTTTGGGGCCTTTACTATGCCATTTTTACTTTAATGCTATTCATTCACTCATTCAACAAATATTTATTGAACTGTTGAGCCCTACTATATACTAGGGACTATTCAGGGTTGGGAGGTATGGTGAATAAAGCATAATGCCAGATCTTAAGGTGTTTTCATGTGAACGTGGCAATATTGTTAAATATCTTGGCCCACTTGAGGATCATTGGCATCCTGGTACCTAGTACTGCAGTCTGACATAGTTTTTTACTTTCTTTTTTTTTTTTTTTTTTTAAAGATTTTATTCATTTATTTGAGAGAGAAAGTGTGTGAGAGAGAAAGCATGAGGGGGGAAGGGTCAGAGGGAGAAGCAGATTCCCCACTGAGCAGGAAGCCCCGATGCGGGACTCGATCCTGGAGCTCCAGGATCATGACCTGAGCCAAAGGCAGATGCTTAACTGACTGAGCCACCCAGGCACCCCGGTTTTTTACTTTCATGATGGTTTAGTTTACTTGAACAGATGTTTTGGGCCCCAACATATAAGGGATGTCACTCAATGCTGTGAGCTAGGTAATGAAAACAAAATAGGCTCATCTTCCAGGGTTTATGCTTTGTTTATGGAAGTTGGAGAGGGGAGAGAGCTATGCCAAATTTAGCCTTATCACCAGGAAAAATATTGTCAGTACTAATAGGGAGTGATGCAGAATGTACTAAGAAAGACTAGAGGGATAGTGTGGTATTTATGCCTAGAGGGGATTTGAGAAGGCTTCGAAGTGATGGGATTGTATCCTGGGGATTGAGGATGTATAGAAGGATTTTGTGAGGTTAAGGTGGGGGAATAGCACCTGAGATGAATTGTACTAGACTGACAAATGCGTAAGGGCATTTAAAGGTCAGGCTTATGTTACCTGAAGTGTTTGGTGATTGGGACTAGATGAGAGGGAGTAGTCAAAGTTCATTTAGCAGACACATTAAAGAGTTCTTTGGATTTCCTGCTTATTAATTTATACCTATTTCTGGAGATACTGGAGTACTTTTGAAGTTTTTGAGTGGGTTGATAACATGATTGTATCTGTATATTAAGATGATTGCTTTGGTATATTTGTTTTTATGAACTTTATTAATGATATGGTATTTTTTTTTTTTTAGAGTTTTTAGCTGATAGGCTCAGAGTAAGCAGTTAAGCATTTTTTTTTAAAGACTTTATTTATTTATTTGACAGAGAGAGACACAGCGAGAGAGGGAACACAAGCAGGGGGAGCGGGAGAGGGAGAAGCAGGCTTCCCGCTGAGCAGGGAGCCCGATGCGGGGCTCGATCCCAGGACCCTGGGATCGTGCCCTGAGCCGAAGGCAGACACTTAATGACTGAGCCACCCAGGCGCCCCAATGATATGGTATTTTAACGGCTTCTTTTAGAAGACTCCAAGGAAATTTATTAGACCAAACAATGGTTAAATGGCGCATCGACCTTTGTGATAAGAATTGGCAGTTCAGGAAGTTTAAAGTCATCATTGTCATTATCCCTAACTCATTTTGATTTACTTTTTATTTTTTTTATTATTCTTATGTTAATCCCCATACATTACATCATTAGTTTTAGAT
>NC_138380.1:39571378-39610415 GCF_054177405.1 Leptonychotes weddellii | reverse complement strand
CAATTTCTTTCATGAGTATTTTATAGTTTTCTGAGTACAGATCCTTTGCCTCTTTGGTTAGATTTATTCCTAGGTATCTTATGGTTTTGGGTGCAATTGTAAATGGGATCGACTCCTTAATTTCTCTTTCTTCTGTCTTGTTGTTGGTGTATAGGAATGCCACTGATTTCTGTGCATTGATTTTATATCCTGCCACTTGTCTTTCTTACGTCATTCAGGGTAATCCTGCATAAAACATTAATAATAGAGGTGGGGGAAGATTATAGATATTGTGTGTGTTGGGGGAAGGATGTGGAGGCAGGGACAGTGCATTCCCAGATAGAGCTTTCTGGCACTCACAATACATTTCTTTAGAGATTTCAATAGTTACCATGTTAGGGAATTGCTGTTTTGAGCAAAGTAAACTTAAAATAGGCAGAATATCAACTTGAATAGCCAGCAGTTCCCATAGACGTACGTTTTGAAAGATTTCCCATAGTTCTTAAAGTCTTTTTTTTTTTTTTTTTAAGATTTTATTTATTTATTTGACAGCGAGAGACACAGCAAGAGAGGGAACACAAGCAGGGGGAGTGGGAGAGGGAAAAGCAGGCTCCCCGCAGAGCAAGGAGCCCGATGCGGGGCTCGATCCCAGGACCCTGGGATCATGACCTGAGCCGAAGGCAGATGCTTAACAACTGAGCCACCCAGGCACCCCATAGTTCTTAAAGTCTTAAAAACCCTTTGCTTTGACAAAAAGGATAAATTTCTGATTGTGTAGTCCTTCTTACATTAAATTTACCCTTTTTGCTCTGAAGGAATTTTTTCCCCTCAACTTAAAAGTTTTTTTCTCATAATTTGATCTGTGGGAAAGAGGGCAATCCAATAATATCACTTACTTACTTACCATTTATTGAATGCTTACCAGGATCAGGCAGTATGTATTTTTATTTAATTTTATCCTTATAGCAGCATCATGTTATGTTTTCATACCACTGCTTTACAGGTGAGCAAACTGGCAGAGCTTTCAGGGCTAAAATAAGGATGCAGCAAATCTGGTTTCAAGTTCTGGCTTTGCCATCCGTTCTGATGAGCATGCCTGCCATATTCATCAGCAGTCTCTCTCTCCACCTGAGACCCTCCCCCAGAGTTCACTGCTCTCACTCCTCTCCAGACATAATTCTCTTGCAATCCCTGTGTCTGGGCACAGTGTGCTCTTTGTTTTTGTTTCTCTGATTGTCTGGGTAAACTCTTTCTCATCCTGCAAGACCCAAGTGTTATCTCTGTTTTGAAGCTTTTCTTGATTCTTCCAGACACTGTTAATCAAACTGCATTGCCTTTTAACTTATTCTAATATGTCCCTGTTCTTACATTATTAGAATATTTAACTGGTGAACTCCCATATTCACTGCGCTTTCTTAGGGTAGCAACTATGTCTCTCTTGTAGCACATACTAGGTATACAGTGAATGTGGAATTCATTGAATGAATGTGAGTTCTGGAGAATGTTTTCAAACCTTTCATTATCATTACATTGGACAAAGTAATTCACCCATTATCTTATGGATGCAAGTGATAATATGTTTAGGGCCTTCTTTTAAATGCTAACATTGCATTCATATTGAATCCATCACATATAATGCTAATTTAATGAATGGTTGTAATTTCTTTATGTTATTAAACTTGTTCACAGTTTAAGGGGAAAATTGTGATAAATAGCTTGGCGGAACACACACTAGTGGTCTTTGTAAGTCTATTAAAGTGCCTATTAAAATGAGACACATTAAAATGTCAAAAGGCAAGTTCATATGAAGAGTTACTATGTAGACCCAATTTTTATTTTCTTGAGCCTTAAAGTAATTAGTCTCATGCAGTTATTTATTGGGGGAAACTCTTGAATAATAGTTGAGAATTTGTGTAATTTTTCCCTGGTACATATTTAAAAGTATTAGCTGTTTAGCTCAACACATGTGTTCTATTTGTTGATTTTCTATGTTTGCTTAGGGCTTTAAATTTTATTTATTTATATATAGCTAAGATTTTAAACTTAGAATCTACTTGAATATTGCATTATTATCAGACACTGATTGCTTTTAGAATGCTTAAATAAAAAATATGAGGGAGAGAGTAACAAGACAGAAGTTAGCTATTCTTTGATTCAGTTAATTGCCAATTATTAATTATTAAGCATGACCAAATAGTATCATGTATCTCGAAAGTATGATAGTTCTGTTGATATGATGATATGAATAAAAAAGTATAAAAATTCTATTTAATGGTGAATTTAAAATCCTGCAAGCTCTAGAAATCCATCTACCATTTGTTTTTAAGTCAGTATCTGTTGAAATTCTGAACATTTTTATGTAGTTGCTCATAGCAAACACGTATCATTTTTTAGTTAGGTTTGTAATAAAGATTAATGAGTTAGTGTTTCAGTTTTTCTGTAGCAACAACAACAAAAATTTTTTTTCCGTGCATGTGTGCAAAATAGCGAGCGAGCGAGCAGAAGTTCCACAGACTTTTGGACTCTTCTGTTCTTATGTATCAGTCTCTTGATGTTTCCTGTCTGCCTTTTTGACTACCTATACAGCTGTTTTTCATGTATTTTTCAGGCTTGGAGAAAGACCAAGTATTTTTGACAGCTGCATGCTGAACTGCAATATATGCTTGGCCACAGGTCACGTTTGCATTTCTTCACTTGTATTTTTAGTCAATGCGTAAAAGAAATATGAGCATAGAGAGATTCAGAATACATGTAGCATGCTGAGTAATGGTAGTCTTCTTTCATGTATGCCATTCCACTTACTCTGCTGCATAGATTTCACAGGAAGAAAAAGACAGCAGAGAAATGGAGGAAATGGTATTCAGGACTGCCCTCCATGGGACCCTTGCTGCTGTAATTGTGCATGATCGAAAATGCTCTGGGTCATGCACGGTAGAAAGAACTTCTGGGCATGGGGACACACACATGCACATATGCACGCATGCACACACATTGTAATGAATAGACTATAATTTAGTAAAGAAGACTGTTAATCTAGCAGTCAGTTCAACATGTTTATCCATCCTGTTAAAGCTTTGACTACATGATATTTTAACATCAGGAAATGAGACACAGTATTTAAGAAATGTTCATTTCATGAGGCTGCCATAATAGAACTTTCCTGCCTCCACCTCCCCATCCCCACAGACATAAAATTTTTTCTTTGCCATTGAAAATGAAAAAATAATGACTTTAAAAATCCTTTCAAAATGGTTTTGGTGAGTCCTTTCTCAATTTGTTCTTAGCTCTTGCAAATAATATTTCAAATCACAATGGTTGGTTTTCTCTCATCATGGTTAAAGATCAACGGGATATATATCCAGATTTTAAATTCTGATGAAATCTCCAACCTTCCAAATTATTTCAATGTTAAAAGACATTTTTTCTCTGTACAGTTAAGGCATAATTTTTGAGGAAGCATCATTAAGATATTGTCATCTTTTGGGGCGCCTGGGTAGCTAAGTCGGTTGGCCATCTTTGGCTCAGGTCATGGTCCCAGGGTCCTGGGGTCCTGGGATCAAGCCCTGCGTCAGGCTCCCTGCTCAATGGGGAGCCTGCTTCTCCCTTTCCTCCCCGCCTATGCTCTCCCTCGCTCCCTTTCTCTCTCAAATAAATAAATAAGATCTTAAAAACAAAAAAAGATATTGTCATCTTTTCAATCTACTGCTTGCTTTTATGTTTCATGCCCTATTGGTAAAACTTGATACATTCACTGGGTCAAGTCTAAATGCCTCTGCATTTTCTTCTAGTATGTTCCTTTTCCCTCCAGAAGCTTTCTCTACTCTTAACTTTGACCACTATTCATTATACCTATCCTTCTCAGATACATCCTATCTCTATCATGAAATCTTTCCCAGGATGTTCATTGTAATGAAGCTCTTTGATTTTCTGTAGTACTTAGTCTGTTTCACATCATTTAGATGTTGTATGTTAACTTACATTAATTTTTAAAATGGATCCAGTGTGGTATAATGAAGCCTCCCCGGGAACATGTGGTATAATCGAGTGAGAACGATTTCTATTTGAGTACTTGCTCTGTCATTTTCTAACTCTTTGGCATTAGGCAAATTATTATTATTTTTTTAAAAATATTTTATTTACTTATTTTATATAGAGAAAAAGAGAGTGCGTGAGCAGCAGGAGGGGCAGAGGGGGAGGGAGAAGGAGAGGAAGAGAATCCTAAGCAGACTGCACAGATAATGGAGCTGCATGTGGGGCTTGATCTCATGACCTTGAGATCATGACCTGAGCCAAAACCAAGAGTCAGACGCTTAACCAACTCAGCCACCCAGGTGCCCCTAGGCAAATTATTTAAACTCTGTGGGTTTTAGTTTTCTCATGTGTCACATGGGACTACTGTCCACCTTTAGAGTTATTAAAGATTATAGCTAATATGCTGGGTAAATGTTTAGCACAAAGGCAGGAATATAACAGGTGCTCAGTAAATGTCAATAGTAGTTTTTACTCCTGATGTTCTATATTTCTTACAGCTCCTAATACAATACTGAGCATGTGGTAAGGACTTTGAGTATGGTTCAGGGCTAGGTCATTTAAATAGCTCCTGAAATCCTATCGCTTTTATGAAGGCTTCCTGTTGGCTCTGTTCTGTCAGAACTACAAACTTTCATGGCTTCTCTAGACTGTTCTTTCTGTTCCCATTATCTGTAAGGGGAGCCTTTGGTATGTATTCTGAAGTGGCTTCCAAAGCAGTGATTTGAAGGATTTATTTATTTATTTTTGAGTAATGTTTTGGATTGATCCCTACATTTTTCTAAACGTCAGCAGCTGAGATTGTAATAAATAAAGCATTTTTCACATACTTCAAATGCAGTATGTGAAACACATAGAATAAAATCTCAGCCAATCTGAACTTCAGATGAATAAATTATTTTGCCTAGCTTACTTCAGTTCAACAGACATTTATTAGTGTATCTCCTATGTGCCAGGCATTTTATAGTTGTTGGATTTACAAAGATGAGTAAGACATGCTTCCTGCCTTGGAGTTTAGTCTAGGGTGAACAAGAGACACAAAAACAGATCATTTCAACTGATGATTAGTTGTAAGATGGAGGTGAGGATGGAGCTCTGTGGGATCACACATGGAGGGTGGTTGAGGGGGAAAGAGATGAGCCTGTTTGTGATGTCTCCCAGAGGACAAATGGGTTGATCCACTTTATTCAGGGACAGAGATCTAACTCAGAGTGGCTTCAATATTTATGGGAATTTATTGCCTGCAAAGTTCCCAGGTAGGTTTGGCTTCAAGTTACGCTTGATGCCTTGGCTCAAACCGTGTCTTCCATGGCCCTCTTTTAATTGTGCCTTTGTAAAAGCCAAATGGCCTCTGTGATTCCAGACTTTATCCTCCTCACATATTATTCCCCAGAGGGAAGAATAAGTTTTTCTCTAGTTCTAGCTAAACCAAGAGATTTAATTTTGCACATTGACTGTAAATTATACCTATCCCCGAACCAATCACTATGATTAATGAGATACGGATTGGTTTGGATAAGTCAGGGCCTACCCTCAAGCTTAGAATGAAGTCAGTCTCATTATTCAAACCTCATGGCCAAAGATAGGAGGAGAGGAGAATGGACGACCAAGAGGCTGCCAGCAAATGTGCACTAGACCGGGGAATATGAGTGTAAGACTTTTTGGGGAAAGGTAATAACATAAGCAAAATCAAGGAAGCATACACATCATGATGTATGTGGGAAGCAGCAAGTAGTTGAACATCAGTACAATGTGTAGTAGAGACTTATAAAATAACTTATAAAATAACAATGTGATGGAGTATTTGCTGCCTGCTGGATCTAGTTTCCATACTTCATTTAATTTGCACAGTAGCTAACTAAAGTAGGTATGCTGTCTTGCAGACAGGGAAACTTGAGCCCAAGCTCATAGCCAATAATTGGTGGAGCTGGACTCAAACCCAGATTATCCGACAGTAGAGACAGCCCATGTGGACATTACAGTATAAGTATGCTCCTCTATATTGCTAGAGTCTCAGAAAATAAGACTTCATATAGTACCATGCTAAGGAGCCGAGTTTTCTCTGGGGCTCAAGTTTTCTTCAAACTCTAGTTCTTTGTTATACCATGCAAAGGCAGTGGTTGTCAAACTTTAGCGTGCGTCAGAGAGCCTCTAGGGCTTGGTAAAACCCAGAATTGCTGGACCCTAATAGCAGAGTTTCTGATTTAGTAGATCTAGAGCAGAATCCTATAATTTGCACTTCCAAGAAGTTCCTATATGATGCTGATGCTGGTGACTTGGGAGCCATGCTTTGAGGACCACTTCTTTTAGGTCTTTGGGAGTCTGAAGATTTGTGGTTCAGTGATATTCAACATATTGAAATGAACTCAAATTTCATTGGTACTTCTGCTTAGAAATACACATGTTCTAACCTCACATTCTTTAATAATACAGACATCAAGAATACATTTTGATTACAGTAATATTCTCCCCCATAGGTCAGGGTCATTGCATAAATTCTTCATTAATTCGATTTTGTTGTCTCTTTGATTCTTGCTTATTAAGATTAAATTTATTGTTCTCCTCCCAGGTCCTACTCAATTCACTAATGCTGAGTACCCCCCCCAGTTGTTAAGAAAGTGAATTTGTATACAAAAGGTTATATTTAAACACTGTATTTCATTTGTCTATACTTTTATTGTGAAACATTTTAAATACCAGAAAAAGTAACATGAACACCCATATTTCTACCATTTAGAGTCAACAGTTATAAATAATATGTATATGTATATGTATATTTACATATATGTGTACACACACACACACACAGATTTAGTTTGATCCACTTGAAAGTAAGGTACAGATCTTGTGCTACTTCATCCATAAATATTATAACACTCATCTCCCAATAAGAACATAATCTTATATGTTCTCTTACATAATCACAATACCATGAGCACACTTAAAACAATAATTCCTAATTTTTTCTAACGTATAGTCATATTCCAGTTTCCCCAGTTGTTCCAGTGTCTTCTATACCTTGTTTTTTTTTTTTTTTTAAAGATTTTATTTATTTATTTGACAGAGAGAGACAAAGCAAGAGAGGGAACACAAGTAGGGGGAGTGGGAGAGGGAGAAGCAGGCTGCCTGCTGAGCAGGGAGCCCAATGCGGGGCTTGATCACAGGACCCCAGGATCATGACCTGAGCTGAAGGCAGATGCTTAACGACTGAGCCACCCAGGTGCCCCTACCTTGTTGTTTTTTATTACCAGGATCCAATCAAAAGAAACTAAAATTTAAGATTTAGCAATGCTAATGGATCTTTAGTTTCAAATAAGTTCTGTGGTATTTAAGATATAGATATTTGATTGCATTAACAAAGACACAGACTTAATGATGGTTTAAATAAGGAGGCTGTTTATTTCTGCCGTATTTAACCACCTGAAGATAAAGTGGTCCCAGTCTGTAGTGGGTGGGGGTGGGCTCTGTTGTCCTCCATATGTGGCTTCCATCTCTGAGGCCTATCAAGACAGCTGTGCCAGTTCCACCGTCATGCCGGGTAGAATGGAGGGGAGGGTATACTCAGTCCTTTTACGGGTGTATCTGGGTATTGCACATATTACCTCTGCTCCTATCTCATTGGCAAGAACATAATCATGTAATGGTATCTGTAATAGAGGCCTGGATAAGCAGACTTTTATGCTGAATGGCCACATGTCTAGTGATAATTCAAGTATCAAAAGAAAGAATGGCTATTAGGGGGAACATTTAGCTTCTCTGTCACAAGTTCTTTTTTGCAAATGACTGAGCTATACAAAACTACATTAAACCCATTTAACAACTTCTTATACCCTATGACTTTTCTCTTTTTGAGATGTATAGGCCTAATAATTGCTCCCACTCAATACTGAGCCCATATTGAACCCAGACTGTTATTCTTTTTTGAACGCTTTGATATGTGGTTTATAGATGTTTTGTCTGTTTCTAGGGCAGAAGACACTTCAGAATCAGTCCATAGTTTAGGGTGCATCTGTGATTAGTATTTTTCAATATTAGTATTTTTCACTCCCAACAGTGCTTAACACTACGGTTTGTGTAAAACTGGTGCCTAACACATGTCTGTAGGTTTGGTCTCTTGTGTTTGACTCATGTCTAAGTCATTTGAAAGTATGAGACTGACATACTATGAAGAAGAGAAGTAGCCTCTACTCATTACTTTTTGTTATATTTCTGATTTTGAAAAAAGTGATATCTTACAGGGTCATGATTGTTCTGAGAGATTATCTATCTTGAGCTAGAGATTTTAGCATATAGTAAATGAAAATAAGTGTACTTAAAATTATAGACATCTTCTAAATAATTTAAAAATTGGGAAATGTATGTATACTGATATACAATAATCTGATAGCTTTATCAGTTTGTAATATAAAATTTTAACTGCTTATATTGCCCCTTTGGGGAGAAGATTAACTGACATTTTTGTGATGGATAGTGATAAATGGAAACCATTATATTTATAAAGAAAAAGTCACTAATTTCCTCTAATTTTTCTTTAGGTCGAGATTTAATTTGTATCCAGTCTATGGATGGGATGCTGATGGTGTTTGAGCAGGAAAGCTATGCTTTTGGGAGATTTCTCCCTGGTTCTCTTTTACCTGGCCCTCTTGCTTACAGTTCCCGTACAGATTCCTTCATTACTGTCTCTTCCTGCCGACAAGTGGAAAGTTACAAGTAAGTTTGGATGTTGAATCTTTGGAATCATGACTCTTGGTATGTTGCTGATTAATATTTTTTTTTACAAAAAGCTTGGATATTACAAATGAAAAAGAGACTGGTTTCTTTGATAAAATGTAATTGTGGTGATTTAGAGGATATCATTTACATATTATAAAATATTTGCAAGTATAGTACAGAGATTGAGAGAAAGGATTTGGAAAGAGGCAGACCTGGATTGGAATCCTGATTTTGCTACTTGCAGCTGTTTGATGGTCAGTGTCCTTACCCTGGTTGTAACGGGGATAATAATGGCTATTTTTTTTTTTTGGCTTTTAAAGTTTTTAATTCCAGTTAGTTAACATACAGTGTTATATTAGTTTCAGGTGTAATATAGTGATTCAACAATTCATACATCAGCAGATGGTCATCACAAGTGCACACCTTAATCCCCAGCACCTATTTAACCCATCTGCCATCTCCCTCCCCTCTGGTAACCATCAGTTTGTTCTCTATAATTAAGAGTCTGTTTCTTGATTTGTCTCTCTCTTTTTTTCCCTTTGCTCATTTGTTTTGTTTCTTCAATTACACATATGATTGAAGTCATATGGTATTTTGTCTTTCTCTGACTGATTTATTTCACTTAGCATTATACTTTCTAGCTCCATCCATGTTTGTTGTAAATGGCAAGATTCCATTCTTTTTTATGGCTGAATAACATTCCATTGCTCGCATGCACGTATGTGTGTGTGTATCATATCTTTTTTATGCATTCAACAATAGATGGACACTTCAGCTGCTTCCATATCTTGGCTATTGTAAATAGTGCTGTAAACATAGGAGTGCATGTATCCCTTTGAATTACTGTTTTTATATTCTTTGAGTAAATATCTAGTAGTGCAATTGTTGGATCGTAGGGTATTTCTGCTTTTGTTTTTTGTTTTTTTTATTCTGTTATGTTAATCACCATACATTACATCATTAGTTTTTGTAGTGTTCCATGATTCATTGTTTGCGTATAACACCTAGTGCTCCATGCAGTACGTGCCCTCCTTAATACCCATCACCAGGCTAACCCATCCTTGTTTTTGTTTTGAGAGAGAGAGAGAGAGAGCAAGTGGGGAGGGACAGAGGGAGAGAATCTCAAGCAGGCTCCACACCCAATATGGAGCGTGATGAGGAGCTCGATCTCACGACCCTGAGATCATGACTTGAGCTGAAATCAAGGGTCAGATGCTTAACAGACTGAGCCACCTAGGTGCCCCAGGGTAGTTCTGTTTTTAACATTTTTTTTAACTTTTTGAGGAACCTCCATACTGTTTTCCAGAGTGGCTTCACCAGTTTTAATTCCCACCAACAGTGCAAGAGGGTTCCTTTTTCTCCACATCCTTGCCAACACCTGTTGTTTCTTGTGTTGTTGATTTTAGCCATTCTGATAGGTATGAGGTGATATCTCATTGTAGTTTTGATTCGCCTTTCCCTGATGGTAAGTGGTGATGAACATCTTTTCATGTGTCTGTTGGCCATCTGTATGTCTTTTTTGGAGACATGTCTGTTCATGTTTTCTGTCCATTTTGTAATTGTATCATTTGTTTTTGGGGTGTTGAGTTTTATAAGTTCTTTATATATTTTGGATACTCACCCTTTATTGGATATGTCATTTGCAAGTATCTTCTCCCATTCCGTAGGTTGCCTTTTCATTTTGTTGATCATTTCCTTTGCTGTGTGGAAGCTTTTTATTTTGATGTAGTCCCAGTACCTTATTTTTGCTTTTGTTTCCTTTGCCTGAGGAGACATATCTAGAAAGAAGTTGCTACAGCTTATGTCAAAGAGGTTATGCCTATGTTCTCTTGTAGGACTTTTATGGTTTCAGGCCTCATATTTAGGTCTTTAATCCATTTTGAATTTATTTTTGTGTATGATGTAAGAAAATGGTCTAGTTTCTTTTGCATGTTGCTGTCCAATTTTCCCAACACCATTTTTTTAAAAGATTTATTTATTTATTTGAGAGAAAGAAAGAAAGGGCGAGCACAAGCAGTGGGAGGGGCAGAGGGAGAAGCAGACTCCCCACTGAGCAGGGAGCCCAACTTGGGGCTCGATCCCAGGACCCTGGGATCATGACTGAGCTGAAGGCAGACGCTTAACCAACTGAGCCACCCAGGCACCCCAGTTGAAGAGACTTTTTCCCATTGGATATTCTTTCCTGCTTTGTCAAAGATTAATTGACCGTATAGTTGTGGGAATAATGGCTATTTTGACAAGCTTGTTAAAAGGATTGAATGTATGTCAAGTTGCCACCCCATAGAAAATGCTGATTAATTATTGTGACTGTTTCCTGAATTATTAGTAATAAAGCACAGTATGAGTGAAAAAAGCCAGATGAAAAGATGCATATATGAAATTATTTTATAAAAAAATATGTGACATAGGAAGAATACTAGCAAAAATACAAGCGTTATTATGAATGTTTTAAAAAGAACAATTCATAGTACAAATGAAGTATGAAAATGACCCTATGAAAACAGTTTATACTTTTTTCTTACTGATTTGGAGGAATTGTGTTTGAGAGAGACCTTTTTCTTCTACCAGCTAAATTTTAATAAAAATTAGGGTTTTGAGTTTTTGGAGGGTGTGTTTTTTTGTTGGAGGGGATAATGGGGAAAAGAAAGTACAAATTCATTCTTGGAAAAGAAATAGACTTGGAGGATTACAGTATCTTCAGTAACTTTATTGTTGTTATCTTACCGATGGCAACACTTAGAACTTTAAACGTCTAAGCAACACTTCATTATAGCTTTTCAGTATTATTTTTGGTCGTATGATTTTTCCCAAGGCAGGAAGAAATATAAATTCATCAGGCAACACCTGTAAATTTTTGTCTTCAAGTTTCAGTATTGTGCATATAGCAAGTTAATGCAGTATTCCCTTCACCTTCATTAAGTGGCAATCTACCTTTTGTGAATTATTGTCAAGGTATCTTAGATTCCAAAGCCTGAACATAAGCAAATGTTTGTGACTAAGCAGAAGTTAACTGACGGAGGTACTGTGTCATTATATCATACTCCTTCTTTAACTCCTATGGCTCTTATCCAAAGGAGACGAATGAATTGTGGCATTGCTACTGGTAAGAAATAAAATATACTTATTTTGAGAGGGTTGAGAAAAATATCTGTATAATTCATTCAAGCCTGGCAAAGATTAAGCAATATTGAGGAGATCTGCTTTTCAGCTTTCCACCCAGTTCCGTGCCTCAACTCCTGCCTAGGAGGGAATTGGCAGTGCTACACTTGGGGACACAATAGAAAGATTTGAACGCTCCATGACTTACTCTTTGAAATATGTGCATAGGAATTAATTTGGTTATAACTCCAGGAGTGACTGGATGAGGAAGCAATGTGTAGGTTTCCTTAATGTGTAAGTTTAATCTCAAAGAAGCTCACCCTCTTTGAACTGTGGTAATTTACCAACATACCAATCTATTAAATCCATCTCCATCTAGGACTAAAAATGCACACCTTATCCCTTGTGTGGATCTTTTATAATGGTAAAAATGCATAGGATATGTGATTATTATGAAATGATGCAATTAAGGCTTATAACGTTAAATAGTATATTACATTTATATACGCTTTCAAGTTTAATAGATTAAATTAAATGATAATCGCTGGTGCAATTTAGGGTTGGAGGAAGCATGAAAACTGTAGGTTTGTTCTTTTTTTTTAAATTTTTTTTTTTTAAGATTTTATTTATTTATTTATTTGAGAGAGAGAGAATGAGAGAGAGCACATGAGAGGGGGGAGGGTCAGAGAGAGAGAGCAGGGAGCCCGACACGGGACTCGATCCCGGGACTCCAGGATCATGACCTGAGCCGAAGGCAGTCGCTTAACCAACTGAGCCACCCAGGCGCCCCTGTAGGTTTGTTCTTTTGAGGCTTCATCTATTTATAATCAGTTAATAGAATGAAATCAGTTAATAGAAAAGACTTTTAAGACATAATTTATTTTCATTTTTGATATTGATATTTAATTACTTTAAAACAAGCTCAGTTATATTCAGATAGGAACTAGTGAAGGCTGTGGATCTCAAACTTCAGTGTGCATAAGGATCATTTGGGCAGCCTGTTATAAAATGCACATTTGCAGATTCCCAATTACCAGTACACTAGATTTTGATTTAGTAGGTTTGGGGATAAGAGCGAGAAATCATCACTGCAAACATATACTCTAGGTGGTTCTAATTTAGAAACACACTTTGTTGTTTTTCTTTTGAAGTGAGAGAATTGTTTGCCTTTTTTGGGGGGAGAGGTTGCAGGATAGATAACACCATTCTCTTAGCAATGTTTGTTCCAATTTTGGATTAGCTTTTATTCTCTTTTTCTTTTTCTTTCCTTTACTTGTCAGAATTATTTGGTCAGTAAATCCTGACCTTTGGGTACTTTTTCCCCTTGTATTCAGCCTTTGCTTCCCATTTCCCATAAAGGCATTCAGGCCTTTATTTCTCACTTGCATTTCTGGTTTTCTTCTAATCTAGACTTTGAAGGATCCTTCTCATATCTAGCCTTTTAAAATAACCTGTTTAAGCCAGAATAATTTTTGTTGCCCATTAAAAAATTGAAACCTTCATATATTGACATTCAGTGCTCCTTACAACCCAGTCCCATTCTACCTCTGTTAATTTGGATGTTCAGATTTGGAAGGGACTTTTAAGTTAACTGGTTCAATTATCCTCCTTTTTTTCACCTCCTTGATATATTATTGCCTAAAACACTGATTTTTGCCAAATATCATATATTGCCTTCTTGTATTCTGCTGAAATATTCCAGAGTATGTCTTGTGTTATCAGATTCCTGAGAGCAGAGTTTGTCTTAAACATGGCTGAATAAGTTCATTTATTCAATTATTCATTCAGGAAACATTTTTCAAGAGGCTTCTCTGTGTCACACACTGTGCCAGGTACTGGAAGCACAGAGTCAAGTCAGAGCTGTCTCTTGTCCTCAAGCAGTATGCAAGCAAGGGTGGGAGGTAGTAAGTCAGCTGTTTCAGTTCATTGTGATAGAGGCTCTAGAGAGCTGTGCACAGGATACTGAGGAGGCCTACAGGTGGGACCTCTCAGTAAGAGTTCAGTGGAGGGAGGCTCCCTGAAGAAGTATACCTGCCATGAGCTTTATTTTCTCTCCTTTTCTTTGCTACACACCATACCCAACATGTACCTAGTACATTGCTAAGTAGATAAGTGACTTTAAAGAAGTATTTTTAAATTATTTGTAGAGTTTAATTGACAATATTTAATTAATTTATTTATTTAAAGATTTTATTTATTTATTTGACAGAGAGAGACACAGTGAAAGAGGGAACACAAGTAGGGAGGGTGGGGGAGGGAGAAGCAGGCTTCCCGCCAGGCAGGGAGCCCATGTGGGGCTCGATCCCAGGACCCTGGGATCATGACCTGAGCTGAAGGCGACGCTTAACGACTGAGCCACCTAGGCACCCCAATTGACAGTATTTTAAAAAGAATATCGTGTTCTTCACCAACCTTAGGCTCTGGCCAAATTGAAATATTTGTTTTCCATATATGTTCAGGGCTTTTCTCTCTCTCCTCTTTTGCTCATACTGTACTCTATCTGAAGTTTTTTCTTTCTTCTCTGTTTATGAAAATTATGTCTGGAAGCCTCCCTGCCCCGCTGCTCCTCTTCCTGACCTAGCCATAAGTAGCACCTCCTCCTTCTTAATTTCACGGAGTAGTTTTTTTGCTCTTTCCTCAAGTACTAGTCACACTTTAACTGGTATTACGTATTTGCTTATTTTTCTCCTTGACAGGGCTAACTGCTCCTTGATGGCAGGGATTTTGTATCTCCTGAAATGCCTAGCATTGTACCTTGCTAAAGGGAGATGTTTAACAAGAACTTGATGAAAGAGTGAAAAGTTTGTAAGGAAAGCTATTTTGTTACTGGCATGTTTCAATGAAAAGGACTCTTCCTGGCATAACTAAGAATGTTTTAGCTTTACTTGTAATGAACATAGTAATGCTCTGTATCTGGAGCTTCCATTTCTAGTAGAGTTCTCTGGGTAAATACCAAGTTTCCAAGATCTCCTGGTACCTTTGCAGTGACACCTATGTTTCATTTGAAAATAATTGATTTTGGAGGGTTTAGTTTTGTGCTCTGTGACACCTCAATCCATATTTTAGTTACTTGGTGCTGTTTTTACGATGTGATATGGAAGAGCACTAAATTATATGGCTGAGTTTGTCATGGGGTTCCACAGGACCTGTTAAGCATTTGTGGCTATTGGGTCAAAAAGTGCTACCATTCACCTGGACTTGCCGTATTTGTGCTTAGTGCCTTTCTGTTGAGAAACACATATGATACACTCTTGTGAAATCTTATTACACTGGGCCTGATTATTCTTTCAGCAGTGTCAATGAGGGACTTTTATTCTTTAGCTTATATCACTGAACATTTGAGTGGTAAGAAAAAAAAACGCAAGTATTTTCTTTATTTCAGAATTTCCAAGTCTGCCTGGAATTGTTTGGTTTTGGAAATAGGTTTCCATGTACATTATTGGTCACAGTAAAGAGGACTTAAGGGAGAACTATAAAATAGATGCTATTGTAAGTTTGTCATCATCTAAATTTACTGTCAGTTACATTTAGTAATAAAATACTCCTCTGAGTTGTATTCCAGGAAGAGCAACCGTCTGGGTTTGGAAATCAGGAGTCAATTTTGGCTGTGTCTCTGCCTGCTGTTTTGATGTTAATGAGGCCACTTCAGGGGCTCACTTATTCCTGGATGATATAATAATGCTTTGTAGTTCTGTAAGAAGCTTCAAACAGCTCAAAAGTTTGGATTTTTACAACAGTCTCATTAATATCCATATCATCCTCTAGTAGGTTGGTGTGTGCAGGAAATCAACCTCCTATGTAATTAATTGCCTGAGGTTGGATCCATAGCAGGCCCAGCTCTGGGGCTGATGTTTTAGTCACCAGTGCATACAGTTTCTGTTACTGTGTACTGGGAAGAGTAAAATAATCCTATCTGAAGCTTGGAATGTGAGGTCTAATTATTTGGCACTGTTGGAGACAGAGGGATTTTGTAGGTCAGTCTCAAATGGTATGGAGACATTTGCTACAGCTGCCCATGGAATTTCTTAGCATGGTTTTACAAGGCTGAGATCTTCACCCACCTACCTTTTTTGTCTCGTTTCCCATGACTCATTCCTCCCTGCCATGCATCTCTCCTAAACTCCTGTCATGGCCTTTCATGTCTTTTTTTACTACTTGCCTTTTCATGTGCTGTTGGCCTTGCCATAATGCCTTTACCTCTTTACCAGCATGATGAGTGTTCACTCATTCTTTAAAACCTGGCTTTCTCCTCCTGAACCTATACTAAAACATATATCTCCATCTCAATTACTTGTTTCTGCCACCATGTTCCCTAGGAACCATGTGCATACCTCCTATTATTAGCACAGAGCACTCTTAGATATATTAGATGTATTAGATCGCTACTATATGTTTATTGAATTGATGAAATTCATATACATTCAGCTTCCATTTTAACCGTAAGACTGATTTTCGTGAATACCTTGCTAAGTCTATCTTAATTCTTAGTCATTTTGCATCCAACTGCAATTAAAGGCATTTTTTTTTTTTTACCAAGTATTCCTGATTGAGATAGTTTTAAGAGTTGGTATATGACATTTGAATACCAGTGTACATTTTAGTGCTTATTTAGGTATTCCACATTGCTTTTATTCATTCAGGTCATTGATTTTTACACTTTCAGATATCTTTCTCTTAGACAATATGAGATGTCCAAATATATCTACTGATTTTCCTTTTAGCTATGGAAGAACAATGCAAGAGTTTTGATTCAATAGGAAAGAAAGGAATTTATGAGTCTGAAGTTTCTTCATTCAGAGTAGGATTATTACTTTAACAATATATCATTAATTAATGGGAAATAAGAGAATTTAAATTTTATTGGCTAAGTTAATCATTTCAGGATTGAATGATATTTGTGAATTGTTTTAAAGAATGATTTAAGCTAAAGGTTACTAATGAAATAAAAGCTATCAAACACTTATAGAAAGTCATAATGTACATAATGCACCTTATTGAGAACTTATTATATACCAGATAAACTACTAGGTGATTGATCTCTATTTATATGTAAATCTGTGTCTGTTTGTTGATCTATTGGGCACCTAATATATGCCAGATACTATACTAGGCATTACATTATTTTTAAATTCTTTTAACCATGTTTGAGGTAGAGATTATTATTCCCATGTTGTAGGTGGGAAAGATAAGACACAGTGATTAGTTTGCTAACTAGTAAGTGGTTTATCTGGGGACTAAACTGGTCTTCTGGGTGTCATAGAATATCTGTTAACAGTTTCTACTACATCTGGCTGCTTTGCATTATTTATGTTTTTTTCTATGTGGTGTTTTGGTGCTGGATCTTTCTTGAATATTGTTGTTTGTCATATAAAATTCTAATGGAAATGCTTTGATAGTAGGCAGAGCTATTTTCCCAATATGGAATTTTGGGACATGGTTATAATTTCTTTCATGACAGTTTTACATAGTTTCATGTCACAGTGTCATTCAATAAGAATTCAGTCTTAAATTTTACAGTTTTTAAAACCAAGAAAAATGTAATTCATAAGTTTATAGTTATGTGATTTTAAAGTTTAAAGTAATTTATACTTTTTAACTATAAAATCACTTATAATTATTCATATCTTTCAAACAGGTACCAAGTACTTGCTTTTGCAACGGATGCAGATAAAAGACAGGAGACTGAACAACAAAAACTTGGTTCTGGGAAAAGACTTGTTGTAAGGCCTTTTTTAATATATAAGAATTTCAGTAATGTCATATTTAGCCACCAATTTTTTTTTCCAGAATAAAGATTCCTGGGAAGAAAGTTTTAAAAGATATTTATTTTAGCTATTTTTCTTTTCTATGTTATGATTCTATCAATGGGCAAAAATTTAGTTGGCTATTATTGAGCAATGGAGACACATGTCTGGTCCTGTTATAATTTATTAGATCATAGAGTTGCACCACTAGAATTATAAATGTGCAGATGAGGTCACTTTTAACTGAAGTGATTATAAGACAACATAGCAAAAAGAAAAAATTAAAAAAGAAAAACCTTTAATAAGCAAAAATACTGTTACGAGTAGGCATGTGGTTAAATATATAAGCAAAAGATAAAAATTCATAGCCCACAAAGATAAAATTGGCTCAAAGACAAAGGTGGAAGTTTGGTAATTTGAAAAGTAGTTTGAAGAAAAGTTGTAAATGATAAATTCTCTGTTTAATGAAAATTAGGAAATAGATGATGGTTGTGAACTCTTTATCCTGAGAACCTCCATAGACAGGAAAAAACAGAAGGAATTGAAGATTATAATGGAAATAGTAAAGTGTATTTGAGATGGACACATACTTAAGAAACCATATGAGGAAATAATGTGGAATTTAGAATACCAAGGAAGGAAGAATATTAGAGAAAACCAATTTTTTTTTTTTTAAAGATTTTATTTATTTTTTGACAGAGAGAGACACAGCGAGAGAGGGAACACAAGCAGGGGGAGTGGGAGAGGGAGAAGCAGGCTTCCCGCAGAGTAGGGAGCCCGATGCGGGGCTTGATCCCAGGACTCTGGGATCATGACCTGAGCCGAAGGCAGACGCTTAATGACTGAGCCACCCAGGCACCCCAAGAAAACCAATTTTTTGTATTAGGATATAGAAATTAAGGTAGGAAGGAAGGCTAACTTGAAAAGAGCCAAGAATGAGATGAAAACATATTTTCTTAATAATAGTAAAAATTGAAAGAGCGCAACAAATACAAATATGACATACTTTTTCACAGAATTTGGAGGCACCATACTGATAATGGTTAAAGCATAGACTTGGAGGTCAGACTTTTTTTTAGGGTTTATTTATTTTCGAGAGAGAGAAAGAGAGAGCACTCGTGAGTAGGGGGCGGGGCAGAGGGAGAAAATCCTCAAGCAGACTCTCCGCCAACTGCAGAGCCGATGAGGGGCTGGGGCTCGATCTCACAACTCATGACATCACGACGTGAGCTGAAACCAAGAGTCGGATGCTTAAGCAACTAAGCCACCCAGGTGCTCCTTGGAGTCAGATCTTGAGAGCTATACTTACTACTAATTTTGAGCAAGTTTGAGCCAGTTTGTTGACCTTGCTAAATCTCAGTTTTCTCAGTTGCAAAATGGTGATAATACCTATTTTACAATGTTGCCATTAGAAATATATATATATATACATATATATATTTATTTATCTATAGCACTTAGCAAAATGTCTAGATGATGAAGATGACGTTGATAATGGTAGTCAAATTGTCCTTGACCTCCTCCTCAATAGTGGTTTTCTTCCATTTGTCCCTTATATTCTGCACTCCAGCCACATGGGCTTCTCATTGTTCCAGATTTTCCATGGCTGTTCTTGATTCAAGGCTTCTGCACATATTTTTTATTTAGTCTGGAATACCCCTTACTTATTAATTGTAAATGTTTATTGATACTACTCTGTACCTTACACTGAGGATGTATTCTGAAGACAATTACAGTTGAGTGATTTTCCCATTCTCCTTTAATTAATTAGTCGAGTAAGAAATAACAGTAAAACTTCCTTTCGTTACACCACAGTCACTTGGCAGGACTCTGATGCCATGGAACATTAAGTCTATTGCAGAGAAACAAAATTTATCCAGGGGAATGCTTTTAATAAGGTAGTTGTGGGAAAGCAGTTAAAAGCTGCCTATGTTACTCAGAGTTACCTCTTAACTATTTGTTGATTTCTAATTTAATTCTTTTGTGGTCAGGGAAATACTTTGTATGACTCTGAATTCTTTCAGATTTATTGAGATTTTTATGGCCTAGAATATGGTCTATCTTGGTAAATCTTCACTGAGCACCTGAAAAGAATGTCCATTTTTTTTTTTAGCTGTTCTTGGGTGTCCTGTAAATGTCAGTTAGATTGGATGATAGCATTGTTCAGATCTTCTATGTCCTTATTAGTTTTTTTTTTTTTTTACTAACTTCTGTCATTTATTCAGGGAGGGGTATTGAAATCTGACTGTGGATTGTCTGTTTCTCCTTGAAATTTTGTCAGTTTTTTGCTTCATGTATTTTGAAATTCTTTTATTAGGTATATAAACATTTAAGATTGTTATGTCTTATAATGAACATATACCCTTTTCATTATCAAGTAACCCTCTTTATCTTTTTGCTCTGGTAACATTCTTCTTTTGATGAGTGTTACTCTGATATATCTGTTTCCATCTTTTTACTTTTATCCAATTTGTGTCTTTGTAGTGAAAATGCATTTCTTGTAAGCAGCACATAGTTGGGTCTTGCTTTTTTGTTTAGTACGATATGCTCTGCCTTCTAATTTGTTTTTTAGACCATTCACATTTCATGTAATTATTAGTATGGATAGGTTTAAATTTGTCATGTGGCCATTTGATTTCTGTTTGTCCCTTCTGTTCTTTGTTTCCATTTTCTTGTTTTTCTGCTTTCTTTTAGAGTTATTCAGTATTTTGTATGATCCATTTTATCTTTGTTGGCTTATTAGTCATAACTCTTTGTTTTGTTATTTTAGGAGTTCTTTTAGAGTTTACAGTATTTAACTTATCATGATCTACTCTCAGTGATATACTATTTCACATATAAGGACCATACTTCTGTTTCTTAGCCTTTGTGTTATTGTCATATGCTATATTTTTACATACACTATAAACTCCATATTACATTGTTACCATTTTTGTTTAAATGGTCAGTATCTTTTAATGTGATTTAAATGATAATAAAAATATGTATTTACCCATATAGTTACCATTTCTGGTACTTTTCATTAATTTGTGTAAACTGTATTTCCATGTGGTGTCATTTTTCTTCCTCCTGAAGGACTTGCTATCACATTTCTTTCAGTGCGAGTCCACTGGTGATGAATTCTTTCAGTTTTTCTATGTCTCCAAGATTTTTTTTTGCCTTTGTGTTTGAAAATATATTCTTTGGGTATAAGGTTTTAGTTTGACAGATTTTTTTCCCTCCCTGGCATTTTAAGAGGTTGCTCCACTCTCTTCTTGCTCCCATTGTTTCTCATGAGAAATCTGCCTACATTCTTATCTTTGTTCCTCTCTTCATAGTATCTTTTTTCCTCTGGCTGCTGTTCTGATTTTCTCTTATCACTTTTTTTAAGCAATTAGACTATCATGTGGCTTTGTGTAGTTTTCTTTATTTTGTGCTTAGAATTTGTTGAGCTTCTTGCATTTGTGAATTTATAGTTTTCATGAAAATTAGAAAATTTTTGACTCTTAATTCTTCAAACTTTTTTTTTTTTTAATGTTCCATCTTTCTTCTCTCCTCTGGGGACTCCAGTTACACATACATTAGCCTACTTAAAGTTATCTCACAGCTCACAGATTTTATTTTCATTAAAAACATTTTTTTTCTATTTTGTTTTGCTATGTTTTCAAGATTACTAATCTTTTTTCTGTAATGTCTAATCTGGTGTTAATTCTCATGGTTTTCATCTTTACAAGTTCAATTTGGTTTCTTTTTCTGTTATATCTTCTGTGTCTCTACATAACTTTTTGAAGATATAGAATACACTGATAAAATTTGTTTTAATGTCCTTGTTTTCTAACACTTGCATCAGTTTTGAGTCTAGTTTCAGTTGACTTATTTATCTCTTCTTTGCGAATCATATTTTCTTGTTTCTTTACATGTCTGCTGATTTTTTATTAGATGCCAGATATAGTCATTTTACTTTTGGGTGCCAGATATTTTTGTATTCCTATAACTGTTCTTGAGCTTAGGCCTGGGATGTAGTTATGGTACTTGGGCAGCTTGATCCTTTTGGATTGTTAGCTAGGACCAGAGCAGCACTCATCCTGAGGCTGCTTATTCCCCACTCCTGAGATAAGACCCTTCTGAGTGCTCTACTCAGCTTCCTTTGAATTATGAGGTGTTCTAATCTGCTGGCAGGCACAGGCTGTATTCCAGGTGGTATGAATGCTGGGCACTGTTACCTCTAATCCTTTTGGGTGGTTCTTGCCCTGGCTTTGGGTCGTTTCCTTACATGAATGTGCTGATAAGTACTCAGATGAATATTTGAGAGGATTCCTTACAGATGTCAAAAGTTCTGTCCCTGTGCTGCTCTCTCCCTTTTGGCATGCTGTCTGTGCTCATCTGCTTTGCTTTCTCTGAACTCCCAGTGTTCATTTCCTCAATTCAGGGAGTTTGCTGGGCCTTGCCTTGGTTCCTCCTCCTGGGGCCATGGCCTGAAAACTGTCCCACGGATAGAGCAGTCAAACCACTCACCTCATTTGTTTTGTTCTCAAGGGATTGCTGTCCTTTGTTGTCTGATATTCAGTGCCTTGTAAACTGTTGTTTCATATGTTTTGTCCACGTTGTATTGTTTCAGGTGGGATGGTAAAGTCTTTCCTATTACTCTGTCTTGGCTGGAAGTGGAAGAATTTTAAAATTATTATTCTTAGTAAACTTCTGTGTTTTTTGAGACACATTAATTTAGAATGTGGTATATTTCCCTAAGGGGAGGTCACAGAGAGTGGTACTCAGTGCCTAGTGAATTAAAAGTGTTTACTGGCTGGATCTCAGCCTGCAGCATCAGAAACTTGGTTTGCTTATCCATTCTGAATGAATTGTCAGGGACATATCAGCCCAAGTTATAGACAGTGATCTTTCTTTCTTTGAGATGGAGAGAAGGGGGGAGGGGCAAAAGGAGAGGGAGAGAGAGAATCTTAAGTAGGCTCCAGTCCCAGCATGGAGCCTGATGTAAGGCTCCATCTCATGACTCTGAGATCATGACCTGGGCCGAAATCAGAAGTCGGAAACTTAACCAACTGAGCCACCCAGGCGCCCTAACGGTGATATTTAATGCTAGAATGATGGCCTATTAAAATGTAAGGAGAAATGTGACTCATGGGACTGACATTTATGTTTTGTGTACCATGGAATCTTTTCATATAGGTCAGCTACCCTTGAACTTAATGGTAATTGAATAATTTCTTTTTTTTTTTTTTTTTAAAGATTTTATTTATTTGGCAGAGAGAGACACAGCGAGAGAGGGAACACAAGCAGGGGGAATGGGAGAGGGAGAAGCAGGCTTCCCGCAGAGCAGGGAGCCCGATGCGGGGCTCGATCCCAGGACTCTGGGATCATGACCTGAGCCGAAGGCAGACGCTTAACGACTGAGCCACCCAGGCGCCCCAATTGAATAATTTCTTAGTGTTGAATCCTGATTCAGATTAAGATAATCGATCATTCACCTATATTCACTATGCTGTCTTCCTCCTTCAAGTTGTTTTTATATACACACCAATAATATTTGTTCTTCTGTCCAGCCGCATTTGGATTTCATACCTTCTTCAGATATTTTAATACCTGAAGTAGATAAATATCTAAGTCATATCTTGATGGTCAGAAATTTGTATCTTTAGTGTGAGTTTTCATATCTCTTCTTTGATCCATTATTTGTTGATTAGAGCCTAACTTTGAGGGCAGTCTTATTTCCTCTTTGTCCCGATGCTTTTGTGGAGCCATCTCACTGTCATTGCTGTCTGAATACAGTATATGTCTGTATATGTCAGCCCATGTCTTTCCTCTTTTCTGTTTTTTTTTTTTTAATTTAAAAATATTGATTGGGGGCTGAATTCTGAGAAGCATCTTCATTACATTCATTCCTTCCTTGTTTTATTTTTTTATTTTTATTTTTATTTTTTCTTCTTTTTTTTTTTTCCTTCCTTCCTTGTTTTAAGAAGCATTTCTTAAACACTGACCATGTTCCAGAGATACGGAGTTACCCTCGAGTAGCTCTTGAGGCATAGAGGATCCTGTCTGTATTCCTGGGACAGCTTGATGACTGCTCTGTATATACATATTGATACATTTTTAAATTGTCTTTATATTAAAATATTATAGTTACAACAATATTGGTTAGGTTTTAGTGATTATTAAATTTGATTTGCAAAGTAAACACAATATGGAAATTTCTCTTAGGGAAATTCTTCAGTGAAGCAGATAACTTCTTTATGTGTATATACGTATTTTTTGAACAAGTCATGATCCTTCCTTTTCTGTCTTAAGATCTTTGTATAGGTGGTTCACTTTGCATAGGGCATTCTCTCAACCAATTCGCTACCTGCCTTTTTCCCCCCCCTCCAGGTTTATGGAGGTATAATTGACAAATAAAAATTGTATAAACTTATGGTAAACTACATCTATTGATATATAAATACATTGTGCAATGATTACCATAATTAAGCTGATTAACAAATCTATCACCTCACATAGTTACCTTTTTTTATGTTAACATTTAAGATCTATCTTAACAAATTTCAAGTATATGTACTATACAGTACAGTATTATAACTATAGTCACCAGACATCAAGTCTCCAGAATTTATTAATTCTGTGTAACTGAAACTTCTTACCCATTGGCCAGCATCTTCTCATTTCCATCTTCCCCCAGACCCTGGCAACCACCATCCCACTCTCTGCTTATATATGTTTACCTTTTTTAGATCCCACATATAAGTGAGATCATGCAGTGTTTGTTTTTCTGTGCCTGGCTTATTTCACTTAGTTAGCATAATGCCCTCTACGTTCATCCATGTTGTCACAAATGGCAGGATTTCCTTCTTTTTAAAGGCTGAATAATATTCCATTATATTATACACATTATATAGTATATATATTCTATATAATATCTCATTTTTCTTTATTCATTTATCCATCAATGGACATTTCAGTTGATTCCATATCTTGGCTATTGCAAATAATGCTGCAGTGAACATGGGAATGTAGATATCTCTTTGATATCCTGTTTTCACTTCCTTTGAATATATGCCCAGAAGTATGATTGCTGGATCATATGGTCATTCTATTTTTTCATTTTTTGAGAAACCTCCCTACCATTTTCCACAGTAGCCGTACTAGTTTGCCTTCCCACCAACAGTTGCATGAGGAGTCCCTTTTCGCTATATCCTTGCCAACACTTATCTCTTGTCTTTTTAATAATAGCCATTCTGGGGCGCCTGGGTGGCTCAGTTGGTTAAACGACTGCCTTCGGCTCAGGTCATGATCCTGGAGTCCCGGGATCGAATCCCGCATCGGGCTCTCTGCTCAGCAAGGGGTCTGCTTCTCCCTCTAACCCTCTCGTGCTCTCTGTCTCTCATTCTCTCTCTCTCAAATAAATAAATAAAATCTTTAAAAAAAAATAATAGCCATTCTAACAGGTGTGAGGTGATATGTCATTGTGGTTTTGATTTGCATTTCCCTGATGATTTAGTGATGTTGAGCATTTTTTCATATACCCGTTGGCCATTTGTATATCTTTTGAGAAATATCTGTTCAATTCTTTTGCTTATTTTTAAATCAGGCAATTTTCTTGCTATTGAGTTGTCTAGCTCCTTATGTATGTTTAGTATTAACCCCTTATTGGGTAGATGGTTTGCAAGTATTTTCTCCCATCCCTAGATTGTCTCTTTACTCTGTTAATTGTTTCCTTTGCTGTGCAGGAACTTCTTAGTTTGATGCAACCCCTTTTGTCTATTTTTACTGTTGTTGCCTGTGCTTTTGAGGTCATATCTGAAAAATCATTGCCCAAACCAATGACAAAAAGCTTTTCCTTATTTTTTTTCTAATAGTTTTACAGATTCAGGTCTTTTGTTTAAGTCTTTAACCAATTCTGAGTTGACTTTTGGATATGGTATGAGATAGGGGTCCAATTTCACTCCTCTGCATGTGGATATTAAGTTTTCCCATCACCATTTGTTAAAGAGACTGTCTTTATTGTATGTTCTTGATACCTTTGTTGAGGATCAATTGACTGTAAATGCATTTATTTCTCGGCTCTTTTCTATTCCATTGGTCTAGGTTGCTTTTTTTGGTTTGTTTTTGTTTTTTAATGCCAGCAGTGTGCTGTTTTGCTACGTATAGCTTTATAGTGTACTTAAAATCATGTAATTTGATGCTTCCAGCTTTGTTCTTTTTGCTCGATTGGTTTGGCTATTTGGAGTCTTTTGTGGTTCCGTATGAATTTTAGGATTTTTGTTATATTTCTGTGAAAAATGCCATTGGAACTTTGATAGGAATTTGAATCTGTAGATCACTTTGGGTGAATGGTCATTTTAATAATAGTAATTTTTCTAATTGATGTACCCGGCATATCTTTCCATTTATTAGTGTTTTTCAGTTTCTTTATCAACATTTTATAGTTTTATTGTACAGGTCTTATACCTCCTTGGTTAAATTTATATGAGTATTCTTTTTTCCTGCCCCATTTCCCAAATTTATGAGTAATTTTGAACCACTGAAGAGCTTATATCATCTGGTAAAAGATGGCACAAAATGTACTAGAGTGTATAAAATATCAGAAATACGGTCATTGCAAAAAAAAAAAAAGTGAATGAAGACAGCCAATCTTTATGTCTGCTTTGTTGTAAAACAGTTTTTTAATTGTATTGATCTGAAAGTGACTGAAATGCTTTGTTTTTAGCAACTAAATTGATTTTAGGTTTTCTTTTGTAGGTGGATTGGACTCTAAATATTGGAGAGCAAGCACTTGATATATGTATTGTCTCTTTCAATCAGTCAGCATCTTCTGTTTTTGTTCTTGGTGAAAGAAACTTTTTTTGCCTTAAGGATAATGGACAGATTCGATTCATGAAGAAACTTGATTGTAGCCCAAGTTGTTTTCTCCCGTATTGCTCAGGTGTGTAGAAGGATTTTTCTTTTATCTTTTCCATATGTCAAGGCTATGTTATATACATCAGGAAAAGCCAAATTCACACGCATATATTTTAAACATCTAAGAAAATAGTTTTATATAGAACATGTAATGGAAATTTTAACTTTCAAAGTTTGAATACACATTTGATATAAAGCACACATTTGGTTTTGTCAGTCATTTTACTTTGCATAGAATGTCTTGGAGAATTGGCCTCAGATATACATTTATGCTTTCCAAAAAGTGGCAGTTCAAGATGTTTGCAAAAGAACACCAGATTCTTTTATAAGCGGAAAGGAGCATAGTAATGCCTAATGGAATGACTTATCTGTAGCCAGTGCCCAGTAAAAACCATTAGCTCATTGTGTTAAATATTAATGAAATTCATGCTTTCTTGATAAAATGCAAAAATGTTGGCTGCTATCTACTTATAGTTCCCAAGTCTGTAAAATTATTTTTTTAATTTTTGATATTGGTGCTTGAAGTTGAAAAATACTATTTTATTACTTAAAATAAATACCTTATTTATGCTTTTCCATTAAGACATTAGAATTAGTTTGTATCATAAATCCCTTAAAAGTGATATACTATTGCAAATAACTGTTTTCTTATTATCCTCTTTTCTATATTCAACATACAGTTTCTGAAGGAACAACAAATACTTTGATTGGAAACCATAATAACATGTTGCATATTTATCAGGATGTGACACTCAAGTGGGCTACTCAGCTTCCCCATATTCCTGTAGCAGTAAGAGTGGGCTGTTTACAGTAAGTGATTTAACTTTTTTTTAGGATCTTAGTCTAGGAATTCTGTAGAAGTTTTATGAAACAATAGCAAGTGATTTTACTAGGAATGACAGGTGACATTGTAGTCTGAATGTCAACAATGGAAATAATTTAAAATATAACTTTTATTGGAAAAGGATATAAAAAGGCCTTACTTAGGCTTCATCAATCATTTTTATTTTATTTTAATTCCCAGATAGTTAAGATAAAGTGTTATATTAGTTTCAGGTGAACAATATATTGATTCAACAATTCCATACATCACCCAGTGCTCATCATGACAAGTGCACTCCTTAATCCCCTCAATCATTTTTATTTAGTATCTCTAGTGAGATATCTTTTGTAAATTAAAGATTTAAAGAAAATGGCTTACCTGGTAGATTATTTTTTTTTAAAATAGGAAAGGATTTCTTCAAGCATTTGATGGGTTCCATTTAGAGATCAGTTACTATTAGACTGAGACTATTACACATCAAAACTTGTTTCGGACCTTATTATGTCAAGTGGTGCAGAATTGCTAATGATTATGTATTTAAGACAGTTCAAATTTTAAAAAGGACCAATTTGCTTTTAAAATGAAAGATAAAATCCATACCTTAAATTTACAAAATTTATCAAAAATAAGAGAAATGAGACATAACTGTGTAATTTTTTTTGGTTGTCAGTATAGAAGGCAAGATCCTGACTAACCTTTAGCATCTCAGATTATGTTTAGGAATTGAAAATCCCAGTAAATATGTAGAAACACAACTTTCTTTTTTTTAAAAAAGAATTTATTTTTAAATAATCGCTACACTCAATGTGGGGCTTGAACTCACAGCCCTGAGACCAAGAGTCGCACGCTCCATTGACTGAGCTAGCCAGATCCCCCTAGAAACTCAACTTTCTCTAAAGCTTTATAGATTCCCTAGATCTAGTCAGTTCTGCTTATTTAGATAATTTTATTGAAATTTAAAAACCAAATGTAGAATTCTTCAGTGGCACCTGTAGTATCTGATCAGTATGACTAATTCTCCCAAATTAAGAGATTGGATGTGTAATATTGTTGAAGCTCAATGAAGGGTATTCATATTTGCATTAATGGTTAATCTGAAGCCTGAATATTGGAAAAATGGAAACACCATTTTGAAAACATTGACTATTTTAAAAAGAAGTTTTCTCATGTTTTATGAGAAAATACCATCATATAATTGCTATGCACTTAACATAAATTGTAGTTATTTTGTATCTGAAGAAAAATATAAAATTTTAAGATTGGCTTTTACAACATCTACCAGATAGTCTTTTAAGTTCAACCAAACACTTAGATTCACCAGACATTTTAAATCAGATTTACTTAGAAGGATTTAGAACAGGAAAAGCATCTTGCCAGCAGGGCAATGTCAAGTATTTCTCTTCTGGGAGAGTAATTCTTGCAGTAGTCCATATATCCATCCAAGAGCTCTTCTCTTTGGCCTCCCAAGTGACAACTCAGGTGTAAGAAGACAGATCCACACTGATGGGTATGTGGCTCATCTTGGCTTATAGGTTTAAATACTAAAAGCTCATTGTGGTTTTTGTGTGTATGTGGGGCAGAGGAGAGTGATGGATAGAAAGATCTTATTGAGACCATTTAGTTGAAATGCTTATTTTACACATATATTATTTACACATTTCAAGAGTCAACTGTACTCAGAGAAGCTCAAAGATACAGTTTCTGAGCAGATGTTTATGGTTAATTTATGGTTTCAGTTCAGATGCATCTTATGAGTTAAGGGTCCAGAAATAACTGAAATTGTTAGGAGTAAAAAACCACATTTCCATGTAGTGTGAATCAAGATGCTTATATTCAGAAGTAGTCTGTCACCTCTGAACTTGGGTATTTGTAAGTGAAACTTCTATTTCTTCTCATAGCTTTTTCAACATCATAATTATAAACAATTAAATGTAAATATTGCCATTAATGATTTCTACAGTTTATTAATATATAACAACAGCTTTTAATTATTCATTGGAAAATTTTTCTTATTTTTATGTACTTTAGCATATATAAGTATAGAGTTAGACTGAAAGAATTTCATTGTAATTTGTATTAGAATTTTAAAAGTGATTATTATTGACTTAGCTATAGTGTATTTATGTTTAGAAGTTATCATTTGAAATTAGAAGCAGTGAAATAATTTTGCTTCTGCTTTTTATTACCTTTAGAGTTAAACTTTTTTGGTTGAACTTCCTTGGCTGAATGTGTTTATTTGTAGAGGAAATTGCTGCTATTTTAATATGTTTCTTTTCAGTGAATAAGAAATACTGGATTTGGATCAAGTTGATGCAATTAATAACAGCATTTTGCTCAGAAACTAAGATGCTTTATTTCCTCCCACTCCCATTTACTTGGCAGTCCAAGTCCTTTACCTTGTTTATTATAAACCAATTCTAAATCTGTCTGTGTTTCCTTCTTTCTTTTCAGGGTAAACGGCATTCTTGATTAGAGAGATTTTTTTTTTTTTTAGTTAAATTATTTTAATTTTTTGTGTTAAACTATGGGAATGTGATATAAGTGTATAGTTTGTAGTTTAAAGAATAAGAAGAGCACGAATGTGATAATATTCTTTAAAATCTCAGCTATTATTGTTTTCCTCTAATTGCACGAAGTAGCTGTGGAAGCCTGGCCAGTGTCTTAGCTCTGCTGTGGTCAGTTTCCCAAACGGCAAATAAAGATCATCATTTATCCGTAATGTTATTCTCTCTAGAGATATGAAATATACCTCAAAGTGGAAGTCTATTTGAATGGATGTTCAAAGTGATGAGAACCTTTCCATTGCTTCAGCTGGCAACCACAGCCATTGTGCTTTAAAATCTTAACTGCAGCTCGTTTTTTAGGATAAACAATTTGGTCTGGTACTTCAGTGTTTTTCTTCCTAGGCTATATCTACTATAATAACTTACTATAACCGTCAGTATTTAACCATTTCATTCTTTAACATTCTTCGATGTAGTGTTCTTGACCAGAATGTTTTCCTCATTTCTTCTTTGGATTTTCCAATTTCTTTTATCTTCTAGTCCTAACTCAAGTCACATAAATAAGTCTTCCCTCTCTCCTCTGGTCTCCTCTTTCTCTGAATTTCTGTATTTATCTTCTGTTGGTGACTGCTGTTTGATTTTTCTAACTCCTCAACTCAATCATACTCTCCTTTAATGTTAGGGACCTTTCTACTTTTGCATATTACACTGAATAATCAGCCAGAAAGCTGAATATATGGTATATGCTTGGTAAATATGTAAAAATAATTGTGATCTGTGCATGTCAGGGGGAGGAATGGTGAAAAGATCTTCTAAGAGCTTTCAGTTGAAATACCTTTTTAAAAGTATGGAACAATTGAGAGTCATAGATGGAAGGCTATTATTTCTTTGAAGACAAACTTATTAGGAGAATTTTCAAATTTTAGAGTGATTTTTTTTTTTAACTTTAACTTTTGCTGTTAATTTGTCATTTCTTTTTTTGTGTGCTTTTAGAAAGGGAACATGGACCTAAATATACACTTTTTCCTATGCTGTATTTTTAAGGATTTCCTTTGTGGCTTAATGGTACACATAAAATTTGTAAATATTCCTGGAATTAAGGTAGAGCATAAATTATGATTTTAGAATTTCTGCATTCTTTTTGGTATATTCCCCTATTAATCTGTTGTAGCTCAGGAGTGGAATGTTAGTCTTTCATTAGTATATTTTTTCTGTCATTTTGTTGTTGAATAGCTAAGCATTTTGGTTTATATAGTCTAGTTCTGTATATTCAGCTTATGTCTATGATATTTTACTTTTTTGGTGAGTTTACAAAATTTATCAATATAAAATTACCCTTTTTTGTCTTCTCATTTAATGTTTCTTTGTTTTGTTTTGTTTTGTTTTATTTGCTTTGAATTCAGTTTGCTGTTGTCTCTACTTTTTTTAATCTGTAATTTTATTTTGTTTTGTTTTTTTTTTAAAGATTTTATTTATTTATTTGACAGAGGGAGAGAGCACAAGCAGGCAAAGAGGCAGGAGAGGGAGAGGGAGAAACAGGCTTTCTGCTGAGCCGGGAGCCCGATGTGGGACTTGATCCCAGGACCCTGGGATCATGACCTGAGCCAAAGGCAGACTTAAAACTGAGCCACTCAGGCACCCTATAATTTTATTTTGGATGCATCGTTTGTAAACAGAAAATTTGATTGGATTTTTAAACCAATTTTGAAGATCATTTCCCTTTAATCTACCCATTTACAATTGTTATAATCTATATATTTGGTCATTTTTCATCTGTATGATATTCTGTACTTTTAATAGTATTTCCTTTGCTTTCTATCTCTTTGTGAGTTGGGGATTCTCTGTCCTTGGATCTCCCATGTATCGGATGGTATGTACACATACATATCTCTTTTCTTTATTTCTATTAGTATTTACTTTTCAGTTTTGCCATAATCCAAAAATGAAATGAATCTTTCTCCCTGTGATAGGCAAAGGGTTTAATACACTGTTTCTTTCTCCTTCCCTGTTTTCCCACTCCCTGTACCACCTCCACACACAGGCATGGGTGTACACATGAGCTTGTTCTCACACATATCACCCCCCACACCCACACAGCCTTTGTTGCCATTTGTTCTTTGCTACGGTAACATAAGCTATTAACTATAAATTATTATTAAACTATACTAGTCCTTTTTTTGAGAATGTTTTAAAATTTGTATTCACTTTTTATCTAGACCTATACTAATTTTTGTTATTTTTCTATATCTATTAAATGTTGTGAATCTTTTTATATCACAAATTATAATTTTTTAACTTATTAATTTCACTTCCTCTCTTAATAGGCTAATTTAATGTTCCCAGGAATAGTATAGGGTGTTAATATTTTATGGTAAAAATGTATTGTTACATTTTCCCCTCAGACTTTATTGATGTTGCTCCTTTATTTTTTTAAAAATAACTTTTGTGGAAAATTATAATCTTGTGATTTCTATAAAAAGTGTAGAGCTACACTATTTAAAACTCAAGCAGTATTTAAAAGTGCAAGTAAGAAAACAAAACACAAAAACTGCCACCAAAGTTATCTCAGTCTTACCATCCAGATTTAACATTTGTTAGCACCTGTTAAACATGAAACTGATATTTTTGTCTACAGAGATGCAAATTTAGGCATAGAATAAAACTTCCAAAGCAGAAAAATATGTTTTTAGTTTTTATTTTATTTGATTATTACTTTTTTAAGTAAGCTCTATGCCCATTGTGGGACTTGATCAAGAGGTGTGTGCTCTATCGATCGAGCCAGACAGGCGACCCCAGACACATATGCTTTTGAAATATACATTTATTTTATTATATCCTAACAGACAAATGGAATAGATGAAATGGAAGGAATAAATGAATTTTATGTAAATGTTTATTCACAGCAATTTATTTTAGTTTCTAAAAGACCCTTCTAAACAAGAATAGAAAAGAGGTTAAAGGTTGTTATTTTCAATTTTTCTTGTTTTGAGCAATAAGTTTATGTTGGTAATTTGTTACAACAGATATTTCCAGTTTTTTAAAGCTGCATTTCAGTGTTTGGCCGTGTCTGTTGAGTCTCTGTTATTAAAGATAAGGAAAGCAGCATACTTACACTTTCTTCTTCCTCTCTTTTTGTCAAATTATTATTGTTGGTATCTTATTATCCATTTTGTCAAAGTTTAAAATATTTTCATACATCTTAGTAATCACAGTTTTCACAGTCCTTTCATCCTATCCATATCTAAATGGACTCAAAGCTTACCGCCAGTTTGTTTTATTGTTCCTGAATTGTCTTGATTCACTTCTTGGTTAGTTGAATTTAATCCTCCAATAGTTTTGAGGAAAGCCTCTAAGTCTTCTTGCATTCTTGAGAGTTGTTTATTGCTGTTATACTTGAAGGTTTTCTTAGCTTCCCTCAGAATTTTGGACATTCCATTTGGTGTTGACAGTTGCTGTGGAAAGGTCTGAGGCTGACTTAAATTTATTTGTAAAACTTCTTATTGAATGAATTATTTTTTTTTTGCCTGTCTGATACCTAATTTAGTTTTTAAATCCTTAAAGAACTATAAAATTAACTAGCATTATTGACAGTTGATTAATTCTGCATCAGTTTGTTCTGGGACAAGGTGAGAATTCATAGATTCAAGTTTTTATTCATTTCAGGAAAATATTCTTCCATTATAGCTTTGAGTATCGGTTCTGCTTTACTAGTTTAGATTTCTTTGTTTTTTTATTTAAATTCAGTTAGTCAACTTATAGTATATCATTAGTTTCAGATGTAGTGTTCAATAATTCATCAGTTGCATTTAACACCCAGTAGTTTAGTTTTCTTAATATCATTGTTTTTTTTGAAGATTTTATTTATTTATTTATTTGAGAGAGAGAGAGAGAGAGAGAGAGAGAGCATGCAAGCATGAGCAGGGGGAAGGGCAGAGGTAGAAGCAGACTTCCCCCTGAGGAGGGAGCCCTGTGCAGGGCTGCATCCCAGGATCATGACCTGAGCCAAAGTCAGACAACCGACTGAGCCACCCCCATACGCCCCCTTAATATCATTGTTATAAATGTTAGCCTTACATCATCTTCCAAATCTAGCATCTATTCATTAATTATTTGTATATATTTTTTCTTTCCATTTTGATTAGTGTGATTTTTTTCCATGTCTCTCTATCATGTTCTTGAGTTTGTTTTTATTTTATCTTGTTACTGCTTTTTAAAAAATTTTTATTTATTTATTTGGCAGATAGAGACATAGTGAGAGAGGGAATACAAGCAGGGGGAGTGAAAGAGGGAGAAGAAGCAGGCTTCCCACTGAGCAGGGAGCCCGATGTGGGGCTCGATGTGGGGCTCGATGTGGGGCTCCATATGGGGCTTGATCCCAGGACCCTGGGATCAGGACCTGAGCCGAAGGCAGACGCTTAATGACTGAGCCACCCAGGCACCTCTCTTGTTATTGCTTTTACTGTGGCTTTCATCCCTATAGCTTTTGTTTAAGCTTTTTCTTTTTTTAAAAGATTTTATTTATTAGAGAGACAGAGAGAAAGAGCACAAGTTGGGGGAGGGGCAGAGGCAGAGGGAGAAGCAGACTTCCTACTGAGCAGGGAACCCAACCTGGGGCTTGATCCCAGGACACAGGGATCCTGACCTGAGCCGAAGGCAGGCGCCTGACCCACTGAGCCACCCAGGTGCCCCTTGCTTGAGCTTTTTAAATAAATTATATTGATAATTCATTGATAACAGTGGTAACTATTTGTCTGATTTCTCCTTTTGTTTCCTCAGGAAGTTCTTGCTGTGGACATTTTCTGCCTTTTGCTTAGGTTCCTGTTTCCTTCATGTCTTTCTTTCACCTCTTTTACTTTATTTGCAATTTCTACACATGGGTCCTCTGTTAATTGCTCTGCAGTTATTACTTATTTTATTTTTTATTTTGTTATGTTAATCCCCATACATTACATCATTAGTTTTTGATGTAGTGTTCCATGATTCATTGTTTGCGTATAACACCCAGTGCTCCATGCAGAATGTGCCCTCCTTATTACCCATCACCAGGCTAACCCATCCCCCCACCCCCTCCCCTCTAGAACCCTCAGTTTGTTTCTCAGAGTCCATAGTCTCTCATGGTTCGTCTTCCCCTCTGATTTCCCCCCCTTCATTTTATTACTCATTTTAAAAATGGTGATAGAAATTTGTTGAAGAATCATGTGGGAAGTGAAGGGAGAGACTAATGAGCTCAGACCACCTGAGTCTTTTCACCTTCTCACTGTGTTTATTTTTTCCTTTGCCCTGGGGACCCATTTTCCTCAGTTTTCAGTGTTTAAGAGGCTGGTCAGTTTAACAGGAGTCCCCTTTGGCCCCCAGTCACAGGCCCTTGGTGCTAAGAATTAGTGGCTTCTGCTTGTTTTCTTATCTTCATTGGTTAGGAAGCTAACTGATTGATAAATGCATCTTTTATTTCCACTGTGGTTTTCTGATGTTCCATGTCCCGCATCCCACCTATGCCTTTGGATCCTTTTATGCTAGCCTGGACCTGACCCTCTATTCTCCCTGAGGCCTGAGGAGCATGTGCCAGCTCTTGGCATCCTATTTTATTGTGGGCCACAATTTAAAATGTTTGGCGCAACAGATGTGTCTCAAAATTTGTTAATTGTGATTGTAGTTATTCCCTTGTTCAACTTTCCCTTTTTTTGGGGGGGTGGTGGTTGTTATTGTCATACTTTCTGCTGTTTTTGGTGAGTTTCGAGGACTTTTGCTGTGCCATTTTTGATTAGAAGTTATTTCTTTATCAGTTAATGTTTATTGTTGTTGGCAAGAGAATTATGGCCAACTTGATTTTTGTTCTGTTATGAGTAACTAGTTCTTTATGTCTGATTGCTTATAGAATGTTTTTCATTTTTTCTGTAAATGTCACATTTGCTGCCATATATTTGTCTAATATTGTTTTCCTTGATTTAGTTGGGAATATAGTGAATGTAATCTGTTTAAACCATTTGTTTGGCAGCTAAAGAAGGCTTCCTTATGTTTCATCTTTGATTATCCTTTCAGATCTGTTTGATGTTTTCATTCTTCAGGGAAGCTAATACCTTTTGGTTGGCTGTTTATTTTCTGTTCCTTATATATGCCATCTTCTTCCTCATGATTTTCACTCTGTGTCATTTTTTTTTTTTCCTGTTTTTTGGAGAGTGTCTGAATTTTGTGTTCTTAATCATTGGTTTGAGCTTTTACGGCATTGGTTTTGCTCTTTTTAGTGTGTACCATTGGAGAGTTTTTTAGTTTACTGAGGCAGTATCTTTCTCCTTCTCGTGCCTCACACCTTCTGCACCTTTGGTATGAGTACCCGGTGTAGTACATGGCAAGCTACAGTTCCCATAATGCACTTTTACCAGGTATGTCTTATTTTGAAACATGTTTATGGGACTCTATCTCTGAGCATGTAATGTGCTGCTACTGATATCTGTCCTTTACATGGCCAGTTGTTTTTATAGAATTTGTTACCCCTGTATGGATTTAGGTGAGTAGTGTAGAGGGGGTAAGGGCAGTGGAATAGTTGAGAAAGGTTCAGGTGAGTAAGGTTAAAATATATTGCTTCCATCATAGGTCAGAATTGAGTAATAAAAGATATCTGCATAGGGGCGCCTGGGTGGCTCAGTCGTTGAGCGTCTGCCTTCGGCTCAGGTCATGATCCCAGGGTCCTGGGATTGAGCCCCACATCGGGCTCCCCGCTCCGCAGGAAGCCTGCTTCTTCCTCTCCCGCTCCCCCTGCTTGTGTTCCCTCTCTCGCTGTCTCTCTCTCTGTCAAATAGGTAAAATCTTAAAAAAAAAAAAAAAAAAAAAAAGATATCTTCATAGTTTTATTGTTTCTGTAGAACCTGGGTTTCTCAATCAGATTGAGTCAGGGATTAGGATTAGGGAAGAAGAGTGAAACATCTTCCTATCTTTGTTCAGGTGGTCTTTATGAAGTGAAGCTGGGGTGTGGCATGAGCTAAAACTATATTTTTGGCTTCATCTACCTGGTAACTAGTCTAAATTTCTTTTAGATTCTGGATTTACAATTTATGGGGTTGTTTTCCTCTCTCTTGCTCCCTTTCTCACCTTTTCTAATGATTTTTATGTCTGTGTCTTTGTTTCTTTTCAGTTCCCGCATTATGATTTTGGATAGGTATTAGAGAGATTGCGTTGAAGGCTGTTGCCATATTGAATTGAATATTTCTGAAGAGCCTTAGGATCATATTTTTAAGTTGCAGAGAAAAATCTGTTTGGGAATTGGATTGGAATAGTACTGAATTTAGGGACTCTTTTGGAGGAATTGGCTTTTTTCCAGTTCTAAGTACCTTTTGTACCTAAGTGTAGTGTTTTGTTGTTTTGGAAAAAAAAATTTTAAATAAAATGTCAGCCTTTTTAGAAAGATACGATCCTTGAATGGTGGCTGAGCTCTTGATTTTATACAGAAAATATTACTGTCTTTAGTAATTAGATACCCCACTATCCTCCTTCCCAGTTAATACTTGGTCTTACTTCGTGCAATGCTCATTATAGCTGAATTCTAGTTCAGTGAAAGAATTTATATACTTTCATGAAATTTGACATAGTGGGTTTTGACATTAATATGATTATTTTCCTAACTTTCCCATCTCCCTATCATAATGTAGTATTTATATTGTTTTGGTGGTTTTTAGAAACTGTGTTTTTGGTTGTAACTGATGCTTTTGGCGTTGTAATTAAATTAAGTTTATTTAGCTCATTTTACTGTGTTTTAACTATTGAATTTCAGTGTTTTCACCATTATTTTTTCTTGAGAAGTCTGTCTTCTTCCCATATATTTTGTTTGTTTGTTTTGTTCTGTTTTGTTTTGCATTTTCATTCTATTTGGAAAGTAAAAAACATTTTCTTCTCTGTACTAATAGTGACAAATCAGTTTTAAAGAAACCCATTGTAACTTAAGTGGCATAAGGTTATAATTGGGTTTTTAACCACAAATGTTAAATAGGGTGAGAGAGCCCCTACCAGAAAATGGGGGCTTCACTTGGGGCCTGGTGGGCCTGCTAATGCAACATAATAGTTTATAACTTAAATAAGGAGTTGTGGGGAAGAGAAGAACAAAATTGATTATATTTGCTATTTTGTTTTCTTCCTCTTATAGTTAATACCTCAGTAACCATGAATTGGACAACTTGTTTATGTCAATTGTATTAACGCATTTTTGGAGTAAAATGAATTGCATTATTTTTGATGGTCATCACTACTTGCATGCATATATTTCCATTGTGTGAGGTCAAGGTCTCTCATGAGGTGACCCCCTGATTTTATATTGATTGGATTTCATATTGATTGAACAAGAATTGTGCTTGTAATGCCCTTATCACCATGGGGTTACCCCATAGCTGACATACTGCCTGTGATTTGCTATTACTTTTATGAACTGCAGTATTGCTACTTTAAGTGTTTTATTTACATGGAAAAGATTTGCAGTCATCTTATCAATAAATTAAAAAGACGTATCTTTGTCGTTATTTGTCCATTGGGGTCATAACCCTCAGAAAACTCTCCTTATGACAATTAGAAATATTTTGCTTGGTCTCATGTTTTCATTATTATTTTATTTTTTATGTAATAATGTAGAACACAGCATCCCCCATTCTTGTGAAAAGTTTAATAGTAATTACAGTTCCAGATTATTTGACTTTGTTACATTCCATAGTAAATCTGTTTAATTTTCTTGCCAGAGGTTTTAGAAACACCGAATAGCCAAGGATAAGGAGTTATGCTTAGAATGCTAGTTGGGTTTGTATTTTTCTGTTTTATAGATTAAATATTTTAATGGTAGAATTCTTCTTATTACCATGTATTTCCACTGAAAATTTTCTCTAGACGTACTGTCATTGAGACTGTGAACTTCTCTTAAAAATGAAGTTCTCAATCTCAAAGAAAATAATCTCTATGGAAAAGTGCCTTTTTCTTAAATAATATTTATTTATTTATTTGAAAGAGAGACAGCAAGAGCGAGAGAGGGAACACAAGCAGGGGGAGTGGGAGAGGGAGAAGCAGGCTTCTCGCCAAACAGGGAGCCCGATGCGGGGCTCGATCCCAGGACTTGTGCATCACGACCTGAGCCAAAGCAGATGCTTAATGACTGAGCCACCCAGGCACCCCAGAAAAGTGCCTTTGTGTTTTGGATCTGATTCTCTATCCCATGATGGATATGGGAGTTAATTTCATAGTGGATATGGGGGTGGGGGAGTCAGTTGTTCACTAGAGTTGTAGCCAGCAGG
>NC_138380.1:39562095-39571278 GCF_054177405.1 Leptonychotes weddellii | reverse complement strand
TGGGGGGTGGGAGGGATGGGGTGGCTGGGTGATGGACATCGGGGAGGGTATGTGCTATGGTGAGCGCTGTGAATTGTGTAAGACTGATGAATCACAGATCTGTACCCCTGAAACAAATAATACATTATATGTTAATAAAAAAAAAATTTTGGTTTCAAAGATAGAGTGAGGGTTTTTTGGTGTGTGTTTGTGGTGTGTGTGTATGTGTGTGTGTGTGTGTTTAATATCTCTCTTTCCCAGTGGGAAAAGGTTATGGTTTTCTAAGTTGCTTACTGGGGAATACAAAAGGGAAACAAAGTGATTTTGTTCCCTAACATTGGGTTTATATGCTGCTGCTAAGAACTTTGGAACTTTGGATGGACTTAGTTCCTTTGCCTATTAACCAGTGTATGGCCTATATTTTGAAACTCGCTTTGGCATACAAATCTGGGTTTTTGCCAAAATAAAAAAATATGTTTGTCAATGTATAAATCTTGCTGTGTAGGCTGAAGTTGGATGACTTAAAATTAGAATCAATTGTTATCTGAAAGAAAATGCAAGAAATATAGCAATATTTACTGCCTGCTGTGCACTGACATCTTTGCATCGTTAGGATCTTAAATCTAAAAAGAACTGTTAGCTAATTCAAAACTTTTGATGTGTTTAATGTATCAGGTTTAATAGTTTAGACACTTTTACTAACTCCCTACATCTTCAAAAAACAGATTTAGGAGAATGTCAGTATATATTTTTTTCATTTCAAGAGAACAGAATATTAACTAAAATTGCTAAAAACAAGGTTAAAAATATGATATAGTCAAACAATCATGTCATCATTTTAAGTCTGTTTTGTAACTTTAATTTGAAACTTTTATTTTTATTTATTTATTTATTTTTTAAAAAGATTTTATTTATTTATTTGACAGAGAAAGACACAGCAAGAGAGGGAACACAAGCAGGGGGAGTGGGAGAGGGAGAAGCAGGCTTCCTGCGGAGCAGAGAACCCAATGCAGGGCTCGATCCCAGGACCCTGGGATCATGACCCGAGCCCAAGGCAGACGCTTTAATGACTGAGCCACCCGGGGGCCCCTAATTTGAAACTTTTAAGTAAATCAAATCTTACTTGGTAAAATAGGGCTTTATTTCTCAATTGTCTGACCTCTATGATCCATAGGATTTGCTACTGAGCAGATAGGAGGGTTTGCATATATTCTAAAATGGAGATCTGTATTCAGTGGTTTTCTTACCTGTAGACAGAGAATATCTACTGCCTTTTGTTCATTGTACTGCATTTTACTATTTAAAATAAGTGTAAAATAAAAGCAGTTAGTACCTGCTTTATTGATGTACTTAAAAAAAGCAGATACCCATATACTTGAGTGTATAATATTTAAACTATACAGGAAAGCTGTACTAATTCAAAGTTAAAGTGTTTTTTTGTTTTAATTAAGTAAAAGGTGACAGAATGCCATTATTGAATATTAATTCATTAATGTAGAGCCTATGTTCTAATTAGAGTATATGTTCAAATCTTGATAAGGCTTGGTTAGATAAGAACTTTGCTTAGTGCAGAAAGATTTATTATCCTTTTTTCCCTTGTAGTTCATCAAAAAACATCTTTAATTTTCAAATGACTCAAGAGTATTTTAATATTTGTAGGTAGTTAGCATATATTACATATTATGAAGATATTTTAGAGCATGAACTGATTATCTAATTAGTACTGTGTTCTTTCACTGTAATACTGTTCTATAAGAGTACAAATAATAATAGCTAATATGTATTTCACATACTGTGCACCAAGTACCATTCTAAGTGCTTTGCACATATTTATTTAATTCTTCTAAGAACAGTTACTACAATTATTACCATCCCTATTTTATAGATGATGAAACTGAAGCATAGAAAGATCAGATAACATGCCCAAGAGCATAATCAAACACGTGAACTACTCATTATAGTGTAAGTGGGTAAGTGTTATTAATAGAGAAAAGCACAAAATGATAGGCATTTGAAGTGTTTAGTCCACCATACTGCTAGAAGTAGATGTCCCAACTCTTATGTTTCTACTAAAAAAACTCTCATACCTTTCCTTTCCCCAAAACAATTGCTTCCCTTTCAGATTAGTACTACCCAATATTCAATCTAATGAGAAGTACATTATTTGAAGTTGTAATGGTAAACATCTGAAAAGCCAGAAAGCAGAAGCCTAAAACAAATGATTACTTTTGGAGGGTTGGAAGAATCTGGATATGTTCTCTAAATATTGATATTCCAAAAATAAACTCCAGTCTCTGGAAGAATAATAATACTGCCAAAGCTCTTTGATTTAAATCTTCAATAGTTTAGGTATATAAATAACAAAAACCTTTTGGTATAAATGAAAAATGAAAGCTAAATTAGTAAATATTTTAACTAAGAATAGTGTTACAGAAAATTATTCCTTTCTTTATTTAAAGGGGAATTGTGGTTTATAAATTAGAAATTACTAGTATTTCAGTAGTCAAATACAACAAAAAATAGTACCTTTTGCTTTTGGATGCAGCATTTTAGAATGCTATTTTTAGAATGCTTTTATCTTTCATTTATACTTATTTCCAAAACCAAATTTCCCTCTTCCTACATATCTTAAATAAGTAGGTACAGTTCATGTTAATTGAACATTTAAACATTTTTCTTAGAAGGAAAATTCTGATTTGGACCACATGATTTATATTTAGCAGTGAATTTTGCAATAATTTTCAACACTTAGGATTATAAAAATTCTGTATTCCCTTAAAAAAATTTTGTTAATGATGGAGCAAACAAATATGATATCTGTAGTTCGAAAAAAACATTCTGAACTTTCCAGAGTGTCAGCTGTGCCCATATAGTGTGTATGTAACGTGGGGCTCATGTATGAGTAAATAAGTAGCAGAAACAGTTTTTATGGAAGCAATATTCAGAGTACTTAAAGTTAGTGGAAATACATGAAAAATTAAAACACAATCACATTGGGAGTAATGGAGGAATGGAGTGAAAAAGGTTATCTTAACCACTTTTTCAATTTCTGCAGGCTTCCGGATGGTAGGAAATGCTTTGTTCTTCCCTCCAGCCCATCTGTTGTTCTTTAGCATAACTGACATCAGCACAACTACTACAGCCATTAAGTGTCACCCTATAAAAATGGCAAAATTTAGAACTTACTACACAGTTCTATGGAAAGAAGATTATAAGAATCAAAGTTGTATTTTGTTGAAAGATTCGCTCTTTTATTTTTTATTGTTTAGTGTGTGTGGCATAATGGTGTGATAGAAGTAATGCCCAGGAATTAGAACAGATTTCCCTCACTTGAGATGGTGTAGACAATTTTTCATGACTTAGAATTAAACATAGGGATTTCTATATGTTTCATGGGAATGAATTACTTACTGAGTAAGGGATATAGTATATGTGATTTGCTGAACCTATGCGTTTGTTTTATTACTTATTTCCCCCCAGACTATTGTATTTTTGCCAGAAATGGAAATGTATATTGCTGTTTTCTACACAAAAGTTACTTTTTAAGATTTTATTTATTTGTTTTTTAGAGAGGGAAAGGGGAGGGAGGGCAGAGGGAGAGAGAAAGAGAGAATCTTAAGCAGGCTCCATGCCTAGCATGGAGCCTGGCACAGGGCTAGATAGAGCTCACAAGCCTGAGATCATGACCTGAGCCAAAATCAAGAGTCAGATGCTTAACTGACTGAGCCACCCAGGTGCCCCTCACAAAAATTACTTTTAGAAAAATAGTTATAATAATAATTATTTGTGCCAGTTTTAGTTCAGCAAGTATACCATTTTTGTAGTTTAAACATTTTTAATTTTTAATTAATTAATTAATTTTTAGAGGGAGAGGGAGAATCTTAAGCAGGTTCCATGCCCAGTGTGGAACCTGATTCAGGGCTTGATCTCACAACCCTGAGATCTTGACCTGAGCCGAAATCAAGAGTCAGACACTTAACCAACTGAACCACCCAGGCACCCCTAAATATTTTTTTAAAAGTAGAGCACTAAAAAACAAATAAATAAATAAAAAATTAATTAATAAAAGTAGAGTGCTAAGCAAAATAAATTTCTTTTTAGATAACATGAAATATTATAAAATAATTTTTATTTATTAGTGCCTGCCTAGAGTCGGACCTCATAAATTTTATTTATTGCTGATTGGTTTACAAACAGGACTTGTGTTTGCTAGCATAGAGTTTAGACAGTGAATCTTTACTTTTAATCAACAGACACATCCTTAGGGTAATTTTGGATTGCTTATTCATCTTAACCTTCTTTAACTTTTCTGTTCCTTAATTACTTAGTGTCTGAAAACTGGCCTTTTAAGAAAAGTTAAATAAAGTTTTGTTAAAATCAGAATAATTCTTGTCTAGGTTACTTTTGCCCATTTTTTGTGTACTATAATATAAAAATAGAAAAATCAAACAATACAGTATTTATTATGTGTTGCTTTTAGGGAGATTGCTGTCACTGTTCTTGTGTTATTTCCTCCAAGTACATATCTTTCTTCCAGCTTGTATAAATTTCATGAAATTTCATATTTATTTTGAAAAAGTCTTCCAAGATTATGTCACATTTGAGTTCAGGAAATACAGTTGTGACTAGAAGTATTATGTTACCTTTAGGGATAAATCAATTAAAACAGTACCTCCAGTTTTGGCAAACCTCATTTTTAAGCCATTTGAACCATCCAAGTGATATTCAAATATGCAGTGAAATTTACTAGCCCCAGAGGCCCGGTGAGTTCTACAATGTTTGGTTTCTTAAAGACAAGCTAAACTGAATAGCAGTAGTAGATGAGGTTCATTCAGAATGTCATGTAGCACAGAAACAAAGCATTTGTCTTCCAGTGTGAATTCTCATAGGTTTTAGCCCCCCCCCACTTAGGCTCTTTCTGTGGCCAGGATCAGAGTCCTGTGATGTATAGTCTTTAGGGCCACTGTAGTTTCAAGTCTGGGGAGTGTACATTCTCCAGCAGAGGCTTTCTGTAGGGAATTGGCTTATAGAATGGGCATTTCTGAGAGTAGAATGGTGGTTACCAGGGGTGGGGAAATGGAGAGATGCTGGTTAGAGGGCACATCTTATATCTTCAGATAGAAGATGAATAAGCTCTGGAGATCTAATGTACAACATGGTGATTATAGTTAATAATAATGTATTGTATACTTGAAATTTGCTAAGAGAGTAGACCTAAAAAGCATTCTCACCATGAGAGAAAAAAAAATGGCAACTATGTGAAGCGATGGATTCGCTAATTCATCTGATTGTGATAATCATTTTTCACAGAGTATTTGTATGTCAAATTGTTGTGTTGTGTACTTTAAATATATACAATTTTATTTGTTAGTTATAGCTCAGTAAAGCTAAAAAAAAGAATGGGTGTTTGTTCTTTGGCCATAGGGTGGACCATTCTTACTCAGTTTCTTCATTCTTGGCAATGAGTTGGTATTTATCGAATGCTGGTCCAATGACTGACGAAAAGGATTAGAGAAGGAATGGTATAGAAACAAGTGACTTAGAGGAGCTTCAGAGCTTGACCAGTTTGCCTATGGGAAATTAAGATCATTTAATTTGGCTACCTAAAAGAATTTTTGACTGAATTCCATTTGTTACAGGAATAGGTTAAAACTATGGCCTAAAACAAGGATTTTTCAATTTTGTGGGAATTTAATTAAGTCTTGGTAATCTTGTCACTTCTCCTATGGATGATGGAGGTTTACTTGTGGAATATTTGTTTGTTTAGGTCAAACATTTTACTGACCTTTTTTATTTCTTCAGACATAGATAATGATGTCACGAAGAGTCTTGGATCCATATTTCATAAAGGGCATGGATTGCAATTTGAATTCCTTGTATGCATAATTATTCACTATGCTAATGAATATGCCTGCATTGTTACTTTAGATTGTAGAAAAGAAATTTCAAAAGAATTATGTTTTTATTGGCATTGACTTTATGTCAATAGTCATGAGTTCAAGTATTTTTGTGTACAGATATCACTTTATAGAAAACACATTTGACTGTCTCATAATGGACTGTGTCAAAATTTCTTTTACTTATATATTTTGCATGAAAATATTTAATATTCTTATCAAACTTATATATATTTATATCAGCACTGGCCACCTAAAATACATAATTATAAAAAAGTGAAAATAGAAGGGGTTATAGCAAAACAAAAATCAGAAGTACACAATACTCTGATGCTATTTGGGAAAAATCTCAGAGTTTTAATCATGAAATAGACAAGCAGAGGACTCATAGGAAAGGAAAAAGGATCTGTAATTTGTCACAGAGGAGATGAGTCAACACAGGTCAGAGAATGTATAGATTTTTATGAAGGCATGAACAGCTTCATACCTTATAATGCAAACACTGTTGTTTCGATTTGAAATACTGTTTCTTGAGGTCACATAATATCATCTAGGAAACAGTGTGATAAGTAAAGAAAACTTATAATAAATTTAAATCTCATTTTGGATAGGTAACACCGAGTCTTATTTTTCACTTTTCCTTCTTTGTGTGTCTAAATAATACTGTCTTATTTAATCAGTAGATAAGAACCTCTTTCTAAAGACCAGACTGTAGTGATTCACTTTTAATTTTTACATTTATTAGTGAGTTATTATTAATTTCATTTCCTCCCAGTATCTTCTTTTATCTCCATTATATACCTCTTTATTTTTTCACTTTCTCCTTCTGGGAGACTTAACTTTTTTCCCTATATGAAGAGATCTGAACAAAATTTTACATACAGCTTTCACTTAATTGCTAGAAATATTTTCATGCTATTTCATTTCGTAGTGGAGTACAAGTTACATTGCCCTAATGTGGAGGTGTCTTAAAGACATTTTCTTCCTTGGGCACCTGGGTGGCTCAGTTGGTTAAGCGACTGCCTTCAGCTCAGGTCATGATCCTGGAGTCCCAGGATCGAGTCCCGCATCGGACTCCCTGCTCGGCAGGGAGTCTGCTTCTCCCTCTGACCCTCCCCCCTCTCATGCTCTCTCTCTCTCATTCTCTCTCTCAAATAAATAAATAAAATCTTAAAAAAAAAAAGATATTTTCTTCCTTTCTCTTGGAGTGGTCTAGAACCTCTGACCTGGAACACGAAAACATAAGACCGTGAATCTTAGTTTACTATATATTTTCTTAGAAGCCACTACAGGTAAGTAATTTATTTGGTGTTATATGATGCTGTTTAACTTTGATTGGGCCAATTAATAGCAATAAGATTACTTTTAAATGTCTTTCAATTTGGAGATGTTTACTGCTATCATCAGCAGCAACTCCCTTCACTTCCACACACAAAACTTCCCCCACAAAACTTAGGTATGTATGTATGTATGTATGTATGTATGTATGTATTTCAGTATCTTTCCTCCCCTTCACAGTTGATGGGATGTGGGTGGCTTTCTAGAGAGCGGTGGGGGAAGGGAGGCCTTGGCTGGGGGATGCTGTTGATTTAAGACAGTGGGCATTCTTAATAGGCAGCATCTGCCCTCTCACTTTTGGTAATGCAGCTGACCCTTTCAGTTGCTGGATACCAGAGCTGTAAGTGGCAACTTTAATGCGATACCTTAGAGTTTTGTTCTTACTAAATAAATCACATTTGGAAGCTTTTATGCAATCATAGTCATGCTTATATTTTAAAAAGTCTAAACATGATAAACATTAAAAAAATGAATTTATATACATGAAGCCAAATTTGATTTTCTAGGTAATGACTAATTCATCTAGAAATTCAAATGGTTGCTTTTAGTGTTCATCTGTGTAAAGTGACATAATCAAAAAAGAAAGCTATGCTGTGATACTCTGTGCTTCACTGCAAGTAGCTTTCTTGATGATAAATTAATTTTGTCTAATGCTCTTTCAAATAGTCGCTTCTCTCCTAAGCAGAACTTGCTCTAGTTCGAAGTAACTTAATGTTTACTGTTAGAATGAGACCAATATGATTGTTTGCTTTGTCTTTTATTTAGGAGCTTTTTTTTAGTTAGTACCACCTGAGTGGGCATATTGAGTATTTGAAATATAATTATAGATCAAAAGATATACAGAGATGTTATGTAATCTCATAGATTTCTACCTTTAAAGCAAGCAGTGTTGGAATTTGTACTTAAATGATGTTGGATCTAAAATTGGATCAAAAGGGGCAGAAATTCAGAGGCATTTAGTTCTCCCTAATTCATAGTGTTAGAGAAGGAGGGTGAGATGAATTGCCATTGATGTTTAAGAGTAAAATTCTTTTTTTTTTTTTAAAGATTTTTTTTTTTTTTGAGATTTTATTTATTTGCGAGAGAGACAATGAGAGACAGAGAGCATGAGAGGGAGGAGGGTCAGAGGGAGAAGCAGACTCCCTGCTGAGCAGGGAGCCTGATGTGGGACTCGATCCTGGGACTCCAGGATCATGACCTCAGCCGAAGGCAGTCGCTTAACCAACTGAGCCACCCAGGCGCCCAAGAGTAAAATTCTTAACTATTATGGAGAATTTCCTGATCTTTTTCACCTTGTTTCATTCTCTTCAGTGTTACTCATACACAGCTTTTGGTATTTAATTTTAGATTTGATATGGGAAATTGCCAAAAAGCATTTTAAAAATAAAACTTCAAAAATTATAGACTATATACTTAAATATTTAAAAAAACAATAAAGTAGGCAAAATTACAAAATGTATTTTTTAAAGAAACCAGAATTTTATGTGATACCTAAATTTTTAAATTTACTTTTGAATTTACTTAATTATATTTCCAGTTTTTCCCATTTTTTAGAATTTCCATAGTTTCCTCTCCCACCTCAAAATTAAAAAAATCAATTATTATTTCAGGTTATGGAATTAAAGAAAAAAAAACATAGTCCTAGATAACATTGGGATCGAGTGACTTTCTATTTCAGAAGACACTGACATGGAAGAAGGAATGTGAGAATTTAAAACACAGCTATAATATATGTTAAGAAAAAAAAAAAGAAGAAGAAGAAGGTAGCGAGAGGGGAAGAATGAAGCGGGGGAAATCGGAGGGGTAGACGAACCATGAGAGACGATGGACTCTGAAAAACAAACAGGGTTCTAGAGGGGAGGAGGGTGGGAGGATGGGTTAGCCTGGTGGTGGGTATTGAGGAGGGCACATTCTGCATGGAGCACTGGGTGTTATGCACAAACAATGAATCATGGAACACTTCATCTAA
>NC_138380.1:39519975-39561595 GCF_054177405.1 Leptonychotes weddellii | reverse complement strand
GAGAGACGATGGACTCTGAAAAACAAACAGGGTTCTAGAGGGGAGGAGGGTGGGAGGATGGGTTAGCCTGGTGGTGGGTATTGAGGAGGGCACATTCTGCATGGAGCACTGGGTGTTATGCACAAACAATGAATCATGGAACACTTCATCTAAAACTAATGATGTAATGTATGGGGATTAGCATAAGAATAAAAAAAAATAAAAAAAATAATGTAGTAGAAATAAAAGGTATGAATAAGAAATGGGAAAAAAAAAGTAAAACACAGCTATAGTAGGCAGACAAATCAAGGAAAATCTATCTGGAAATACATTGTAACATGATTTAATAATCACACCAATAAATGTTTAATTTAGACTGTTGGCAAAATAGCACAGAAAATATTATAATTGGATTTTTTTGATTATTAATGACTCTTGATAGTAGTTTTCTGGGCATATCTTGGAATTGGTTAGAACTTTTAAGTTATAGATCTGTGGAAAATATTATATACCATATATAAAATACTATATCATTAGAATTTATGAATAAATGACGTTTAATCATATTTTAATAAAATTTTATTGAAATTGTAAACAAACTTGACAGCCAATTAATTTAAAGCAATTATTTAATGTTCACAAATTGCATTATTTGGCATGCCTCCATTTTGGATTTATAATTTGGAAATTCTTTTAAGTCAAGGAATGATCACCTGCTTCATTGAGATTGTGATAATCTAAAAGAGCGAGATGGACTATACTTAAATTAGACCTCTGACCCAAACTTGGCAATTCTCTCAGCTTGCCAGGGAAAACACTTGCAGGGTTCATTACTTTCTTCTGTCATTTTGAGAGGTTGTACCCCATTTTTCTCCTCCATTGGCTAACCTTTGACTTTCCAGAGACCTGCATTTCTTTACAACAGGACGAACAAACACTCTTGGTATGTGAAGATTAAAGGTCCATGGCCCTGCAGGTGCCCTGCAGCAAATTTGTTAAGAATTAATTTGGCACCTCTAGTTGTAGTTTGTTTTGTGTAGGAAACCAGATAGATTTCAATAGTGTATCTTGAATCTTAGGACTTAGTACTTTTGTTACAAACAACAGGAAAAAAAAAATGACCAAGTGCCAGTAACATTTACTCTTCAAAAGAAAGTTTTTGTCTTTCTGTGCCTGGTTATCTTCAAGAGTTGCAGAGTAAAAGAGATAATTTCAGTGGAAATATATTTCTGCCTCTGATATAGAAAAGACCTTTAAAACAGTCATTGTTGACATGAAAAGGAAAACATTCTGATTTTCTGGGATGTAGCCTTAGAAAACAAGCCAGAGTAAAAGAACATGTAGAAATGAAAAACTTATGACTTGAGGAGATGACCTGTTGTGAATTATTTCAGAATTCAGTGGGTATCTCAGATGGCCAGTTTTTCTCTACGTTCTTGCTCCTATGAACTTACCTTATTGAGTAGGTATCAGCTTTGTTTTGAAAAAAAAAAAAAAAAGAAAAAAGTAAAAAAAAAAAAGAAAAATCACTGTAACTACAGAATACCAGTATTCTGAATACATGAAACACTTGCTGTAGAACATACTGTCAAGTATGTACTATAAAGGACATAATAAGGTTCTATACAACCAAAGAATATAAAGAAGCATTTCTCTAAGAAATTTTAACTATTGATTGGTCTTTAGTAGTAGGTGACTTGGCTAGCAGATTTTAGAATCTAAAATTAGTGGATGCATTTTGTCAGTTTCAGTTAGGTACTTCTGACATCAGATAGAGTAATCTGGAAGCAATAGAGAAATCAAGAAACAGAGAAGCAAGAAGGAATAGACCCCTTCTTAGGCACATATTTTCTACCTTTTTGTTAAAGTGGGCAACAAAAGATGTATTTCATAATACTACCAATGCAGCTGACTCCTGGAGTTTAGTTGATTATGTTCTATTTAGGATTAGAAAAGCTAAAAACAGGCATTTGATAATATATTTGATAAGTTCTGAGTATGGTTGGTAAAATAGTACATTCAGAATCATGAAGGGATGCTCCTCTTTTATTTTTTATTTTTTAATTTTTTTTGGCATTTTAAATGATGCTTTTTATTAGAACATTTAAAACTGTTTTTACCCTAAGAATTGCTATGTGAAAATACAGAAGAATTATTCCAATCCCAAAAGTATTATGTGTAGCTTACATTATATACAATATTATCTTCTTCATTAACATATAATATATTATTTGTTTCAGGGGTACCGGTCTGTGATTCATCAGTCTTACACAATTCACAGAGCTCACCATAGTACATATCCTTCCCAGTGTCCGTAACCCAGCCCCCCCATTCCTCCCACCCCCCTCCACTCCAGCAACCCTCAGTTTGTTTCCTGAGATTAAGAGTCTCTTATTGTTTGTCTCCCTCTCTGGTTTTGTCTTGTTTCATTTTCCCTCCCTTCCCCTGTGATGCTCTGTCTTATTTCTCAAATTCCTCATATCAGTGAGATCATATGACACTTGTCTTTCTCTGATTGACTTATTTCGCTTGGGATGCTCCTCTTTAACTATCTAGCATGGGCAGAATCAATTTGGTAAATACAAATACTATCTTGTTATTGAAAACTTCTTTAATAGTTGGGTAACTTATAAATAGTTATCAAAGAGTTTCTCTGTCTCTACAGTTTACTGTAGTGAACCTTCTGAAATTTCATTGGATAGAAATTTAATTATGCCCTCTTTTTTAGGAGAGATATGCTCAGTTCTCTTATTTGTTTGTAAGCCTCAGCTTTGAATTGTTAATTTGATAATTGTTAAGTAGAAGAGAGGAGAGACTATAGCTTTAAAAGAACCTTACTCAGTAAGGTTCCATGGCTCAGGAATACTTTGAAAAGCCATGTTTTTATGATATCATGATGGGTTAAAGCAGAAGACTCTGGACAACATACTCACTAGCCTACTCACTAGCTCCTTGGGCAAGGTATTAAATTCTCTGTGCCTCAGATCCTCTTTTTGTAAAATGGGGCTAATAATAGTACCTATCACATGAAGTTGTTATGAAGATTGAAAAAATTAATATAAGCACCTAGAAAAGTGCCTGGCAATAGCACTATCCATGTTTTAGCCAACATTATTATTAGATTTGGTGCATTTGCCTATTTTTTCACTTTGGCAATTGTTTTGCTTAGGGGGCCTATAATTGTAGTTATTGAATTACATTTTTTTGCAGAAATACAGTTGTCTCTGAATTATATCTCTCTTAGAAGATTGGGCCCATGATAGGAAAGCTAGGCAAAGAGTTAGGTATTTCCTGGTAAATATTATATAATAGGTCACTTAGTCAACAACATCATTTAGGGCCCATGTGTATAGAGTTTTGTTTTAGCCTCCTCGGTTTGCTGGATTGCATCAAGTAAAACAGTTCAAATCAGGACTTGGAAATTGTGTTTCTTACAGGGATTTGATTCAGGAAGGCAACTAGCTACGGTCTGTAAGATCAAGGACTTGAACTGTAGTCCACATGGAAGCCATATTGAACTGGTACCTTGATGCAGTGCAAGGGAACATGCATTGCTTTTCTTTTTCTACTTGTTGAACCAGTACTATAACCAACCCAGAAAGAAATATTTTTGTTTGTGGTTTAAATAGCATTTAGCAGTCTTCTATTGTTGTTGATACTGTTACTCACTTAGAGAAAATTTGGAAGATGGTTATCTGTTCAGTGTTAGTATGCAGACGCTGCAGGCACCAGCTGCAGTTGTTTTCCAAAGGGCATGCAACCAATCTAGCTATCATGCACCCAGCTGTAGTATTGCTGACTATATTTGGTCTTTTTTTTTTTACATACAGTTGCATGCATACTAACTAACACTTTTGGTTGCAAAACTAAAATTGAAGGATGTGTACTGTGTTTTGATGCTCTTGATCTTCTTTTTCATCTGTTCTTGGTTTTAGTTCCTAAATTTCCTGCTATTATTCTTGGGCATTTCTGATCACAAGTATATATTCAAATTCTATCTGATATACCCTTTTGGAGGGGTGGGGCTCAGGGCAGTTAGATAAGTATATGATGTACTGAAATGATTTGCTTTGACGTGACCCAATTAGAATTTGCTTTAGCCCTGAGCCAGCTCAAATAAGATTGAGCTAATTTATGCCACTATTTTTTCCAGTAATGTTGAACTGGAGCAGAACCACTTATTGTACTAATGCTCTCTTCTAAAATGTACAGATGCGTATTTACACAGACAGGAAACTTATGCATGCTAGTTGCATTTTAATCTTGTGGCGGGCAACATATTGTAAAAAGGATAGTTTCCATCTTTGACATGATTTTCTGGTATGAAACATGATATAAATTAAATATTAAAATAAAAAGCTGGAGTAGGATGGATATGTTTATTCCATAGTTACAGGCTTGTGGTCAGTTTTATGCTGTAACTATGAAGCAAATATTAATAATAATCAATGAATATTTATTAAGCCCTTACTTTTTATCAGGCACCAGGCTAAGCTGTTTACATTAAATAATTCACACTAAAGAAAAATTTTTGAAGCAGGTACTGGTAATTTTTTAATTTTACACATGAAGTAAAAGAGACAGATGTTAGCATACTATTTCAAGGTCACACAGTTTGGGAGCAGGGATACAATTCCAGTTGTTTTTGACTTTAGAGTCTAAGCTGTTAGTGTCTGTTCTATTTTTACTGCCTCCCATGTTAAATTGCCATGCAGATTATGTAGATTAGTGTCTCAGCAGCAAATAGATGGCACACTCAAATGGAGTAATTGAGAGAGTAGTTGTGAACAAGGGTAAGAGAGAACAACAAGGGAGGTGAGCTGGCAACAGTGGGAACCATTACCATCCCTATGTGTGGAGGGATAGAATACTCTTAAATAAGAGTATAGCTGTAGTTATAAGAGAGGGCCATCTGACAGGAGCTATATTGCCTTAGGCTGAGGTACACAACCCCCTTGATGACCTAGTAGGGAAGGAACTGAGGAAGGAAATACCTGACCCCACTTTCCTCCCTCTCCTGTCTCTTGCCAGTGATCCTCATTGGCCAGCTCAACTGGAAACCAGAGGAAAAGGGATCCTTTGATACAGTGGTCAGTTTCTTCTGGCACAGAGCAGATTGGAAACAGATGGAAAGTTTTCAGGGCCAACGGAAAATATCCAGTTCATAGATGCACTACCAAGAAAATAGTTTCTCAATGTCAAAGCATCAGTGAAGCCAGGACTTTTTACTTTTGTCTCTAATCATTTGACTTGCTTTTTTTTTTAATTTTAATTTTTAAATTTTGTCTTCTAAATTACAGATTTCAGAAGCAGCATGGGTTCTTAGGGAGAATGTAGACTAGGATTGCCAGAGTTACCTTTAGGATTTTGAAAAAATGAACTTTGGATATGCTCTCCTTGTTTTTTTCTTCTTCTTTAAAATATGAATACCAATACCAGTACTATTCCTGTTCTAGATAGATACAATAAGGGGTCATGAAATAATAATAAACTTTGCACATTTAATAACATAGGTATATCTACATTTTTTACCTTTTTCTTTGGCCTTCCTTCCTAAATCTTTAGACTTCTATCTGAGATAATTTTTTCTCTGCCTAAAAAATACCCTTTACTATTTCTTTTAGTATGGGTCTGCTGGAAAGTAAATCTTTCAATTTTTCTTTGTCTGAAAAGATTTATGTTCGTTTTTGAAAGATATTTTTGCTGGGTATAGAATTCTAGGTTAGCAGTTATTTTCTTTCAGTGCTTTGAAAATATCAGTCCTTGGCCACCTCACTCTATAGTTACTATTGAGAAAATAGCTATGTTATTCTAACTATTACTTCTTTGAAGGTAGTTTGTCCTTTTTGGGCTGCTTTTAAGATTTTTCTCTTTTTGATTTTAGCAATTTTACTATGATAGGCTTAAAGTTATGGATTCATTCACAACTCACTTCTTTCCAAAGCTCTTACTTCAAGAGCATCCAAAAGGTTGGGTGATAATTAATTGTTACTTTAAAAAAAAGAAATTGGTGAAAGAAACTAGTAGGTAGTGAGGTTGATGTAAGTAGGTTAATAGTGTTTCTTTTAAGTACTTTTACATATTCTTTTTTTTTTTTTTTAAAGATTTTATTTGAGAGAGAGCTGCGCATGTGCAGGCACAAGTGGGGGGAGGGGCAGGAGAGGGAGAAGCAGACTCCCCATTGAGCAGGGAGCCTGAGGTGGGGTTCTATCCCAGGACCCCGAGATTATGACCTGAGCTGAAGGCAGATACTTAACCAACTGAGCCACCCAGGTGCCCCACATATTCCTTCTTAATATTGCTTCTTTTCCCCCCCAGCTGTATTGAGATATAATTGATAAATAAAATTGTATATATTTAAGTTGTACAGTGTGATGGTTTATATACATATATATTGTAAAATGATTACCGCAATCAGCTAATTAACACATCCATTATGTGCTTGTGTGTGTATGTGTGTGTGTGTGTGTGTGTGTGAATGAATACTGGTTCTCAACAGGAGATGATGGTAATGCAGGAAGTCAGGAAAGGTCAAAGAGAATCTAACAAGGTTCTCTCTTTCACTGATCTAATGCTGGAAAAGTAGAAGAAGAGAAGAAAAGCATACACTTTTTCTCCCTTTACCCAGAGCACTAAGAAGAAGATAGAAGAGAAGAAGGTGATTGTTTGAGATCTCATTGTTTATTACAGTGTAATATATAGACTTATTAGCATTCTCTTCTGTCTTTGTCACTTTGTCAGTAGTGAAATAATCCATTTGGAGGGAGAAATGCTTTTTAGTGAAAAGCATATCAATTCAGAAGCATTATACAAAGTGAAGGATCTTAAAAAGGGTAGGAGATTGTTTATGGTAAAAGAAAACTTATTTTATCCAATGAATGTCAATCTGTAATGAAGGCCGTCACGCTGCTGAAGCTTTTTTCCTTCCATACACCAAGTTCATTTTATATCAGCATCAGTGAAATCTCCCATAGTCAATCCTGTTACTCAGGACAAGAAAATGTAGAAAAAGGAGAACAAGGAATTTTATGATTTAAAATGTAAAAATTTTTTTATAATCACTAAACTGTGTTGGAGTAAAAATGATGAAATGCTTTTCTTTTGATAGTAATCTGAAAAAATTTGTGTACTAAATCTGTAAGCCAGATACTTGAGTTACTGGATTGATATTGCATGATGGAAAGTATCTGAAGCATTTTGATTTCTTGAAAGGTTATGTTGTGAAAAATTTGTTTTGTAAGAGTAGATGTACAAAAAGCATATGCCATTGTTATTACCTAAAATCCAATAAAAGATAGCTTTTGCAGATTATTACCACATGTGTGTAGGAGTTGCTTTCATAGTTAGGTTATTTTAGATACCAGAGTAATTTGTTTCATATTTTAAGCATTGGAGTGCCCCTTCAAATCCAGTATTCCTGTGACTCTAGCATGATATATAATAGAAATAACACAAAATAAAATATCTCAGCAAGTAATTGAGATAACAAATTCTATGGGCAACCCACTGAATGAAATGATATTTGCAGGGACATTGTGTGAGTGCAGTATCTCTGAGGAATCTTCCCCCAAAGCTACCAAATTCAATAATTATGTCCTTAAACCACATAATTCAAAAGAACAAGAGCACAAAGCAATTTGATTGCATGACAAGCAATTCCTTAGTGACCACAATATAGTATACTTTTTAACATTCAACTTGTAACGTATTTGCTTATAAAGTATTACTTAGGTGTGTACATGCAGTAACAAAATTAGGATTTCTTTTTGTGGTCTGTGTTTATTGGATTTTAAGTGATGACAAAATTCTAAAGTCATTTGAACTAAGGTCAGTTATAGTCAGTAGTAATAGTTGTAGCAGAAGTAATGAGTAATCATAAAGAAGGCCATTCTCATTTCCCACTTTGAAAGACATGAGCCTTGTGTGGTCTATTATTATTAATGGCTTACCATCACCATCTAGAATTCAACATTTTTTTATTAGCCTGAAACATATTTCAAAAATTTGCTGTCCAGTTTAGGAGTACAGTCTTTGCCTTATCTATTGCATTTTTGGGGTGTATTTGTTATTAGCAATTCCTCAGTTGTAGAAGCTAATAGACATTAAGGAATATTTTACTTTTATAACTTAAAGATGTTGCTCACTTGGGCTAAGTTCAGGTAGATTTAGATGATTTGCTTATTGTTAATGTGAATGCAAGTAAGTAAGTCTTGTAGGCCTACAAAAAAGGAGACAGACTTGTGCTGTAATGAAACAATTCAATGAAGCTATTCACATTATATTGTATTTTGCTGCAGTGTTGTCACTCTATATGCTACCAAAATGAATTTCTAAAACAAATTGTTAGATATTGTTAGCAGGTCAATCACTGAATGAAGAAAATGTCAAAAGTCAGGTGATAATGAAGTGACATATGTTCAGTAGCCTATATGTGTGTAGAGGGGTGGGAATTGAAGATATACAAGTAAATAAATGTCATCTTCTGACTGGTAATAGATAGGCAGGATGTTGTTAGTTGCTTGTTCTCAGCAGCTCAGGCAGCTAGCTAACTGTATGCCCCACAAAGATTATGTATAACATCTGCTGTGAAACATGGAATCAAGTTAGGAATGATTCAAGTTGGAGGATGCAGCTCAGCACAGAACCCTTTTCTCTCCTTAAAGAAGATAGTAAGGCCAGAATTAAGGGATTAGTTCCCAATTTAGAGGTTGAACTGTTAAGATTAGCCTCAACATTCAGGCAGGAGTAAAGAAGGTGAAAAAATAGACATCAGTGAGTTTCTGAAATTCTTTGTTTTATTTGGATTTTTCCTAAAGAATTATCAATGCTAAGGTGTCTGTCCAATCATAAGATTTGTTTATTCACTAAAAGTCTGATGTTTGCTAGCTTGGGTTCATAGAGCTACAGGAAAACACCATTAATCATAAGATTTAGTTATTCATCACAAGATTTTATTTATTTATTTATTTATTTATTTACTTACTTACTTACTTACTTACTTACTTACTTACTTTTTGACCTCCTTCACCCATTTCTCCCATCCCTCACTGTCCACCTCTGGCAACCACCAGTGTGTTCTAATCTATGAGCTTTTTTTTTTTTTTTTTTCCAGATTCCATATACAAGAGAGATCACACACTATTTGTCTTTCTCTCACTGATATATTTCACTTAGCATAATGCCCTTGAGGTCCATCCATATTCTCACAAATGGCAAGATTTCATTCTTTTTTATGATCAGATAATGTTCCATTGTATATATGTATACCACAATTTCTTTATCCATTCATCCATCAATGGACACATAAATTGTTCTTTCTTCTGTTGTTGAGCTTAGCCATTCTGACAGGTGTGAGGTGATTTCTCATTGTAGTTTTGATTTTGCATTTCCCTGATGATAAGTGATGTTGAGCACCTTTTTGTGCCTGTTGGCCATCTATATGTCTTCTTTGGAAGAAGTGTCTGTTCATGTCTTCTGTCCATCTTTAAATTGGATTTTTTTTTTTGCTATTGAGTTGTATGAGTTCTTTATATATTTTGGATATTACCCCTATCAGATATATGGTTTTCAAATATTTTCTTCCATTCAGTAGTTTGCTTTTTCATTTTGTTGATGGTTTCCTTTGCTGTGTAGAAGCTTTTTAGTTTGGTGTAATTCCACTTGTTTATTTTTGCTTTTGTTGTTAGATTCAAAAAATCATTGCCAAGACCTATGTCAAGGAGTTTACTCTATTTCTTTCTAGGAGTTTTATAGTTTCAGGTCTTATGTTCCAGTCTTTAGTCCTTTTTTATTTAATTTTTGTGTATCACGTAAAATAGTGGTTGTCTTTCATTCTTTTTCATGTAGCTGTCCAGTTTTTTCAGCACCATTTATTGAAGAGACTGTCCTTTCCCCATTGTTCATTCTTGGCTCCTTTGTTGTAAATTAATCTTATATGTGTGAGTTTATTTCTGGGCTCTTTACTCTGTTCCATTGATCTATGTGTCTGTTTTTATGCCAGTACCATACTATTTTAATTACTATAGCGTTTTTTTTTTTTTAAGATTTTATTTATTTATTTGAGAGAGAGAGAATGAGAGACAGAGAGCATGAGAAGGAGGAAGGTCAGAGGGAGAAGCAGACTCCCTGCTGAGCAGGGAGCCCGATGCGGGACTCGATCCCGGGACTCCAGGATCATGACCTGAGCCGAAGGCAGTCGCTTAACCAACTGAGCCACCCAGGCACCCTACTATAGCGTTTTAATATAGTTTGGAATCAGGGAGCATGATGCTTCCAGTTTTGTTCTTCTTTCTCAAGATTGCTTTGGTTATACAGGTTTTTTTGTGGTTCCATATAAATTTTAGAATTATTTGTTCTATTTCCTTGAAAAATGCCGTTGAAATTTTGATAGGGATTTCATTGAATCTGTAGATTGCTTTCTTTTTAAAAAGATTTTATTTATTTCAGAGAGAGAGAGAGCATGAGTGGGGGGCAGGCAGAGGGAGAGGTAGAGGGAGAAGCAGACTCCCTACTGAGCAGGGAGCCCAACTTGAGGGGAGGCAGGGGCGGGGGAGGGGGTACCATCCCAGGAGCCTGAGAACCTGAGCTGAAGGCAGACGCTTAACTGGCTGAGCCACCCAGGCACTCCTAGATTGCTTTTGATATTATGCACATTTTAACAGTATTGATTCTTTCAACTTATGAGCACAGAGTATCTGTTTATTTGTATCTTCTTCAATTTCTTTCATTAATGACTTGTAGTTTTCAATAACCCTCTTGGTTAAATTTATTCCTAGGTATTTTATTCTTTTTGATACAATTATTAATGGGATTGTTTTCTTAATTTGTAAATTTCTTAATTTTCTTCTGTTGATAGTTATTAGTGTATAGAGATGCAACAGATATTTGTGTATTGATTTTGTATCCTGCAGTATTCCTTTACTGTATTTTATTAGTTCTAATTTTTTTTTAACGGAGTCTTTAGAGTTTTGTATATGTAGTATGTCATCTCCAAATAGTGACAATTTTACTTCATCCTTTCCCATTTATTTATTTTTTTTAAAGATTTTATTTATTTGTTTGACAGAGAGAGACAGCAAGAGAAGGAACAAAAGCAGGGGGAGTGGGAGAGGGAGAAGCAGGCTTCCCGCTGAGCATGGAGCCCGATGCGGGGCTGGATCCCAGGACCCTGGGATCATGACCTGAGCTGAAGGCAGCCGCTTAACCAACTGATCCACCCAGGTGCCCCCATCCTTTCCCATTTAGATGTCTTTTATTTCTTTCATGCCTAGGACTTCCAACGCAATGTTGAATAAAGGTGTCAAGAATGGGCATCCTTTTCTTGTTCCTGATGTCAAAGGAAAGGCTTTCAGCATTTCATCATTGAGTCTGATATTAGCTGGGGGCTTGTGATATATGACCTTATAATATATGTTGAGGTACATTCTATACCATCTTTGTTGAGAGTTTTTATCATAAATGGATGTTGAATTTTGTCAAATGCTTTTTCTGGTGCATTTGGTGACTTTTAATATAGAGCCATAAGGCAGAGAAAGAATTACGGTCATTATCTGGGACTTGGTGATGAGGTTAATTGTAGTGATATTGAAAGAGATGGAAAGCTTGGAAAAGGAACCAGGTTTATGAGCAAGAAAAGTTTAGTTTCAGCATGTTGAATTAAGATGGCTGATGTATATAGTTGGAAATAAATGTATGCAAAGATCCGTTTTAAACTGGAAAGACTCATATACATATAAGTTAATATAATTCAAGTAGAAATATATAGAATTGATTTGGCTACATGATCTTTGAGATTACAGGCTAGAAATGAGGCTGGCAATTGTCAGTACAGATGTAACAGCTAATAGAATGTTGAATTCTCAGAGTTAACAGTGAGTGGGAAAGAACAGAGGTATGAGTAGTGTTTAGGGAATTCTCATAATTGGGAGGCAGGAAGAAGAGCTCTTAAAGAAAGCCAAATAGTAGTTAGAAAAGCAAGGGAAGTCCAGTGGCATTGGAGCCAAAGGAGTGGAGTAGATCACAACAAAGATCTGTGTGTCTACAAAGACTTGTGCTTCCACATGTCTGGTGGTTTCACCTGAATATGGAGGAGTTGCCTCAGAATGCAAGCTTGCTATCTTCTTCACCTCCCCATCTACCCTGCAATCCATCCCTTCTTCTCCTTTATATCGACTCTTGATAGATAGCTTTAGACCTAGCTCTTCTAGGCTAAAACTTATAAATCCTCTTTGACTCTTTCTCTTATTCTTTTTCCATACTTAATTGATTATCCTGTACTATTATTCATTCTGTCCCTGCCATATTTCTTCTGTACATTGTAATTATACTGTTCCTACTAATTCCAAAATGTACTACATTGATAGTAGGTTTTTTGTTGTTGTTTTAAACCATATTTCTTGGAAATAATGTTAATGATATCATTTCTGCTATGTTAGAAGTAAAACCATGGTCATCATGTACATAATAATTCACTTATTCTGGGGAAGAGAACCCATAAATGTACATCCAGGTAGGATGACAATATAACTTATTATCCAAACTGGGATACTTCTGAGAATGAAAGGGGGTGCTGTTAATAATTTACCAGGACAACAGGCAGAAGCAGGGACTGTACAAACCAGGATGTATGATCACCTACTTCAGTAATTCTCAACTGGGAGTGATTTTGCCTCCCAAAGGACATTTGGCAATGCCTGGAGACATTTTTTTGTCATAAGTGGAAGGGGGAGAGTTATTACTGGTATTTAGTGGGTACAGTCCAGGGAAGCTGCTAAACATCCTGCAGTGCATGGGATAGCCCCACAACAAAGAATCATTTGGCTTTCTTCACTTAATTAATTCAATAAACATTTATTTAGCTTCCCTCCCTCTCTATGCCACTTACTGTGCTAGGTTCTGGGGATGCATTTATGAGCAAAACAGTCATGGCCACTGAATTCATGGAACTTGTAGTTGGGGAGACCAAGATTAAATACATGATTACATAAATATATTATTTCAACAGTGAAAAACGCTATAAAGGAATAGGACTTAGTACTTTTGGAATATATAACAAGAGATCTGACCTAGAATGTGAGGACAGGAGAAGATTTTCTGACATTTGGGTTGAAATCTGAAGGATGAATAGTCTTGAATTAGACAAAGATAATTTATAAGGAGAGAGGAGGAAGAGTGTACCAGGCACCAGAGGGGCATGGAGAGTGACAATCCCAAAGAAATGGAATAAGGTCAGTGTTGTGGAAGGCTGGGGGACACAGTGTGTGTGGGGGGCTGGGGTGGGGAGAGTGGGTGGGGAGAGACAGGTGAAATAAGCAGGGGTCAGATCACAGCTTTTTTGAAAGGATTTTGAATTTTAATTGGGAAACCAAGGGAGGTTTCTAAGCCTAGGAATGGTGTGATCAGATTTGCATTTTAAAGAAGATTCCATTTCTAAAATGTTCTCTTTGTGTTACTGCCTTACTTAAGGGAGAGTGCTCACAGCATTTGGGATCTGTTTTGCTCTGGCCCATTTGCATCTACAGTCTTGCCCTTACTCTGCAGGGTTCCTCACGCACCAACCTTGCTTACTGCATGAAGTGTAGAAAGCTGCTATATTTTTCTCCTCAAAAATGTCTATATGTTAACATTTTAGTGGCTTAAAAACAGTGGCCATTATTTTTTCCCCACTGACATTCTTCTCTTTAATAGAATGTTAATCTAAATAGTAAGAAATATACTTTCTCCCATGGGGCATATTAAACACTATTTTAATTTTGAAAGAAAGGTAATGTGGCCTAGAAACATTCGCATTTTTTCTGAATTAACTCATGCAAAAAAATTTCTTGCCATGCTTTACCTCATACTGCACTTGCAATGACCTATGATTGTGTACTTCCAAACCTCTGCTCACGCTGCTTCTCCACCCAACATACCTTTTTTCTGTCCATCTCTTTTTGTTTAAATCTACTCATTTTTCAAATCCTCCATGAGGCCTTTCTTAGTTTGACAAGTTTAACATTTTATAATGTCCTTGTCTATGTTTCTATTGAACTTTGTTCATCCATTATAATATAGTGCATAATGTCTTGTGTTACCCAGAATAGGATGTAGGCACCTATCTTCCTTAGTGACTGGACATGAGCCACACCTCTGTAAACTTTTATGACATTTTATACAGTGTTACTTTAAAAAAATATACACAGTGTCAGGAGTGCCTGCTGAATGAGTGAATGGGAGGGACACAATCAGTTCTGTCAAATACATGGAACTTGAGGAGGACTGAGAAAATGTGTTTTTTTCCTCCACTGGAATCTTTCAGTGACTTCCCATTACTCTCTTTAATTTTTATCAACCACTCTTCCATCTGAATTCTCTTAGGGAGAAATAGACTTTCTGGCTGTTGGAAACGCCTGTATATTATTACTTATGCTCATGCTTATCCACTTTTCTGGAATGACCTCCTTAAGGTTAACACCTATGCAAATCATGCCTTTCCTTTTAAGTCCAACTTGAGTCTTACTTTATCTGCTTTCATTTTCTCCATAGACTTGTCCTCTTTGAACATACTATATATTTATTTCTTTTGTTCTTTGTATTTGTCTCCTTACTAGAATGTGAGCTCCTAGAAGACAGAGATTTTTGTGTGATTTCTTCACTGATTGTCTCACTCTGAGAACTGTGCCTGGCACATCTTTGATACTCAGTAGATACTTGTTGAATGACTGGTTCTGGCCTTACTAAAACACTTTTCCTGAATGTCCGTTATTCTGTGCTGTGTGTATGTGTGTGTCCTTCATGGAGAGCATTTGGCTGGAATGTTCTGCTCCTTCTCTTATCCAATTTCTGCTTGTGTTATCTCCTCTAGGAAGCATTCTCATCTTTCACTACCTGATTTGGTGTTCTTCTCCTTTGTTTCTATTGGGTCCCTTGCTTACATCCAATATCCATCAGAGCATGTCTCGTACATCCTTGCTGGTTTACATGTCTGTATTGCCCACTGTACTTTAAGTTCTTCAAGAGAAATGACCAGTGTAAACTTCCTATGGTGCTTGAATACAGTAGGTGCTAAATAAATAAATATTTTTTTCAATAATAAAAGAAGTTAGAGTTGAGTCAAATCCTTATCAACACATTTTGCTTCCCCAGTGCAAAATAGGCACTTCTAAGAAGTTACATTTTTTTTTTCCTGGTTAGCGATTTTCTTGTTTAGTCTGTGAATATAATTAGTCATATGCAGTATATAGTCTTGTGTTGACTTTCTATTAAGTCTAAAAAGAATTAGTTCTTGATCTCTGAGTTCTTGATGCTTGGAAATTTTTTTAATACAAAAGATATTTTGTTCCGTCTCTCCGATACAACCTCTGTAATTTTTGCAATTTGCTGTGACAACTTCTTTTTGCAGAGTTTTTGCTACTTTGATATCTTTGGAAGCTGGCCTTGGCTCCCCCATTTTACTTGTCCTTTTCTTGGACTCTCTAATTACCTTGTCTCTCCCATTAAATAATCCAGCTCTTGATTATCATGAGGCTAATTATGGATAGCAATAACTGAAAACCATTTACATAAGCCTCAAATTGCACCTTAAAAATTATTTTAAATTTTCCATTCTTGGGAAGTCTGTATGGAATAATGAATGAAAAAATACCTCAGTGTGAATCAGGAAATTTAGATTCTATGTTTGATTCTTCCTGGCTCCCAGATTTTCATATTCAGTATGAGCTATGTATATCAAAGTGTATTGGTATGATGCTTTGCCTGAGAGATGGTCATGCAGGAAAGGACAAACAAGGCATAATTATTTTTAAAAATTGCAAAAGTAACTTTTCAGCACATATATGCTAAAAATACACAGGTGGTTTGTTTAATGCCTGACTTAATTCATGTTAAGGTCTTAATGCACTAGAAAATCATGGCATAGAATCATGTCTTCTTTCATGCAACAGGGAAGGACTCCAATATCTAGTTTTATTTATGGAAAGATTCATTGCCTTGAACTTATTCTTTTTTTTTTTTAAAGATTTTATTTATTTATTTGAGAGAGAGAGAATGAGAGAGAGAGAACACATGAGAGGGGATAGGATCAGAGGACGAAGCAGACTCCCTGCCGAGCAGGGAGCCCGATGCGGGACTCGATCCCGGGACTCCGGGATCATGACCTGAGCCGAAGGCAGTCGCTTAACCAACTGAGCCACCCAGGCGCCCTTGAACTTATTCTTTAGAAAACTTTCTTCTTTTCCTTGGGAGAGAATGTATTTGCATACTGGCTTTCTTGGCATTTATACATAGAAGGCTCAGTGCTGGGTTAGAGCTCCCACCTGCATACTCTATCTTCCCACTACTTGGCATTGCCTTATTGTTTGATGACTAGGAGGATTAAGGAAGGGATATTAGATAACCGTAAATAAAGTTGGGTATGTTCTATTATTGACCTCAAGAGTCTTGTTCGTCTGTAATTATTAATTGCTGTATGGAGTGTTGTGGTCTTTTTGTATTCGCTTAAAAATAGGTATTATAAAGATGAATTTAGAGTGAATTCTTTTGGAAAATTTCAGGTAGATGAAGTTATCCTGTCTGATATTGAGGGATATTAATTCACTGTTACATTATCTCTGTCCTGAGAGAGTTTACAGGCTGGCCAAAGGTGACAAACAAAAATTAAAAAATAATGCTATAACATTTTATAGATGCTGTTATAGAAGTATTATGTAGTGGGTACAGTGAAGTGGTCCATTTTGTTTGAAAGTAATAAGATTGGCTGTGGAAGAGATAATTTTTAAAAAAGGTATGGGTATTTGCAAGGTTGATTGTGTCAATTAGCTTTGCTATGTAACAAGCCATCTCAAATTTAGTAGCTTAAAACAACAACTGTTTATTTAGGTCACTATTCTGTGGGTTGTCACTTTTGGGTTGGGCTTGGTTGAATGATTCTTCTGCTCTTTGCTTGTGTATTGGTTTCCTAGGGCTGCTGTAACAAGTTACATCAAACTTGGTACCTTAACAGAAATTTATTCACTCACAGTTCTGGATGACAGAAGTCCAAAATCAATGTATGAACAGGGCTGATTTCATCTGCAGACTCTTAGGGAGAATCTATTCCATGCCTCTCTCCTAGCTTCTGGTAGCTTCTGGTAACCCTTGGTGTTCTTGGTTTGAAGACTCATTGCTCTAGTTACTCTCTTCCTCTATCTTTGCCTTCTCTGTGTCTTCTTTTTTGTCTCTTATAAGGACACACATAATTGGATTATAGCCCCCTCTGATCCAGGGTGATCTCATTATTGTCTTAGCCAAAGCAAGATACAAGTTCAGTCCAGATTCAAGGAGTGAAGAAATAGACTTCGCCACTTGATGAGAGGAGCTATAAAGTCATATTGCAAGAGCCACTGGATACATAGAGGGAGAAAATTTTGGCCATCTCTGTAGTCTACTACACTGATAAAGAGGAATGGGGAGGATGGAGGAAAGGGGGGAATGAGTGTGGGAAGGGGAAGAGAACATATATGGCATAAATATAGAGCGAAAATGTCAGACAGCAGAGGTCATGTCATGGTTGATTTTATATATCATCTCTGTGGGTAGTGTGTTGATGGTGTCTCTCTTTCTCCATACACACACACACACACACTCTCTCTCTCTCTCTCCCTCTCATATATAGTGTTTGTATGTATACATTTTATTTGCTGTCCCTCCCCCCTCCATTTCTGTATTTTGGAAAAGTTCAAATATATATAAAGAAAGTGGATAATATAATGAATTCCATTGTACCTAGTGCTTAGCTTCAGTAATTATCAAAGTTCTGGCATGCTTGTTTTTTCTACACCTTCAGCTATCCTATTTTTTATTCCTTTTTTTAAAGATAAAATTTATATACATTGGAAGGCACAAACCTTAACTGTATTAGTTTTGGCAAATGGATATACCTCTGTAACCTATAGCTCTCTCAAGTTATAGAACTTTTTCATGATCAGAAATATTCCTGGGGCTCCTGGGTGGTACAGTTGGTTAAGTGTTGGACTCTTGGTTTTTGGCTCAGGCCAGGATCTCAGGGTCTTGAGATAAAGCCCCGTGTATGGCTCCACACTCAGTGTGGAGTCTGCTTAAGACTCTCTCTTCCCCTCTCGCTCATGCTCTCTCTCAAGTAAAATAAATAAATCTTAAAAAAAGAAAAAGAAATACTCCTTGTGTCCATTTTTAGTTAATGACCCCCTTCCAGGTAACCACTACTACTATTTTTTTCATAATAGGTTTATGTTGCATATTCTAGAATTTCATATTAATGACATCACACAGTATGTAGTTTTTAAGTCTGTCTTGTTTAGCATAATATTTTTCAACATTCATTTTTGTTGTTGTATGTAACAGTGGTTAATTACTTTTTTTTAGAGATTTATTTATTTATTTGAAAGAGTGCATGAGCAGGGGGAGGAGCAGAGGGAGAGGAGACAGAATCTCCAGCAGACTCCTTGCTGAGCACAGAGCATGACATGGGGCTCGATCCCAGGGCCTTGAGATCATGACCTGAGCTGAAATCAAGAGTCCGTTGCTTAACTAACTGAGCCACCAGGTGCCCCTATTTTTTATTGCTAAGTAGTGTTCCATTCAATGACTATCCCATAATTTGTTTTTTTCCCTTCTCTTCTATAAACCTTTTTGTGGACATATATTTTATTTATCTTAGATAATTAACTAGGAGTATAAAATTGCTGGGCCAAAGGGTTGGTATGTGTTTAACCTTATGAGAAATGGCCAAGCCCTTTGCAAAGTAGTTAAACCATTTTACATCCCACCATGGATGTATGAGAGTTCTGGTTGCTCCATATCATCTCCAACATTTAGTGCTCTCAATCTTTTTAATTTAACATTTTAATATATGTGTGGTAGTACCTAATTGTGATTTCAGTTTGCATTTCCCTGATGAGTAATAATGTTGAGCACCTTTTTCTTAGCTTTTTGACCATTTTTATCCTTTACTCTGTGAAATGTCTACTCAAGTCTTTTGCCCGGTTAAAAATTTTTTTGATCTTTTTGTCATTTGTTATAGTAGTTCTTTATGTGCAGAGGACACAAATCTTTTGTCAGAAATTTGTTTTGTGAATATTTTCCCCCAGTTTTTGGGTTGTCTATTCATTTTCTTAATGGTATCTTTTGATGAGAAATTTTGAAGTATGAACAAATCTAATTTATCATTTTTTAAATGATTTTTGCTTTCCATATCCTCAGAAATTATTTGTTTTTAATTTTTAAAGTTGAAATATAGTTGCATACAGTATCATATTAGTTTCAGATGTACAACACAGTGATTTGACATTTATATACATTCCCAAATGCTCACCACAATAATTGTAGTTACCATCTGTCACCACACAAAGTCATTATATTATTGACTATGTTCCCTATGCAGTACTTTACATTCCTGTGACTTACTTATTTTATAACTCTCTATTTATTTGTACCTAAGAAATCTTTGTCTATTCCGGGTCATTAAGATATTGTCTTATGTTTTCCTCAAAAATCTTTATAGGTTTATCCCTTATGTTTAGGTCAATGATCCATCTCAAATTAATTTTTGTATAGAATGTGAAGTTTCTTTTTTTCCATATGGATATCCAGTTGTTCCAACACCATTTGTTAAAAAGACTTTTTTTTCCCCATTGAATGCTTTGGCATCTTTGTTGTAACTCAACTGACTGCATGAATATGGGTTTGTTTTTGGAGTCTCTATTCTGTTTTACAGATCTATTTATCCTCATGCTAATACTATAGTGTCTTGATTACGGTAGATTTATAGTGTGTCCTGATGTCAGTTTATGAAAGCTCTCCAGCCCTATTCTTTAAGATTATTTTGCCATTCTAGGTTTTTTGTATTTCCATAGAAATGTGGAAATTGGCTTGTTAGTTTCTTTAAAAAAAAAAAAAAAGCCTGGGAGTTTTCATTTGGGTTGTCCTGCATTTATAGATCATTTTGGTGAGAATCAACTTTTTTTTTTTTTAAAGCAATATCGAGTCTTTTAAGGTATATCTTTTTAGCATATTTTTGCTCATGTCACTCACCGGCTCAAAAGCCTTCACTCCTTCCACAATTGCATAGAGTAATGGTTAAGACCTTTAGGTGGCTTTATTCCCAACAGTCTCCTCTTAATTTTATCCACCACATGTTGTATCCAGGCTGCTTGTTCTTTCTCATACATAGTCTGAACTTTTCTCCCTTCATGCTTTTATTCTGTCATGTCTTTCATACTGGATATTTTTCACACCTACTCTCCAAATTTAGAAGATTCAAATATTATAGATACTTGTTATAATGTCATAAATTAAAAATTAACAGTAAGAAGTTTTTAAATTTATTTTTTAAAAATATTTTATTTATTTATTTATTTGAGAGAGAAAGAGAGAAACAGCATAAGAGGGGAGAGGGTCAGAGAGAGAAGCAATCTGATGTGGGACTCGATCCCAGGATTCCGGGATCATGGCCTGAGCCGAAGGCAGTCGCTTAACCAACTGAGCCACTCAGGCACCCAGAAGTTTTTTTTTTTTTTAAATTGAGGTATAGTTGATACACAGAGTTGCATTAGTTTCAGGTGTACCAGTAAGAAGTTTTTAAAAAATAAATTTTTATGGGATGAATCACTTAAAATTTATACAATTTTTTAATTGGGGCACCAAAAAAGTAAGCAAAACAAAACCCACCAAACAAGTCATAATAAAAGAGAACTTTACTTTTTCTTTTTTAGAGGTCGGGGGCAAAGGGTGAGGGAGAAAGAGAGAAGAGAATCTCAAACGACTCCTCACGCTGAGCGCAGAGCTCAGTGCAGGCAGATCCCAGGACCTTGACATCATAAACTGAGCCGTAATCAAGTCGGGCACTCAGTGAACTGAGTCACCTAGGCGCCTCAAGGACTTTACTTTTATTTTTAAATTTTTTTGTGTATTTTTAAAAGACCTATTTATATTAGAAAGAGCACATAAGCAGGGGGAGTGGCAGAGGGAGAGGGAGAGAAGCAGACTCCTCACTGAGTGTAGAGCCCAATGGGGGTTCGATCCCACAAACCTGAGATCATGACCTGAGCTGAAATCGAGTTGGTCCATTAACTGACTGAGCCACCCAGGTGCCCTAGGACTTTACTTTTAAACAGAAAGGTGAAGGTAGCTTGAAGGAAGGGTTGAGGAGATAAGAGCAAAATGCACACTGATCTTGAGAACCATGTAAGAAACACTGTCAGTCTAGGTCACATATACAAACTGAGCTGTGAAGGACAGTGGAAGAATGCTGCATTGTATATGGTCATATACTCCATTTTCCTGCTGCTACTTGGAGGCTCAAAGCTTTCAGGTAGTGCCAAAAATTGAGTATGGTCCAGCTTCAAGTTCTATTGATAGCATTTCATTGCTTACAAATCACATATGGGTTAATTCAGGTTTCAGAAACAGTTATTGAAGAATAGGCTACATTCCAGTGTTCAACTTCAGCTTCAATTTCCACCATTAAAATTTCCCTGATCCTCTTGGCTAGAAATGACATTGTTACTTATGAATACTAAAGTACTTTATACATGTTTTATGGCACTTATGTCTTCCATGCCATATTATACTTTTATGGGATTGCAATCTTTTTTGAGCTAATTTCTGATTTTATTTTTTTAAAATGATTTTTTTAAAAGATTTATTTATTTATTTATTCATGAGAGAGAGAGAGAGAGAGGCAGAGGGAGAAGCAGGCTCCCCGCGGAGCAGGGAGCCCGATGCGGGACTCGATCCCAGGACCCTGGGATCATGACCTGAGCTGAAGGCAGACGCTTAACCGACTGAGCCACCCAGGCGTCCCTAAAATGATTTTTAAATTAGATTTATTTTAGAGAGAGAAAGCAAGTGAGCGAAAGAGAGCACATGTGCATGTGGGTGGGGAAGGTGCAGAGGGAGAGGGAGAGAGAGTCTTAAGCAGACTGCTTGCTGAGCATGGAGCCCAACATGGGGCTTGATCTCATGACCCTGAGATCACAACTTGAGCTGAAACCAAGAGTCAGACGTTTAACTGACTGTGCTACCCAGGAGTCCCTAATTTTCTGATTTTAATTAATTTGTGTATGTTCTATAGCACTTCAGATGGTATTCTGCATGTAATAGGCGTTTGAAAATGCTTGATGAATGAATGAATAAGTGAATGAGTGAAGAGTAAATGAAATGCAGTAGAGGAATGAGAGGTGAATATATAAAAAAGAGAGTAGAACAATATTGTGCACCCTCTGCTTTTGTTTTCTGTTTTAATGTTTGTTTGGTAGAGGCACTAAAGATTCCAAAGCTGGTTTAATCATAAGTATAATTATGATTTGAGGTATTTCCAATGTGAAAATTATTTCTCTTTTGTTTAAGACATACTCATCTTTGCAAGAACAAGAGAGCCACGTCCCTGTCAGATTCTGTATTCATTAATCTACTTTATAACTCAAATAATTTTAACAATAGATAATTAATTCTCATCAAAAGAGATTTTAGGAGCTCCTGAGTGGCACAGTTTGTTAAGCGTCTGACTCTTGATTTCAACTCAGGTCATGATCTCAGGGTTGTGAGATTGAGCCCCATGTTGGGCTTCATGCTGAGTGTGGAGCTTACTAGAGATTCCCTCTCTCCCTCTGTCCCTCCCCCCAAAAAAAAGATTTTAATTTTTTTCTAAATGTACAAAGTTGGAAGCTGCTGACAAAAGTAACTTCTAAATGGCTATCAAATGTGCCCTTGCTATAGAATTCCAACCAGGTGTGTCAGCTAATTTCATCTCAACAAGAGGCAATACCATAATCATTTCATATTTAATTTTGTAGATTAAAAGCAGATATCATTTACATGACATTTTGTGTAGAATTTGTCTCTTTTCCTTTTTTCTTTTCCATATTTGATTCTTGAATACTTAGGTATTATGCTTAGAAAAATAAATAATATGACCTGTAAGGGGGACAGGTTTGAGTTGGAGGGGAGAAGTCAAAATCAGGATCTCTCTCTCTCTCTTTTTTTTTTTTAATAATTTTTCATTTTCAACTAGACCAGAGTTTTTTTATGAGACAAGCACCATGTCTTATTTGCCTTTGTAGCTTCTATTGTATAGGAGATGCTAAATAAACATGTCTTAAATGATTGATGATGAAATGACTCAAAATATGTTCAAATGACCACATCCAGCCTGTTGGGGCTGAGGAAGGACTGCTCACACTGAATCAGCCTACTCTTCCTAAAGGGAGGGACCTTTAAATTGTATGCCCCTTCCTGAGGCAGAGTAAAAATTGGGTGCAATAAATAGTATTTAAGTTTTTAAGATTTCTTTGATATCTATATGTAGTAATAAACACCAGACTTTGACAATTTGATAACTTAAAATATTTCTCTTTTCCATAAAATGCGGGTGGACAAGAGACCGTTAGAGTCAGTGTGTGTTCTTTTCATTTGTTTTTAAAACTTCCGTTCATTTGTTTTTTTTTTAAAGATTTTATTTATTTGACAGAGAGACACAGCGAGAGAGGGAACACAAGCAGGGGGAGTGGGAGAGGGAGAAGCAGGCTTCCCGCAGAGCAGGGAGCCCGATGCGGGACTCCATCCCAGGACCCCGGGATCATGACCTGGGCCGAAGGCAGACGCTTAACGACTGAGCCACCCAGTCGCCCCCCGTTCATTTGTTTTATTGTAACTGTTCGTTTTCTAATCTTTTGTGAGCTCTATGTCAAATACTTTCAGGTTGCATATTTGATAGAGTGGCCTTGTCGGAAAATAGAGAACTGGATAAAAGTTTTAATTCTACAGATTATTTAACTTTTAAATTGCAAATTCAAATTCAGTCTCTGGGGATAGAAAATGGAACATACATTTTTTTTCTTAAAAAAAATAGTTTCAAAAAATCTTATAACCGTAAGACAGGATAAAAATAGCTCATAATCTCACTAACCAGAGATAGTCACCATTCTATTAGCATTTGGGTAATTTTTTTTTTCTAATCTGTATTTTATATACATATATCTTACAAAATTAAAATAAGTATATATGCAATATTGTGTTTTGCTTTTACACTATATATATGTAGCTATTTTTTCTGAAAGCAGATATTTGTAAAACATGGTTGTTAATGGCTTCTATACTTTCTATTACAGATACATCATGCTTTTAAAAATATTTCCCCTTTTTCTTACCATTTGGGTTGTTTCTAAGTTTCCTTAATAACTGTGGAAGTCGATTATTATGTAAAAGTAATGAACATTTTTAAGGCTTTTGATAGATATTTCTAAACTGATCACTAATAACATCTTTAACAAATTTATATTTCCATTGAAAGTGTACAAAAGCTTTCCATGTAACTTCTCTAACAGCAGGACTGATTATTAAATACAATTTTTTCTAGTTTAAAGTGTTAAATAATCAAATACAGCTTTTAAAAATATATTTTTCATCTATCTATTGACTTATTTTTAACTGAATTGTACATTTCCTTTTACCTTTTCCTTTTGGGATATAATCTCATTTTCATTGATTTGTGAGGTTTTTTTTTTTTTTGGTTTATAAGAGTTCTTTACATATTAGATGAAACATACAAGATAGTTTTTATAGGTCAAAAACAGTTAAATATTCACAACTTCATATGGTTCAACTTAAATTATGTACTTTATGTTGGTTGCCAATATTTTCCCAGTTTGCCTTTTGTTCTTTTTTATCACTTTTTTTAAAGCATATAACAAGTTTAAAATTTTTTTGTTGTTTAATTTAGTGATCCTTTCCTTTGTAGTTTTCTCCATTGCTTTCTTACAGCAAAAGGTCTCTCTATCCCAAGGGCAGATAAATATTTTTGTAGTTTCATATTTTAAAATTTAACTTTTAAAATCCATCTGGAATTTTGTTTGAATGTATTGTTAAGGCAGGGATCTGTTTACTGAGTGATGAAACAATTACTTTCAGATTCCTGAGTAACCTCTGTTGTTTATTTTCATGCTCCATTGCTAAATACACAGAATTATTATGTGTCTTAGGAATATAACATCTTTGACCTTGGTTCCTCATAAAATACATTATTCTAATGCCTTGGGTTAGCTGATGAGCTTCAAGGACCAATAATCTGGAGACCTTAATTTTGGCAATGTTAACTCTAAAGATACAAGTAATAGTGTATTCCATACTTGATTTACTTGATGGCTTCTTCTAGCATAAAATTCTATCATCCACAGAAGCTTACACATTAACTTAAATGGATAGTATTGTTAAATAAAATGTTCTTTAGAAAGATTTAAAAAAAAAACAACTGTGATTGTGTTTTTCCTTTTTTCTTTATACTTAAATTTGGCTTAGCTTTAGGAATGATATATGTATTTTAAAATTTGTTCTTTGAATTAAGATACCAAGTGATGACTTACTTATTAATTAGTATTCTAAGGCTTCAGTCAAATTGTCTGTCCCATCATAGATGTTTTAGACAGAAATTCCACTCATTTATTTTAGAGTTTTTAGAGCTTATTACAGTGTTCCTGTGGAATAAAATGCGCAGTCTTAAAGGAATTCAACTGAAGTCTAAGTTTCTGTTATTTTATCTAAATTATATGCAGTGATTCTGATGCTACTGAAGAAAAAAGTAAATTGCTTTAAGTTTTGTGATTTATTTTTAAGACATTCTGGTGACCTTTGTTAAATTCTTTCAGTGAGGGAAGACTCCTCCCTTTTATATTTGTACAGGTTGAGCACCAGTAATGATTTTTTTTAAGAGTCTGAAGAAATATATGTATACACTACTATTTAAACTCTATCTTAAACCTAGTAGGTTTAGATACATTTTTAGATAAATCTCTTGTGTCTAAATTGTTGCTATTTGCTGTCTAAAACAGTGGAACAAAACTGATTCAATAATAAGTTATCCAATTCATAGACCAAATAAATGTGAATACTGAGGGATACTTGTACTGGGTTATACTAGGTTTCATATATTATGGACCGCTCAAAGGGTGAAGATAAAATGGAAATACTCTTCTGAATTAAAAAAAAAACACCAACAACTGATGATCTCCACATTCTCTGAGAAGCCAGCCAAAGATCTTGTCTTTAGTGTTCTAGAGTTTCCTGAGGACTCATTAAGTTTCCAGACCTTAGTGGGGTTGGGTGGAATGGGGAACAGACCGCAGTCACAACTCAGAGGGGACAGAGGGTTTGCCCTGTTGAAATGGCCTTGTCAGAGCTGGAAGTTAGGATTTCCATGGCATGGCCACTAGGTGGCTTCAGCTGACTGCTTAGAAAGGGTAAAGCCCAGAGGTACTATGGGGTTGCTTTTCACACTTTATTTTAAGAAAATAATTTTATTTTGGGAGTATTTATTTTCTGAGCTAGATTAACAGAACCAATTCATAAAACTTAAACACCATAGAGGATCATTGAGTCTCACTTTCTCATTTTAGAGATAACATTTAGGAAGACTTCTCTAACTTGACTCTGCTATATAGGGGCAGAGTCAGAGTTAGAACCCAGAGTCTCTGACTCCTAGTCTAATTTTTTAGCTGTTGAGTTAGTGATATCAATTTATTTTTTGTTTCTCTGAAGTCATTCCAGAGGGTTATGTGGCACAGACCATGCCTAAGTAAGTCCTAGAGAAAGTATGTATAGGAATGTTGTGTCCAGAGGGGAGGTGGGTAAAATAGGTGATGGGGATTAAGGAGTGCACCTGCTGAGATGAGCACTGGGGTGTTGTATGGAAGTGTTGAATCACTATAGTGTACACCTGAAAGTAATATTACACTATATGTTAATTAACAAATTTAAATAAAAATTTTTAAAAAAGTTCTATGCATCAAGAACCTGAAGAAATAGAGGTAAAAATTCAAGCACTTCTTGACTTCTGAGTCAAATATAAGGACTGGATATGCATACGTATATTAAAAAAAAAGGAATTTTGTGTTGAAGGCAGGTGGTAAAGTGGATGCTGGTGGCCACCCTATAGGAGAGATTGAACAATGTTACTATCTACTCTCAGCCAAGTTAAGCTTTTTGATTAATGAGCTGACCACTTGCCATGACCCAACGTTGGGGAGTTTTAAAATTTCTTACTCATTCTGAATAAGGCCTAGACTCTTATATACCTTATATATATATTTTTTCAGTTGAATAGCAGTATTTTTTTCAAGTTTTTTCTCTCAAATTTTCTGTAAGTTTTGATTAATATTTAACCTTTAGAATGAGGCTAGAAACCTCTTTTTTTTTTTAAATCAAAGGCCGCCAGAAAATATAACAAATGAAAATCAAATTCATTATGCATCAGCTCAAAATGACTTATGACAATGTTGACTTATTTTTTCTTCTGAGTAAGCTAAGGAGGAAGCAAATAGTGTTCAACTTTTTATAGCATGATCAGGAAAATTTACAACTTTGAAAAATGATATGCTAAGTTTATCTATAATTTATATATTAGGTCCAGATTCTAGAGTAAAAAAAAAAAATTAAAGGAGCCTCAGAGACAAGAGTGAAAGGATGGGAGGAAGAGGGATGGAGAGAGAGCTACAAAATGAGGAAATGGGATACTTCTCCCTCCCTCTCTGAGTGAAGAGCAAGAGTAACTGTGACTGCATTAGTAGGAGGTGTGTGAAGGAAGTCATGGTGGGGGCCCCTGGGGAAAGAGCACAAACACAAGTCCCCAGGGTGGAGAATGAAAAGGAAAAGAGCAGGGATTTCATTTCTCTTCAAGGTCTTGCAGGGCTTACTTTGCTAATATTTTTCACCATTGCCCATATTGTCCTGTCTTTGTTCCTGTGCCTCAGCCATGATCTTCGGCCAGCCCATGGCTCACTCTTGATCCACGGTAGCTTTGCAAGTGTTCACATGCCTCTTAAGAATCTACCAAGTGGGGGCACCTGGCTGGCTCAGTTGGTTAAGCGACTGCCTTCGGCTCAGGTCATGATCCTGGAGTCCCAGGATGAGTCCCGCATTGGGCTCTCTGCTTGGCAGGGAGTCTGCTTCTCCCTCTGACCCTCCCCCCTCTCATGCTCTCTGTATCTCATTCTCTCTCTCAAATAAATAAATAAAATCTTAAAAAAAAAAAAAGAATCTACCAAGTGGGAGCTGGAGCGAGGATTAAATGATACAGTACTTGGAAAGCTCTTGGAGCATGATTTATCATGTAGTTAGGTCCCCCAAAGTGACAGCTATTATAATAATTGTTAAGGTTTTTTTCCCCCTGTGTAATGAATCCTAACATTGGGAGTGTTTATATAAATATAAATCATGTTTGAAATATTTGAATTGAGTCCTTGATGTAAAACTTTAGAGATAGTTGTATGGCCATTTTCTTAATGGCATGTTGAAACTAAATTGAATAAAAATATTGTTGGTCAAGTCTAAATCCACCAAAAATTTGAATTATGTCTCATTTTCTCTTTCTTACTGTAGTGATTTAAAAGGAGTGATAGTCACTCTGAGTGATGATGGTCACTTGCAGTGTTCATACCTGGGGACAGACCCTTCTTTGTTCCAAGCTCCAAAGGTTGAGTCTAGAGAACTACACTATGATGAACTTGATACAGAATTGAAAGAACTTCAGAAAATCATCAAAGATGTTAATAAATCACAAGGTATCTTATTTGCAAGTTTTAGTATTTGATTTTGGTGTTCATTATAAAATTGGTATTATTTTGTATATAGATAATATTTTGAATGTATTAGTTAATTTTCTCCTCCAGGCTTAATTAAAATCCTGGTTGTAAAAACAGTGTTGTTCTTTAATTTGTATTTTATAGCTTATTGCTTTTGTTAGTGTGTTTCAGGGACAGAGATACCTAATTTTTTTTCTTTAAACTCTAAGAAAGGAACAAAACACTTCTTTGCATAGTGGTTTCAGGACTTGAGAAGAGCATTAAACTTTAGAATGATCATTTGTTAACTTCTAATATCCCTGAAAACATTTTAGTTGCTTCTTTTAAAAGAAACCAAAGCAGTACATGAGTTACCACTTTGTTACTAAATATGTGGTCATTCACAGTTCAGTGATATTATTTAGGTATGCAGTTAATTAGCCATCCAAATGGAGTGTAGCCTGCAGTATGTTGATTTCTAATGACTCAGAGGCTGATGATATTTTTAGTTTCTGAGTTTTGAGCAACTGAATGTTATCTTTATTTGGGATTCACAGGGGTATAATTTTATTGTAAATTAAAAGGAGAAACAAAACACCAATCCTGCAGTTTGAATTGGACATGTGAAAAACATTATTTTAAGTTTTCTTCTCAGAGTCAGGTAAAAGTATTTTTTTAATGAGAAAAAATATGGACTATTTTCACATAAGAGAAATGTTAAAACAAGTAGGAATAATAAAAGAAGCAGAACATCAAAAGCCAACCAAAACACCAGAGCCAATCTTAATCCTGATCCAATCACTAGATTTATATATTTTTGAGTCTCCATTACCAAGACAGATTCAGAGGAATTTAGATAATATATTTTAAAAACATGATTATTAAAGTAAAATTATTATGCCTTGGCTTCACACATTCTCCTAGAAAGTTTTGAAAGTAAACCAGTGAAACTTAGGTCTTTTAAGTACCTCCAATTACAGAAAACCTATTTGTTGTCAGCACCCCCTCTCAGATGGAGAATTGTTAAAATTGGATGTGTCACATTGCAATATACACATTCCCCCCCTTTTTGATACTAGTGTTTTGGGGATTAATGGAATTATGAGTCTCTTTATGTCATTTAAAAATATAATTGGAGAAGAGTGGCATATATATGAAACATGAAATTTCCAGAGTTCATTAAATAAATTTAATGTTGCTTTTCACTTTAGATTTTGTGTCTTGAGATTTTGCCCTTTCCATAAACAATGTGCTAATGATATTTTGATTAACACTCAATTGTGTAAAAGATTTCTCAGAAAAATCCCTTACAGCTAAAAGTTTTTTTTTGCTGGCCATAGTGATGCCCTTGAGTGAGAAGGGTTGGGCTATTTTAAAGTTGTCATTACCTTGATCGTTTTGTATATTTTGAAATAACTGCTAATTAAGGAGGGATATGCCCACAGACTTGGGTGCAAAGTTCATTATTTACATAACCTCAAATTTTTGTTAATATTTGAAGTTCCCTGACACTTCTTTGCCATCATCATTTGGTTTTAGTCCTAAAAAAACAAACAAACAAAAAAACCACCCACACACATACACACACAACCAAAAAAAAAAAAAAACCCAAAGAGAAGCTTGTGAGAAAGAGGGACTTTTAAAATATTTTATTTCTAGATATTGAAAAAATTTAGTATTCTGTACCCTTATAAAACTGTGGTATATTTGTTTATCAAATACCTGTAATTATATAAAAGCACTAAATCATTTCATTATAGAAGATTATGAGAAGTTAAAACTCTGAACTTTTTGATGACCTCATTATTCATTTAAATGCCACTTATTTTAGGTATAGTGACTTTAATTCACAAAAATAAGTTCACAGTCTTGTGGATTATTTTTGGTACTTAGAGCTTTTTTATTTCTTCAAAGCAGAGTTTCAGCAAAATTTAAAGCCAATTTAAAGAGTACATTTTGTTGTACACATGGTGTATATTATCTACTGTAATAAAAGTGTTTTTGAAGCTGATTTTATGTGTGTAACTTATATGAGGAATGTATGTTGTAAGCATGAAATTATAGTAATAATTTCTGTATGGCTCATGGGTTTTGAAGTTTTTCATATTCAGCTCATTAGTGTGAATCCTGCCTAGCATTTCTGTTACTAGTAGTCAACAACATCTGTTGGTAGGCACTTTCAAAGGCAGAATTTCCTTATAATTAAGCCAGTTGATCATGTTCTTTACCTGGGGTGTGAAGGAATGAGTATGATATTGAGATAGCCTCCCACACAATTGTGTCTTCAGGAAGGGAAAGAGAACAGTAAGAAAGGGGCATATAAATGAAACTCTGTACCCTATTGAAAATATGTCTAGGATAACTAAGTTGCCTTTACCATTGAGTACTGGAAGCATTTGTACTTGGTGACCTTGTTAGAAGATGTGTTGTTTAGGCCCAAGTCTGTCTGCACATAACACAATACCCAAATAAGGTGGCTTAAACAAGGCAGAGGTTTATTTCTTTCCCATGGAAAAGAAGTCCAGCAATGGGCAGACCAGGGTTGGTCTGGCAGTTCCACTGTTGTCAGGGGCTCCAGTTCTTTCTCCCAGGGTCATCTATTGGTCCAGGATGGCTTCTGGAACTCCTGCCCTCACATCTGCAGCTGAGTCAGCCTCCTTAAGGATCTTTCCTGGAAGCCACACCCTGAGCAGCTTCTATTCACATCTCCCTGGCCACTCCAAGCTTATAAGAGGCTGGGAAAATTTGTGTTTTAGCTGGGCACTTTGTTGCTCAGAATAAAACTGAGCCTCTTTTAGTAAAGAACTGAAGAATGGTTATTGGGTAGGCAGGGAGCAGGCTTCCGTATTGTCACTAAGTAAGTTATGGAAATTCCTACATCCAATATTGCAGTACTGGAGGGAATGCCTGATGACAATTGTAGGTAGTTCTTCTCTTTGTGAGACAGCTGATTCCTGTGGCATCATCCAAGAACTTTCCATGTTTTTAGTCAGCTATCCTTGGTGTGTGAGGGATGTTTCCTCTCAGGGTCACAGGGTAATCTCAGCAGTTCCAGGTATTATGTGCAAATATGATTTCCAGGGAAGAAGAGAGACATTTCTCCTAAGTCTCCCTTTTTATTATGGGGAAATAGCTTTCCCAGAAGCGTGTGCCAGCACCCTCCACTCCCAACTCCCTTCACCTCACGTCTGCCAGGATTAAGCCCCAGTGCTCATGCCTAAAGCAACAAATGGTTGGGGGAATGAAATCACCATGATTGGACCTGACCAATCCAAGGATTTTGAGATGAAGGCGAATGCCTCAGTAGCATTACAGCTCTGCCGCAAAGGAGGAGGAGGAGGGGAAAGTGGTTGTTAGGTGGGCAGCCAATAATCTGTCATTCATATATATATGTATATAAATACACACACACACATATATACACATGTATTTTTGCATATATATTATTTAGGTTTCTCGTTTATTTAGGATCTGTGTCACTTGTTCATACCTCATTATGCACTATAAACATTTTTAAATCGTGAAATTTTAAGTTGTGAAAATAACATGAATATGATGAAAATAATTCTAAGAGTACTAAAAGGGTAAAACCCCCAGATCCTAGTTCCTCTAGATTATTTAAAGGTAACCTTTATCAAGAGTGTTTGTGGGGGCGCCTGGGTGGCTCAGTCGTTAAGCGTCTGCCTTCGGCTCAGGCCATAGTCCCAGGGTCCTGGGATCGAGCACCGCATCGGGCTCCCCGCTCGGCGGGAAGCCTGATTCTCCCTCTCCCACTCCCCCTGCTTGTGTTTCTGCTCTCGCTGTCTCTCTCTAACAAATAAATAAAATCTTAAAAAAAAAAAAAAAGAGTGTGTATTCTTTAAAAAAAATTCGTGTTTATTTCTTTTTACACAAATGTGCATATTAGATGCATTGTACAACGTCTTGCTTTTTTTTGTTTTTATTAATAGGCACATCCTGGAGTTCTTTTCATAATAGTGTATAAAGTTGGATAGCACTCTTATTTACAGCTTTGGGCTTTGGATCATTGCACAGTGTGGATATACCATAATCTAGTCAAGCATTTCCCTATTAATAGAAATATAGAGATTTAGGTTGTTTTTGTTTTTGTTTTTAATAACTACCAGCAGCAGAGAAGCTTCTTTGGTGTGTCTGTGAGTATTAGATAAGTGCTAAGGAGTAGAATTGTTAAATCATAGGATATGTATATTTTACATTTTGATAGTTCTGACCAACTTACCTTCAAAAAGTTATAGTTTGGGCTTCTACCTATAGTGTTAAGGAGAGAGCATTGAAGTTCCCAACACTCTTCAGTCACTGGGACACATCTTAGATAGTATCTTTGGAGAAAGACAGTTTTTCTTTAAAATTTTGTAGTGGGGGAAGAATTATCAGATTTCTAATTCTGTAATGCATTAGTTTTTTTCAAGTTGTGAGTATGTTTATGGGGTTGTTTTTTGATATATGATATAGAAAAACCTTTTTTAAAAAACTGTATGCAGCAGGTTTACCTTATGATTAAATATTGTTTTTCTTTTTAAATTACAGGTATTTGGCCCATGACGGAGAGAGAAGATGATTTGAAAGTTTCTGCCATGGTTTCTCCTAACTTTGATTCAGTGTCTGTAGGTATATTCGCAGACTTTAAAAGGGTTTAGGATAGTGCTGGACTCTGCTGATTTGGGATCAATATGTATTGGTTTAAATTTTTAGTCCCCAGATAGAAACTTTAGGGAGGATAACAACTTTTAGTCTTTATTACTTTCTAGAAAAAACATTTCCAATCTCTTATTAGTTCCTTAGGTAGGATTTTGGTCTAAAAAAAGGAGCGGATGGGGCAATAGTAGAAGAGGTTTTCCCCATTATTCTGAATCTACTTTAAAAAAAAAAAACTTTTTCAGTACCAGAATATTGAGGTAATCATAATCCAGGTGAATAATACCCTACAAGATTTTTGTTGAAGGTTCACTGAGATAGTGTTGTGGGGTAGAGGGAGATGGGGGTGGGGAGGGAGGTGTCTGTGTGTGTTATTTAACAATAAACAGTTGGGCAGTTGGGCCAGGAATTATTTTTTCCTGCCGTTTGTATCTGTGTGACCCAGGGCAGGGTATTTTATTTTCTTAGTCTCAGTTTTTCTCATCTGTAAAATGGGAATAAGAATCTACTTTGTTGCATTGTTATGATAACAATATCAGCAGCATCATCATCAAATTACATTTTAGTTCTTTTAGCATCATCATCACCACCACCACCACCATACCCTGCATTCCACTGCTTGTCTCGTCCACTGCCATATCCTTAGTGTCTGTCACATAATGAGTGCTCAGTATTTTTGCTTCATAAGTGAATGGAGATGAGAAACCGGAAGGATGAAAGAGGGACTGTCCTTGGTCATGTTGCCCCATCTCCTTGTTTAGTTTTCTATAAGCACTTGTTAGATTATAATTGGTTATGTCTCACTGCCTGCAGTTTGGGCAAAAATCTATTAAGCTTATCTGTGTCTGAATCAGAAGTTGATCAGTTTTGGCAAGTGATCAAATTCACTGGTTTTTACTATATTTGGAGTTCATGTCATGTAATTTTACCTGGGAAATGACTTCGATATTTAGGTATCAGAGCATAATATAGTAAGTACTTGTCCTAAGTTTTCAAAGATTAATCTTGGTATAAAGAGCCAACCCAAGCTGTGATAAAAATCACGTTAACTTTGCCATAATATAGTAAGTTGGGCATACTTAAAAAAAAGTACTATATATGAAAGAAACATTCACTCAGCTGAGTCACATAGTAGAGGCACTGTTTAAAACATTGGCCATTCAGCACACACCATTTCTCACTCTACCTGAAGGGTGTAGTCTGAGTGGAACATTTTTGCTTAGTTAGCTGACAAATGTACACACATTTTCTTGCCTTGGAAATGATTCTTATTTTCCTTTGGGCAACTTATGTAATTTTTTCTAGGTTCTCTTAAACATAAGCTGTTTGGAAGGAGGAATTCCCTTTCTGTTCTTTAGCAACTTTTGATCTTTGTAGGAAAAGGCCTTGTGTAATAGCACTATATTGTAATGTATATTTCCCTATTGGGAACTCAGAGTGCTGTTTCCTCTTAACTAGGTATCTCTTTCTAGCTTCATTTTCCCTGTCTTACTATTTTTTCCTTCTTAAGATATTCCTGAGAGTATCATATTCATCCCATTAGAACACACCAACCCAACGATTTATATGGCTATGGTGCCATGGTGTCTTTGTGTAGCTATTTCTCTCTGGCTATAATTTTATCTTCCCAAAGGACTGCTGTCCTTGAAGTACCTAGGTGTTTAAACATGGATTGAAAAGAGCAGGAAACAGGAGATGTTGGTTTCTCTTCTAGATCTGTGGACAGGTAAATGTAAAACATTTCCTGGATTTTAGGTTCTACTAGAGCGAAAAGCCTGGTTTAGCATTTTATTTTGTCATTATTATGAAAGCACACATCTAAAAAATAATATAATTTATATTAGAGTGAGGTCTTTTATAGATGAGACAAGCATTGCTGTCCTATCTTCTGGATTGAGGTGGATCAGAGTTCATATATCGTTTTCTGTGGAGTCGTATATAATAGAATATGAATCTCCCAACTCTTACTTATGCTGGTACCCAGTATATTATAGCCATCCCTGTTGCTTAGAAGTGGCTTAGTTTTTCTTAGTAAAAAAAAAAAGTCAAATAAGTTAACTAAAAGCACAATGGATCTATTCATTGGTTGGATTAGTGATTTTATGATCTTAATTGTTCCCTAATAATGGGTATTATGGAAGATTATGTTACCCCTTGGTCTTATTCTGTCATAGAGTGAGCATTTTTTCCTCTCAATCTATCACTCTAATAAGTAAATTATAACTTATAAGGAAATGTTTGCTGTATTATATTATGCTCTGAATTCTTTAAGGGGTAGGATCAAGTAACCCAGGCTGATGTTCAAAGAGTGACCTAGTTTATGATATGAGCTAGTAAAAAAATACACTTCTACTTTTATTTTCTAGGTGTAAGGCCACTCAAGCTTTGTATCATTAGTTACATGTCTTAGATACATATTATTAATCAGAATACCTTTGGCAAGTTGAAAATATAAGGACCTTAAAGGATAGCATAATGCTTATCTGAGAAGTACAAGGAGGCTTTCTTCAATATAATATAAAGAACTAGTTAATAGAATTAATTGGTTTCAATATTTTTTAAAAATTTATTTATTTATTTTTTAAGATTTTATTTATTTATTCATGAGAGACAGACAGAGAGAGAGAGAGGCAGAGGGAGAAGCAGGCTCCCAAGGAGCAGGGAGCCTGATGCGGGACTCAATCCCAGGACCCTGGGATCATGACCTGAGCTGAAGGCAGACGCTTAACCATCTGAGCCACGCAGGCGCCCCAAAATTTTTTTATTTAAATTCTATTAGTTTCAACATTTAAGTAAATTTGTCAAGAGAGTATTTTAATAATAAAATATGTGACCTTTTTTTTTCCATTTTGGAAAAGGTTTTTATTAGCTTATGACTTTCCAGTTGAAGGTATTCAAAAAGCCACATTGACCCTTTTAGTCTGTCATTAGATTGATAAGTCCTTTATGGTTAGTTCCCTATTTTGGTGGTGGGAAGTATATATTGCACCCATTGTGTTTACTCATGGATAGACATGTAATTTGCAACCATTCTTTCCTTCCTTCTCTTCTCAATTCTGTTTTTACAGCAAGCTACTGATGTTGAAGTGGGAACTGACCTTGTCCCTTCAGTCACAGTTAAGGTATTGTACCATGGTTCTAGACTGTATTGTGCAAACAGTATTACACATTTCATCACATCTGCCACTGTTGTCATCCTACGACTGGCTTATGGAAATGTAAAACAAGCACTTGAAATTTATACATTTCCCTCAGCCTTGGGTAGCAAGGATAACCTTTATTGTTTCCTACAAATATAAAACTGATAATTGCATTTGTAGCAATGTTATGTAATATAAATAATTTTTATGGGTTATGCTTAACCATTATGTTTAAATGATCTAGGGTCTTTTTTCTAGAAACAAAATTAACATTTTAAATATGTTGGAGGAATTGTGTCATCACCATTTATGATAGACCAACCAGTTGATTGCAGCATCATATATATAGGGGAATTATATGAATGCTAATATCTTTCTTCTATCTATAATTATGTGTATATTTGAGAAGAATTTCCACTCATCTACCTGCCATAACATTAACTTTAAATGGATGTATTTATAGCAAGAAAATATTAAATGAAGAAGCCACAAAGTAGAGTAATGACAAATTGATAGTCCTAAAAAAATAGAATATGAAGGATGTGGTTTTGGTTAAGATTTTTAGTCCTGTCATTTAGAATTTTAGAACTAGAACTCAAATGTAGAACCCTCTTAAGGCATTTAAAGTGCGGTAAGCAGTCAGCACGTTATTAAGCTGAAAATATTTATCACTGCCCAGACCTTGGAGCCAGGAAAAGTTGTGGATCTTGGCGATTTGCTTAGTTAAAACTTGGACAGGACTTTTTATTTTCTTAGATTATGGGTTGCTGTCCTTGGAGGAGCTTGACAGGGCACCAGGCTTTACCAATTGTGTTCGCTTACACTGGACCCAGCGGGTGGCCCAAGTGTGGGGATCTTTGGTAGAAGTTGAAGGGAGCCCAATCTTGTAACAGTTTCCTAAGCTAATTTTTTTGGATTCTTGCCACTGGAAACAAGGGTGGTCTTTCCCAGTTCTCCCTCCCCCCATCCAATCAAAGGCTCTATCTCATTAATACCTCTGAGTCTGGAAAAGCAGTAGTGGCAAGAAATCAAACACTTAAAAAAAAACAAAAAAACAAAAAACCACTGCAGAGTTCCAGGAATGATCTATAGACTTTTGTATAGAGAAACCTCTTTTTTATCTATCTACCAATACTGTTCAGACACACACACATAATAATTCAGGAGCACACTATAGATTGCAAAAAGAAATCCTGTACTTAAACCAAATAACATTGCTCATGCTAATTCCCACCCCCCACCAACTGCTCGTTATTGCTATAAGTAAATACACCTTTCTCACCTATGCAGTTCTTAGGCTTTCATGTGTAATAATAGCCATCTTAAAATGATGGCATGACACTACTGGAAAATTCTCCTTCATTAATGGAATTTTTATATTTGAGAATGACTAAGTCTCAGCTCTCTTCCTTACTGCCATTATTAAGAGCATGAGAAAGAATGCAACACACAAGGGTTGCATAAAATCAGCTGGACTTGTACAGCAGACACAATGACTTCCTGATTCTGTCGGACGGTTTCTATACAAATTTTGCTATAAATCTCTTCTTATAGCCTTTTATAACAACAGCAGCCAAGATATATAACCATGCAAGTTTCCATTATAATAAATCCTGTTAATTGAGAAAATTTTTCCATCCGTTCCAAGTGAATGAAGATGTGGCTACCATGAGTATGTGTGCATGATGCGTGACCATCTATTCCAGGCAACTAAGGCAGAGTGGTTGTTCATACCTGGCCTTTGGAGTCATATTTATATATCTAGGATAAAAATTTGGTATTATATTTCCTAAGGATCATATTTCATTTTGTTAGAACCAGAAAACAGCATGGAAAATTCTTATATTAATGTTTTATGTTTTCCCCTTAATATTCTATAATTATTTTTCTGTTAAAATATGAGGTTTATGATCTAGCCAAGTCTTTAACTCTTTTTTTTTTTGGCTCAAACACAAGTCTTCTTTGTTTTCCTCTAGTTATTTTCATCACACATCTCCTTGGTTCACATTTGAAAATGCCTAGGCCATTGTTGGGGTTTAATAAATCTGTGCATGAGAGCTATCATGATTTTACACAGTGTAAAATTGTGTGATCATTGTCTAAGTACACATTGTTATGCCAGGTGGAGTCAGAATGTCTGTTCTTTTTTTTTTTTTTTTAAGATTTTATTTGAGAAAGAGAGAGCATGAGCGGGAGGGGGAGGGGTAGAGGGAGAGGGAGAATCAGGGGGGCTCAATGCTGGGCTCCATACGGGGCTCCATCCCAGGACCCTGGGATCATAACCTGAGCCACAGGCAGATGCTTCACCAACTGAGCCACCCAGGCGGTCCAGAATGTATGTTCTCTTATAAGTAGCTTATTACTACTTTAAAGATTTTTCATTTTCACTTTTAAAACTAAGCTCTTATGATATATTCATGGTGATAGTTTTCAGTTCTCTTGCACATATTGGCTTATTGGTCTTGGACATGTTATTTAACTTCTCTGAACCTCTTTTTTTAAACTGTAAAATGAGGATACTTTTTAATTGCAGGGTTGTTTTGAGACTTAACCACAGTTTATTAAGAGCATGGACTCTGGATTCTGGCAGACAGAAGTTAAATTGTGGTTCTTTCACTTATAATCAGAGTGGCCTTGGGCAAATTATTTAGCTTCTCTGAACCACAGTTTTCTCTTCTGTAAAATGATGTATAGTGATAGTCCCTGTTTCATGATGTTGTGAAGATTAAATGAGATAATGCATACAAATAATTTATTCGCATGGTTCCATGAATATAAAAAGCCGTTAATGGTTATCATTAATATTATTAATTTTATTTAAAAATATATGTATAGACTAGCATTATATTATTATTTATAGTAAAATATTTAAGTTGTATCCTGTTTATTCAGTGGGCCTGGCATAATTTCTTCTTCCCATAATTACCATCAAGATTTTGCTAAAATTTTTTTGTTTATAATGATCAGACATCATGAAGGAAGCTTTGCTTGTGGTATGCAGATTCCCCTCATGTATTCCCAGGGCTTATAAAGTAAAAATTGAGGATTCATTGTTCATTTGCTGTGTTTATTGTATTTATTTGCATCAATAGTTATCCTTTCAAATTTTATTTTGCAAGTCAAAATTTTTGTGTTTAACTTATTTTTTAAGTTGTATAGACTACCCACATCATTTAAAATGAATGCAAGATACTTACTGAATCTAATTATATGTATATAATGTTTCTGGGCCAGTTGCGTATTCCTGTATATTGTTTCTTTCTCTGTAGTATGTGTGTGTATGTATATATTATATATATATGAATATATATGTAAAATATATATTAAGGAATAGGTGATACATGCCTTTTAAGAGAAATTTGAAAACTACTTTTTTTCTTTTTTTTTTATTCTTATGTTAATCCCCATACATTACATCATTAGTTTTAGATGTAGTGTTCCATGATTCATTGTTTGTGCATAACACCCAGTGCTCCATGCAGAATGTGCCCTCCTCAATACCCATCACCAGGCTAACCCATCCTCCTACCCCCCTCCCCTCTAAAACCCTCAGTTTGTTTTTCAGAGTCCATTGTCTCTCATGGTTCGTCTACCCCTCCGATTTCCCCCGCTTCATTCTTCCCCTCCTGCTACCTTCTTCTTCTTTTTTTTTTTTTTTCTTAACATATATTGCATTATTTGTTTCAGAGGTACAGATCTGAGATTCAACAGTCTTGCACGATTCACAGCGCTTACCATAGCACATACCCTCCCCAGTGTCTATCACCCAGTCACCCCATCCCTCCCACCCCACCCCCCACTCCAGCAACCCTCAGTTTGGAAAACTACTTTTCTTAAAAATAGGTGTACCCTTGCCCTATGTGAGTTAGTAATGACATGTATCTGTCTCATATACTAGAATCTAATAACTAGACTGTAAGTTGCTCTACAGCAAAGGTGCCATATAGAAGAGTGCTTCTTAACTCTGGTAGTACATAGGTATCTGGGGAGCTAGGAAAAAAAAAAACAATACCCAGAACTCCCCCGAGAGATTGTGATTCAGTTGGTATACCAACCCTACCTGGGCAGTTGACTGTGGTTAAGTCTGGCTTACCATACCAACCACGTGGATGAACTCATCCAAATGAGACTGTTCAAAGGTTGGGACTTTTAGGACACAAAAGTCCAAAGAGAGAACATGTGCAATGAAAGTAAGATCTTTAAGCTTTTTCTTTGATAGCCTGAAAAATGATGCCCCTTAGCACTGTGACCCAGTAAAAATCCACAGGCCTGATGGTTTCTGCTGATGTTCCTCCTTAGGGGGAGTGAGAGAAGTCCTGGCCTTCTTTACCCATACCTGTCCTACTTCCCAGTCACACTGTTAACCTAGAGTTCTTAGCTTTTGATTCTAATATGGGAGGGTTTTCTTAGCGTCACCATATAAGAGCACCAGTTTAGAAATGCAACCAGCTGAGATACGCGGCAGTCAATATTGCCACTCTTTGATATTTTCTAGAATTAGATCTGTCATGTGTTTTTGTGTTAAGCCATGGAATAAAATGTGGTGCTTTGATATGTATCTAGTCTAGTAAATATCACCCAGTAAGGAAATCTTTAGAGAATAATTAATTTATGCAAAAGGTGGTATGCAGATACTAGATAAGATAATCCCGTTGCCACATCTATACATGAAAAGAAAATGAATACATATTTCATGATGTAATTATTCACCAAGTGCAGGGCAGATTTTTCCTTTTTTTTTTTTAATGTGTTTATTTATTTAAAAAAATTTAAGAAGATTTTATTTATTTATTTGACAGAGAGATAGAGAGAGAGTACAAGTAGGCAGAGAGGCAGGCAGAGGGAGAGGGAGAAGCAGGCTTCCCGCTGAGCAGGGAGCCCAATGCAGAGCTTGATACCAGGACCCTGGGATCATGACCCGAGCCGAAGGCAGCCGCTTAACCAACTGAGCCACCCAGGCGCCCCTCTTTAAAAAATTTTTAAATTAACATATAAAGTATTATTTGTTTCAGGGGTACAGGTCTGTGATTCATCAGTCTTACACAATTCACAGTGCTCACCATAGCACGTATCCTCCCCAATGTCCATCACCCAGCCACCCCATCCCTCCCACCTCCCTCCCCTCCAGCAACCCTCAGTTTGTTTCCTGAGATTAAGAGTCTCTTATGGTTTGTCTCCCTCTCTGGTTTCGTCCTGTTTCATTTTTCCCTCCCTTCCCCTATGATCCTCTGTCTTGTTTCTCAAATTCCACATATCAGTGAGATCATATGATAATTGCCTTTCTCTGATTGACTTATTTCG
>NC_138380.1:39502929-39519475 GCF_054177405.1 Leptonychotes weddellii | reverse complement strand
GCTGCTAAAAACATATCAGACTCAACACCCAAAGAACAAATAATCCAATCAAGAAATGGGCAGAAGGCATGAACAGACATTTTTCCAAAGAAGACATCCAAATGGCCCACAGACACATGAAAAAGTGCTCAACATCATTCAGCATGAGGGAAATCCAAATCAAAACCTCAATGAGATACCACCTCACACCAGTCAGAATGGCTAAAATTAACAAGTCAGGAAATGACAGATGTTGGTGAGGATGCGGAGAAAGGGGAACCCTCCTACACTGTTGGTGGGAATGCAAGCTGGTGCAGCCACTCTGGAAAACAGTATGGAGGTTCCTCAAAAAGTGGAAAATAGAGCTACCCTATGACTCAGCAATTGCACTCCTGGGTATTTACTCCAAAGATACAAATGTAGTGATCCGAAGGGGCATGTGCACCCCAGTGTTTATAGCAGCAATGTCCTTTGCTTTTGATAGAACATTTTTTATATCTTTATTGAGATATAATTCATATACCATACAATTTGCTCATATAAAGAGTTCAGTTCAGTGATTTTTACTATATTTGCAGAGTTGTGGAACCATAACCAGAATTTAATTTTAGAACATTTTTGTCCCCCTTTAAAGTAACCACATGCTCCCTTTCCTCTTCCATCATCCACCCCTCCCCCGTTCCCATCCCTCAGCAACTTCTATTTTCTGTCTCTATAGATTTGCCTATTCTGGACATTTCATATAAATGGAATCATACAATATGTGGTTCTTTGTGACTGGCTTCTACCCCTTAGCACAATGTTTTTAAGGTTTACCCATGTTGTAGCACGTGCCAGTACTTCATTTCTTTTGATTACTGAATACGCTGAATACTATTTCATTGTAAGGATATACCATATTTTGCTTATCCGTTCATCAGTTGATGGACATTTGGGTTGTTTCTACTTTTGGCTATTGTGAAGAATGCTGCTATGAAATCTGTGTACAAGGCTTTGGGGGGACGTATGTTTTCATTTCTCTTGGCATGGAATTGTGAGGTCATATGGTAAATTTATGTTTAATTTTTTAAGAAACTATTTTCTTGCATGGCTATACCATTTTACATTCCCATCAGCAATGTATGAGGTGTTTTTCCTCACATTCTTGCTAACACCTATTTTGTGTCTGTTCTTTTGATTATAGCATTTTAGATGTGTAGTAGTATCTCATTGTGGTTTTAACTTCTATTTCATAGTGATTAAAGATATTGAGCATGTTTTCATGTGCGTTTGGCCATTTCTATATCTCCTTTGGAGGAAAGTCTGTTTAACTCCTTTGTCCAGTTTCTAACGGTAGAAAGTACCACTTACCTACTTACCAGTTAATCTACTATTTATGTTACATGTTATGTTTTGCCACTACTCATTTTTTCTCAGATAATGTTTCCTAATTATTTGCTAATGATTTTTTACATACTTTTGCTATCCTATCAATTTGGATAAAATGTAATTTTCTGTTAATAACAATTTCTGTTTCCTTAGGTCACATTGCAGAATCGACTGGCGCTGCAAAAAGCCAAATTATCAGTCTATGTGCAACCACCTTTAGTATTGACCTGTGATCAGTTCACCTTTGAATTTATGGGTAAGTGTTCTGTTTTGGCTTAAAGTCTATCATGGTGTGAGGTTTTCTTTTAATTAAAAGAATTTTTTTTTTGGTTAGTATGTTTATTTCATGGCTGTATTTCTTGTCTGAATAGTGAGGCTGGTATCTTTCTAAAATCAATGATTGTGTTGTTTTGGTTATATTTCCCCTCTAAACATCAAGCATGAATGATACTTTTTTTAAAAAATAGCAATATTCAGTGAATGGTCATTGAGCTGAAGTAATTATAGATTTTCAAGTGCTTTCCTTAACTAGATGGGCCTGTAATTGTAGTTAAATACTATAATTTGGAAGGCTTTCTTTATTGGTGTTTCTCTAGTGAGCTGTTTATTGAATCAGTTATGTGTGAAGAAAGAATATTGGTTTTGGAGTCTGGCCTGAATTTGAATTCTGGCTCTGACACTTACTCGATGTGTAATCTTCAGCAAGCTACTTTAGTAATTACTTGGAACCTCAATTTCTTTTAATCTGCAGAAAGGGGATAGTGATATCTGTCTTGCAGGGCTGTTTTGCAGATTTAATTAGAAAATGAAGCTATGGAAGATACCTGTAATAATGCCTAAAATAGTAGACAGGTCATAAATGGCCACTCTTGGTAAGATTTCTTTGCACAGAATCTCTCATGTCCTATCATTTGCATCCCAGTTGTCATTAGTCCCATCAAAATGATTTCTGCTTTATCTTTCTAGCCTTTTTCTTTCTTTGTTTACTGCTGCTGTTCAGCTGGTCATTCTGTATCTTATTCATGACGTCAAGAACCTATTTCTCTCTTTCGCCTTTGTATTATCAACCCTTACTTGAGTGCGCCTGGCAGATAGGAGGAATTCAATAAAATATTAATTGAAACATTGAATGAATGGTTGAATGGTTGAAGTAACTTTGTAGTGATGCCCAATCATTGGATTCTCACTTTATTTTCTAATTTTTTTTCATGGTACTTCCAATTTGTCTTTCTTTATTTTAATTATTATTTTTATATATTTTTTAATTTTATTTTATTATGTTAATCACCATACATTACATCATTAGTTTTTGATGTAGTGTTCCATGATTCACTGTTTGCACACAACACCCAGTGCTCCATTCAGTACGTGCCCTCTTTAATACCCATCACCAGGCTAACCCATCCCCCCACGCCCCTCCCCTCTAGAACCCTCAGTTTGTTTCTCAGAGTCCATAGTCTCTCATGGTTCGTCTCCCCCTCCGATTTCCCTCCCTTCATTTTTCCCCTCCTACTATCTTCTTTTTTTTTTTTTTAACATATAATGTATTATTTGTTTCAGAGGTGCAGGTCTGTGATTGCACAGTCTTACACCATTCACAGCACTCACCATAGTACATACCCTCCCCGATGTCTATCACCCAGCCACCCCATCCCTCCTACTCCCCACCACTCCAGGGTATTATGCTAAGTGAAATAAGTCAGAGAAAGACATGTATGATATGATCTCACTGATATGAGGAATTCCTAATCTCAGGAAACCAATTTGTCTTTCTAAAACACATTCTGAACAATTTATTTTTCCAGTTAAAAACCTCTTAAGACTGCCTAACACAGGTTGGAGGTCAAATACATGAATGTAGAAGTCTATGTACAATCTGCAAAGTTGTTACAGTTATAGTTACATCCTTATGCAGTCCCCCCTCCCATTTTCTCCTGCAGTCTGTATTCTCGCCATGATAAACTGTACTAATCCCTGTTCCCAGATTCTCTTGCCTTTTTGTGTACATATTTCTCTGATCATGCTGCCTATTCATCTGACTAAAGAGAAGCAGTGATGTAGAATATGGGCACCCTTGTTCTGAAGTCAGTTTCCAGTTCTTTATTAGCTGTATGACCTTGGGTAAGCTTCTTAATCTCTCCGTAGCCAGTTTCCTCATGCACAAAAGTTGGGGACAATAATAGTACACACCTTACTGGGTTATTGTGAGGATTAAATAAATTAATCCATGTAAAGTGCTTAGGATACTAGCTGGAATGTAGTGTATGCATAATTTTAACTGTTGTTAATAATAATTGTCCAAGATTTTGTAACTTAATATTACTTTTACGTTGCTTATAGCACCAGAGATGAGTAGAACAGTATCCTTTTCTGTTTATCTGAAAGGGAGTTATACACCACCTCAATTGGAAGGAAATGCTGTTGTTTCTTATTCCAGACCATCAGGTAAGCACACAGTTGTTCACAGATTTATAAGCCTAATTACTCCTTTTAAAATATTGGGGTTATGAGTTAAATATTTAAGTGTTTAAGACTGAAAAACACATTGTAAAATATTACTAAATGGAAAAATAATTCTTTCCTAGTGTTAAATAAAATTATATGTCCAAATTACTGTTATGTGTTATGAATTATTAGAGATAAGTCTATTTAGCTGATTTCCACATATAATGTTTGATTCTGTCTTCTCAATTAATAGCAAATATGATATATTTTTATTCACACTCAAAGAATGGTATTAGACTTCACCTATTTGAACAAAGAAGAAAAGCCTGGGGCGCCTGGGTGGCTCAGACGTTAAGCGTCTGCCTTCGGCTCAGGTCATGATCCCGGGGTCCTGGGATCGAGCCCCGCATCAGGCTCTCTGCTCTGCGGGAAGCCTGCTTCTCCCTCTCCCACTCCCCCTGCTTGTGTTCCCTCTCTCGCTGTGTCTCTGTCAAATAAATAAATAAAATCTTAAAAAAAAAAAAAAAAGAAGAAAAGCCTTGTGTGAATTAGTGAAAAAGACTATTATGAAATGCTCTAATATAAAGCAGTATTCAGAGTTTCAGACACTGTTTTAATGACTAAATAAAACTCTTTAGTATCATACGTGTTAAAATATTTAAGAACAGATTTACTAAAATTTGATCTGTGCTTTTTCATGGAACTCTTTTTAAATTAAAAAAGTTATCTTCAGTCCAGTTGAGATTCAGTTAGTGGTAAATTTCAACTTCGTTTGGTCAAATTTTATAGTTTGTTTTTTTCCCTGTGCAGTGAATTTTTCATATTAACTGTTTGACAATCTGTTTATTGGTAGAATATGAATAATTAGTCATTGCTTTTTTTTTCCCAATGTTTTAACATAGTGTAACTGACAATAGGATATTTTAGCAATGTTGCATTGTGTTTTTTAAACATTTCTGTACAGATTTTTTAGTTCTAAAAGTTTTAGAGATGCCTTGATTACCTTTTTTTTTCTGTTGATGTCCACTTTGTATATTTAGCAATGTTTTTTAATAATTATAGTTTTAATTTTGTCTAAGTGAATTTTCTGGCTTAAGCATTGACAACCCTATACTCTAAGATAATTTTATAACTTTAATACATGTTTTCAAAATCTACTTCTTCTGCTTTGTAAGTTATTTTGCTTTAAGTTGTTAAAAAAATTCATTATTAACCAGAATTGACCATTTTAATCATTTATCTATATTTTCAAAATTTGGGGTTATGTAAATATTTTATGTTTAAATGACTTTGAGGAAGCTGGCTTCAGAAAGAAATACAAAACTTCCATAAGGCATCAAAGAGAGATAGACTTCTTTAGTTGGATATTTCTGAAAAGAACATTGAAAGTTTTAATGTTATTTTAATTTTGAGTTGTGAAATAAAAAAGAAAGAAATATTTGGCTAAAAGCTCTAGATCATTTATCATTAATTGAGCGTCTCAATAATCATAGGCACTTTTACACTTTTTATCCTTGTTACACTGTTGATGCCTTAATTCAACTAAGTATTTCATTTGTTTTCAGGGAAAGGGGTGACACTGGTTGAATATGAATTTAAAATAGATAAATGGGTTACATAGCAAGTGGACAAAATGCTTTAAAAATACGTTATAAAGTTGTAAAATCAGTCTGGGATCTTATGGTTATACATACCATTTTTAACTATTATGCTTTCCTATAGACAGAATTTAAAAGATTATAAATTATTGCTAAACCAAAGAGCATAGCATTAATTAGTTGAAAGTTAATTAGAAATTAAAATGTAAAAAAAGTCTATAAAAATAAAGGAATACCAAGACAAGCCAAAACAAAAAGACATTATAATATAAGCGAGAGTAACTGGAAATATTGTGTATTTGGCATTTCCCTCAAATTTTTTTCCCAACAATTCATTTAATCCTCTTGATGTCATTTACATATTGAGTCTGGTTTGCTCTTGGTCTAGATCATATACCTTACGTCTTTTTTTTTTTTCCACATTTACACTGGATTAACACACTGTCATTGACTTCTGAGAATGAATGTACAAATATATTGTTAGATTTCACTTATTCATGTTATATTCTTCAGTTGTGAATTGACTTATTTTTATTGGGGGCCATTTAAATCATCTGAGAGAATCTAAAAAATTTTAATTTATATATATATATTTTTAATTTTATTTTATTATGTTATGTTAATCACCATACATTACATCATTATGAGTTTTTGATGTAGTGATCCATGATTCATTGTTTGCATATAACACCCAGTGCTCCATTCAATACGTGCCCTCTTTAATTTATATTTTTAAGCAAATGTGTATTAAATTTGTGTTGTAATTTTACCACAAATAATTTGTTGCATTCTTTCTCCCCTATCCTTTTTTTGCATTGCCTCTGATGGATAGATCGAAATCCTGATGGTAAGTGAAAAGATAATTTAGAACAAAATGAATTTCAGAATTGAAATTTGGTCAGTGAATTGAACTGGTATTATACCATGAATGAACTATTTTTATAGACTGCTATTTTAACTATAGAAACTTCTTTAGGATGATTCAGTGCCTTCATGTGGCTATGGAGAGGATCATAAATGTTTCCTCGCATAGAGACTTTTCATTCATTATTAGTTGTTTCAGAGTCATGAAAAAGAATGAAGCTCCATGACTTTTTTGAAAAAAAAAAAAATCAAAAGTGTCATTGACCACTTATATCTGTAAGTTATTGGTGATTTACTCATATGCTCTGCTATCTTATTTTACTTAAAATAAAGACAAAATAAGGAAAAATGGTGTTCGTCACTGAATTCTCATTGTCTGTTTTCTTTTTCTTTCTATTTTTTTTAAATTTTATTATTTTTTAAGATTTTATTTATTTATTTGAGAGAGAGAGAATGAGAGAGAGCATGAGGTAGGGAGGGTCAGAGGGAGAAGCAGACTCCCCGCCGAGCAAGGAGCCCGATGCGGGACTCGATCCCGGGACTCCAGGATCATGACCTGAGCCGAAGGCAGTTGCTTAACCAACTGAGCCACCCGGGCGCCCTCTATTTTTTTTTTTTTAATTGATTGAGGGCTGGGGTAAAGTGGTCAAAATGTCACTAGGGTATAGAAAGGATAGGCCCTATGGGGTCTTTTTGATCATGCTAGTGGTTTTGATGTTTATTCTGTGACCAAAGGGCAGCCACTAAATGGTTTTAAGTATGTCATGAAGTGCATGGATGTGAACATGCACACACATGCTTTTGCCCCAGAAAGGACAGGAACAGATTTGTATTTTGGAAAGATCACTCTGACTCAATGTGAAGAACTGGTTTTGAAGCCAAATTGCCTGTCAGAAGTGCAGCTGGAGGTTATTGCAGTGGAGTAGAGTAGAGGTGATGGAGATGGGGCAGATACCTATTCAGGCTTCAGCTCAGTAGCAGTGAACACCTCTGTTGCAGAGATCTTCACATCTGAGTACCATCTCTAGTCAAAGGGATCAGGGTTCTTAGAGAAAAGGCTGTTGCCAGGTCTGGAGAAGGGAAAATAAGAGAGCCTGTTCTATATTGTTGGGTCAGAGAGCAAAGAAGTGGTCAAGAGAAATGATCACAGTACCTCACAATGATTCAGAAGCCAGTGGAGGAGTTTCCACTGGCTAGATATGGGACATTTTGAGCATCAAAATCATAATAATGATAATTTATTATAATATGTTGAAGACAGAGATAGAATCTGTGAGTACAGTGATAAAATAAAGGCATGTATAGAGGGAAAACTCTGCAAAAGGAGGTCAGCTAATAAGTGTAGAATGGGTGATAGAGAATCATTCTCCAAATCTTTGTAATAATTAGTTCAGGAAAGATTCATCAATGGACACTAAATTCATTGGAGTAATAGAATATTCAGTCTCAAAACATTACCTCATAGATTACTTTTTTTTTTTTTTTTCCTCATAGATTACTTTTTAATTACAAGGAGAAAACAGTATCTCTGCAGGAGTGGTTTGGTAACACCACCATAACCAAGTGATCAGTGTTAGCGTCCTTAGTATCAGCACAAACTGACATTATATACGACCTGTACTGATGCACACGTCTTTGAGACATACAAATTGTCTGTTTTCTATGTGTCCGAATAGATCCGCTGCTCTCTCTAATCAGAGCACTATGAGTACTTATTCTGTGGGCCTATTTCTTTTTTTTTTTTTTTAAAGATTTTATTTATTTATTTGAGAGAGAGAGAATGAGAGAGAGCACATGAGAGAGGGGAGGGTCAGAGGGAGAAGCAGACCCCCCGCTGAGCAGGGAGCCCGATGCGGAACTCGATCCAGGGACTCCAGGATCATGACCTGAACCGAAGGCAGTCGCTTAACCAACTGAGCCACCCAGGCGCCCTCATATAACCCATTTTGAATTTTCTTTTTCCTAGCCATTGCATTCTACAAGAGAGGGTATAAAAAGAGACTGTTTTCTTTTTTTTAAGATTTTTATTTATTTATCTGAGAGAGAATGAGAGACAGAGAGCATGAGAGGGAAGAGGGTCAGAGGAAGAAGCAGACTCCCCGCCGAGCAGGAAGCCTGATGCGGGACTCGATCCAGGGACTCCAGGATCATGACCTGAGCCGAAGGCAGTCGCTTAACCAACTGAGCCACCCAGGCGCCCAGTGTGGGCCTATTTCCTATCTTGTTTAGAATTTGTGGGGCAATGTCATCAAGGTTCTGACCCCTTGAACTTACCTGGGCTAATGTTGATTGTTACCTGTTTTGTTTTCCCCAAATCCTTTATGTATGACTCTGCTGCAATACCAATCATAATATGAATTTCATTAAGTTTGTTCCTTAGGTTTCCCTAGTAGATTTTGGGCTCCTCCAGAGCAGGGTTTAAGTACTCATCTTTAAATTGTGCGATGTCAGGGTAGATGACAGGCACTTAGAGTATATCCTACTTTGACTATTTTTCTTTCTAGACACAGACTTACTGTGGTGGTTTATCTCAGTTTATTAGATATTTTAAGATAAATATTAGATAGCAATATTAATTAGTAATAAAGAAATACTTAAAAAATAATGGCAGTAATTTACTCATACAGTTTTGGTAATGCCAACAACTTGAGTTGCATTGTATCTGGGAAGTGAAAATATATTTATATGAGAAACATTTTAATAGGAGTAAGTGTTTAGCTTAATAACATGAAATATACTTGTCAAATTAGGATTTTGGGTTATTAAAAATAACTGATTATTAACAATGAATATTTACATTTTACTTGGCAAGATTGGATCTAGCTAGTAAGATTTTATACTAACTTTTATAAAATACCATATTATTTAAATGATTTATTTTAACTTTAAAAAACTGGCAAAGGTTATTATTGAAAGGAATTTACTCCCTCTTACTGTAAATTCAGCCCAAACCATGAGAAAAAAAAAATCACAATACATGGAAATTTTAGTATTTCAATACAAAGCTAATAATCTCTTATGATATATTTTTAAATTATAATTAAGCTTTACGGAGTAGGGTTACAATATTCAGCTTCACCTAGTTGGCAAGATTAAATAATATGTTGCTACTTAGATCTTAACTTACACACAAGGCTTCAAATTTCAAAGACTGGTCCATTTTATTGGCCTGATCTGTTCAGGCTCTTTGCAGATAAGCAGTCCTGCTTTTACATGTGGAAAAAGAGAAGCAAAGGAGGTTTTATGTTGTCCCATAAGAGTTAGTCTCCATTATGTCTGCATTAAAGTTACATGACATGGGCAGTGTAAAACATGACTGCAGAGGGGCACAGTACGTAGCCAGACATAACAGGAAGGGATCAAGGAAGTTCTGGCTCCCAGACATTGCTACTGCTTTGGGGTTCCTTGTTTTAAAAATGAAATGACTCTAGCAGGCCCCTGGAAAGAGTTCTGAAGGCATTATATAGATGTGTAATATATATAGTTATTCTACTCTGATATATATGTTCTTTTTTCCTTTTTTTTCTCCCCCCCCAAAGCACATTTGGCTTCTCTCTTGACAGTGATACTGGGCTCTTGGGTGTGCCAGGTGTAATTAGAATTCTCTTCCTGGAGAAATTGTTCTGTCAAGAGTGGATTTGATGTGAATTTTCTCTCTAAGTGTTAAATAATTTTGTGATTAATTGCACCAGAGTAGTTGCGACTATCCATTTCCTCTGTTAGGCTAGAAAGGGAAGTGTCTGAAGGAGAGGTGATTATATTTGGTAAAAAACTGCAGAACAAAATCATTCTGATGAACGAGTAGGCCAATATTTGAGTATTGTAAATGACCAATTTTTTTTTTCTCAGCCTAACAGAGAGTTATTTGAATAAGCCAGATACAGAGACTGTTTTTCCAACTACATAGAGAAAATATCACTGATGGTAGGCAAAGTTAGGACCAATTAGACTTTCATCAAAGTCAAAAGCTATTCTAGGAGCAAATTTGAAAAGTCTTTAAATACATGCAATTCTTTCCTTATTATAGGTACATATATGCATGCATTCACACATACCTCTATACCTCTGGCTTCAGGTTCTTAGATGCAATCACAACCTGAAGAGTAAATTGTTAGCCAAATTTTCATTTCAGGTTTTTCAAGAAAGTGTAAAGCTCAATAGAAGTGTGCCTCTGATAAACCCCATGTCTAAATACTGGAGATTGTATTTTAAAAGACTGGGGTTTTAATTTAATGGAAAGTAGTGTTAAATACTGGCATTTCAATTTTTCTTTTTAAAGATATGGTTTCCTTAAACTGGTTTCTGAAGGATTTCATTTTCTACCTCCCGCCCCCTGCCTGTGGTAAAACTTTTCAAGCTGCCAGCATTTAAAGAATAGCCATAATCATTTTATTAAGTATGAGTGTCATCATTTTTCAAAATAATGTTTTCCAAATGTCCTATGAAACAGGTTTACAGTTCTTGGAGAGAAAAGCAATTCTGGAGGGTTTCTACAAATCTTAGCAACTGCAGACCATTGCCCTAGTGTGTGATACTGTCATTAACTAACTTGAGTTGTGAATTGAGTTATAATGTATTTCCCTTCTTGGGTTCATTAGTGCTTGCAAGCCATTTGTTTCAATTTCTGAAAACATATATATATGACCAGTTTCTTTAGCTCTAGGTTCTTGGAAATTTAGGGTAATAATCTTCAAATATATAGACTCAGTAACATAAGGCCAGTGTTACTGATTGTGATTAATTTTTTTTTTTTTTACCACCAACTCAAGTAGTATCTATCTGATCCAAGTGAAGTAGAGCCACAGTTTTAGCAGTATAGTTTTAGAAGGACATTTATAGTCAAATTTTGTTTGAACACTTAGCTCAGACTTTGGGTGAAAGTATATAGAAAGGTAGCTTCTCTTCGTGCCTGTACAGAATTGTCAAAAGATGAAGGATTTTTTTCCATTACTACATTCATTAAAAATGAAGGAAATGGAAATAGGTTTTAGTGTCTTTGTTCTTTCCAGGCTGCATCTATTAATTGAGGCTGTAATTTATATATTGTAGAGGAAACATATTAGTAGGTATATTTCCATAATTTAGGGTTATATGGAATATATGAAGTTGGAAAAAATAATGCTTTGTAATATTTTTATGGTGATATTGATGGTTGTGGTTTGAACAGTAGCTTAGATCATGTTACCATAATATTTTGAGACAGAACATTTCATCATTGTAAAGTACAAATACACATGCCTTTAAAACCTCAGAGAATGTCAGGAAATAATGCCTTGGGACTTTTCTGAAGAGACACCAGTTATAATTTGCATCTAGGATTCCAGGAGAAGTGAATTTAACATCTGTTGGTTATCAGCAAAAAATGAGCTATGTAAAATTTAATGGATAATAGATTATGTTGAAGAGAATCACAAATATGCTCCACATGCTCTGAAAAAGTATTTAATTGACCTCATATATCAGTATGCTTGCCATTGTTGAGCTCTCTCACTATCCTCGTGAATAAATAGTGCTGGAAAGTGTACTACCAGCTTGGATGTCGAGCAAGCCCTACAACTCCAATTGGCATTAACAGAATATATCGCTAATTCTAGGGATCCTGCTTTGGGATCATGTCCCCAAGCTTTAACTGCTTCTGCTTTTGCTATTTTTAGGCTGCTCACTGACTCCACTATAAAGAGATAAAGGAATTAATGTGTGGCTACATCAAGTAGAGTAGGACATTTTAAGTTTTTCATTTCTCTACAGCAATATACTAAGATAGAGGTTTCAGTATATTACCTTTTATCTTATCTAATCAAAGGTGGAATCCTAGAATAAAAGAGAACACTGAAGTTGTAGAATGGCTTTGCTAGATTTATAAGTAGAGAACCTAATTTGCTTTGGTTTCAATTTCATTCTCTGTAAAAATATTGAAAGGAATGTTTTTTTTTTTAAGATTTTATTTATTTGACACAGAGAGAGACAGCGAGAGAGGGAACACAAGCAGGGGGAGTGGGAGAGGGAGAAGCAGGCAGGCTTCCCGCCGAGCAGGGAGCCAGATGTGGGGCTTGATCCCAGGACCCTGGGATCATGACCTGAGTCGAAGGCATATGCTTAACGAGTGAGCCATCCAGGCGCCCCTGAAAGGAATGATCTTAAAAACTTTTAATTTTGACATAAAACTCTTCATTGTTATTTATTTAGTTACGTTTTTCAATATGCCTGTAAATGTACTGAAAAATTCAGTTGAATGACCATGTAATACTTTCAAAATGTCACTTATCAGTGATATGTAAAGTTAAATGGATTGAGAAAAATTTAATTCATATGAAAGTAATATTCTTAATATTACTGTGTAAAATGACATGAACTTAAGTAGAACTACAGTAGAGCAAATTCTGCCTTCATGCTTATAATTTATTGTAGATTTTTAATTGTAATTTGAATCTTCAATAAGTAAAAATAGCTAAAGATTTAAATTTTTTGGTGGTAGAAAAAATATTAGATAAGGTCATATAGCATCTTCCTGATACAGATTTCATATACATATTTGCTCATTTTAGGGGCTAGAGATTTGAAGATCTTAGTTTAAAGATGGTTCAGTAATTGAATATAAAATTGAATTAACTGGGTTTTTTTTTTTTGCCTTCTTTTAAAATTTTTTTAATTTAAATTCAATTAATTAACATATAGTATATTATTAGTTTCAGAGGTAGAGTTCAGTGATTCATCAGTCTTGTGTAGTACCCAGTGCTCATTACATCACGTGTTCTCCTTAATGTCCATCACCCAGTTACCCCATCTCCAGCCCCCTCCCCTCCAGCAACGCTCAGTCTGTTTCCTATGATTAAGAGTCTCTTATGGTTTGTCTCCCTCTCTGAGTAAATATACCGTGTTGTATAGTGTTCACCTGTGATGTTTTTTAAAGTATGATCTTATATTAAAGGCAGACGTCATGCCTACGCTCTTTTTTAGGATCTTATTTTTGTCTTGAACTTTTTGACAATAATATAAAAATTTGTATTATGATAATACTTTGTAGTTTTTTCAGTTATGCTAAATGAAATGGGCCGGAGCAAAATTTTAAAATAAGATATATTGCTACTCAAACTATTAATATAGTTCAAATTTTTTGGGGTCAAATTTTCTGTCAAGTCTATGAATCTACATTTCTCTCTTTTTATTTCAGGCATTCCTCGGGTTATCCAATGTAAATTTAGACTTCCCCTGAAATTAATCTGTCTACCAGGTCAGCCTTCAAAAACTGCAAGCCACAAACTGACTATTGATACCAACAAATCTCCAGTTAGTCTTCTCAGTCTCTTTCCAGGTAGGACTTTTGAAGTAACATGCCTGTAACATCAGAAATGTTAAGAATTCAGAATGGAATCCTTCATCAGCAGGTAATGATAGGGTAATTATCAGATAATTGTTAAGTCAGAATATAAAAATGCCTCAAAGATTTTTCTCTCTTGTTTGCCTGTTCAAAGACAAATAGCTTATATGAACAAGGTAATAAGGTGTACCTTTTAAGTTTGATTAAAATTATTATAATCATTTTGCTTCAGTATTCAGAAATGAAAACATCAAATGTTTCTTTTTAGACTGGAATTTTTTGGCTTGGAATGTAAATATTTATTATTCATCTTTATTGTAGGTTTTTGGCTATGTACCTTTTTAAAGTATATTCTATGCCCCTAAAAAGTAATCTCATAAGTAGATGCTCTTTGTGGTTTTGCTTTCTCCAGCAGCTGGAGGGGGCGATTGTTCAATTCTCTGGTTCTGATCCTTTGAAAGAGGCTTCTTATATAAAGCTTGAATATCACAGTGAATTTGGGGTAATTTGTGAAGGTGTGACTTTCTCCAGGTATCAGTTTTTCTTTCTGAGTAGCTTAGAAAAGAGAGAGATGTTGATTGGATAAAACATCTTCAGTAACCAGGGTTTCTAATCCTGGTGATGGGGAGGAATTAAAAAAAAAAATCTGGGAATTAAATCAACCTTTTCAAATCCCTTATTAAAAATTGGCACTGTTGACTATGATATGCATCCTCGGGGACCCAGGCATTAGTGGATAGGATTTAGAATACAAAGAGTATTTTCCACAAGGTTTAGAAATTTATGGTAAGTCAACTTTTGTGTTATTAATTACTTAAAGTACTTAAAATTTATTTTTCATTAATTTGAAGTGTTTAAAAAGCTTTATTTATATCTAACTCAATGAAAAATCTCCAAAATTAAATACTCTTTGTTACAATTATTCTATTCTTTAGTTTGAATTGAGTTTGGACACACACACACACACACACACACACTTTGTTAGCAAATAGTTTTATACTGTTTGGTTTCTTTCTCCTTTTCCCTTCCCTTCTCTTTCTTCTCAATTTTCTTATAACACATTTGGGTTATAAAAAAGGTGGAAAGAGTCACTATCCTTACAACATCTTATACAAATGTATTAGTTCCTTGGGTCTCCTATACTCTCCTGGGAATATAGTTGGAAATGGCATGCTGCACACTGAATTTATTGGTGTCTTTGAAAAATGTTTAAGACCCTGGCTTCTGAGTGGGTAATTTTTACTATAGGTGGATGAAAACCAACAGAGATTGAATAAAAATGGATGCTTTTAACCAGAGAGGTAATCTCTGTAAGATACGGATTAGATAGGAAGAACTAAGGAAAGCTTAGATAACTCATCCATTTTCCTCCTGATTTTAGGCTCAATTGTTTTTATGTCACAGGTTATCTTAGGCTTATCAGCATATTTTTGCTTCTTACTTACTCTAGAAATGGGACTCAATGACAAATTTAAAAAAATTTTCCCCCATATCCAATGTATATGATTTGGCATGTTCTCTTTTGGAGTTGTTGGATGTGCATTCATATTGGACATGATGGAATCCTGTAATTATTTAAAATAAGTACTCTTGTTACTTTTTCACTTTTTACTTCTTGAGAGTGCTTTTTACTCTTGGTATGTATAAGGCTTTCTATGTTGATGTCAGATAAATTTGCTATTGCGAATCTGTTTTTTAGCTGAAGTAAACAAATTAATGAGCTTCATAGAGAAGAAATAAAACTAGATTTAATCTACATCTCTTCCTATTTGTTTATTTCAGTTGTTTGTTCTGAACAAATATAGGTCTATTTACAATAACTTTAGTTTTTCTCATTACAAAAGAAATGTGAAATTTAGAAATGGACAACCAAAAGGAGGAAAACAAAAATTACTGGTAATTCCACCATCCAGCAATGTCTACTTATGTTTCATGACATTTCCCTAATCTTTTTTTTTTTAATTATGTCATGTTAGTCACCATACTAAAAAACTATCATCATTAGTTTTTGATGTAGTGATCCATGATTCATTGTTTGCATATAACGCCCAGTGCTCCATGCAATACATGCCCTCCTTAATACCCATCACTGGGCTAACCCATCCCCCCACCCCCCTTCCCCCCTAAAACCCTCAGTTGGTTTCTTGGGAGTCCATAGTCTCTCATGGTTCGTCTCCCCCTCCGATGTGACCCCCTTCATTTTTCCCTTCCTTCTCCTAATGTCCTCTATGCTGTTCTCTATGTTACACAAATAAGTGAAACTATATGATAATTGACTTTCTCTGCTTGACTTATTTCACTTAGCATAATCTCCTCCAGTCCCATCCATGTTGAGGCAAAGTTGGGTATTCATCCTTTCTGATGGCTGAGTAATATTCCATTGTATATATGCACCACATCTTCTTTATCCATTTGTCTGTTGAAGGGCATCTCAGCTCTTTCCATAGTTTGGCTATTGTGGACATTGCTGCTATGAACATTGGGGTGCATATGGCCCTTCTTTTCACTACATCCTGTGTCATTGGGGTAAATACCCAGTAGTGCAATTTCTGGGTCATAGGGTAGCTCTATTTTAATTTTTTGAAGCACCTCCACACTGTTTTCCAAAGTGGCTGTACCAACTTGCATTCCCACCAACAGTGTAAGAGGGTTCCCCTTTCTCCACAACCAGGTGGTATCTCAGTGTGGTTTTGATTTGAATTTCCCTGATGGCTAATGATGATGAACATTTTTTCATGTGTCTGTTAGCCATTTGTATGTCTTCATTTGAGAGGTGTCTTTTCATGTCTTCTTCCCATTTTTTGACTTGATTATTTATTTTTTGGGTGTTGAGTTTGAGAAGTTCTTTATAGATCTTGGAAATTGGTGCTTTGTCTGTAGTGTCATTTGCAAATATCTTCTCCCATTCTGTGGGTTGCCTCTTTGTTTTGTTGACTGTTTCCTTTGCTGTGCAGAAGCTTTTTATCTTGATGAA
>NC_138380.1:39486565-39502429 GCF_054177405.1 Leptonychotes weddellii | reverse complement strand
GGCAGACGCTTAACGACTGAGCCACCCAGGTGCCCCCCATTCATGTATTTTTTAAAAAGAAATCTGTACATTAACATAGTTGTGACTGCATATTCTAAAAATATACACAAGAAACAGGACACCAGAAGTTGCTTCCAAAGAGGAGACTGAGTGGCTGGAAGATGAGAATCAAAAATAGACTCTTTTTACTACAATTCTTCTCATAACCTTCGAATTTAGTACTATTAAAAGAAGCTAGTGAGAGTCATAGAGTAGAAGGAACCCTCCATGAAATCAGATTATGTGAACTGCTAATTCAACTTTACAAAACAGTCATCAACGAGTCCTGAAATAAATAGCATTTTCTTCAGAAATCAGGGGCACCTGGGTGGCTCGGTAGGTTAAGCATCCGACTCTTGATTGCAGCTCAGGTCATGATCTCAGGGTCCTGAGATTCTGCCTGCTTAAGATTCTCTTTCTTCCTCTCCCTCTGCCCCTACCCTCCTGCTCAACCTTGCTCTCTCTTTGCCCCTCTCAAAAAAAAAAAAAAAAAAAGTTCAGAAATCAAACATATTACAGTTTACATTTCTTATATCAAACCAAACTTCCTTTTCAGTGTATGCATTCTCCAGACACATGATTTAAAAAAAAACTTGTAATTTTATTACTGTCTTTTAATTCCATTTTCAGAAGCACTAAGTAACTAAATCAAAGAATATTCTCTTGAAGGGAAAAAAAACCAAACACTTTCATGACCAAAAGTTAAATGATATTTTTTTAAATTACTAAATTTTTAAAAAAGAATATTAGCCTGATTATCAATAATACACTCTTTTAATAATATAATTTCTAGCTGTAATATTTTATTTACTAAATTCATGAAACAAAAAAATTTAAGAAGACACTTTCAATAATGACTGACACATCAGCCAGGTTATCATTCCATTGAATCTGTAACCAAACATCAGTGATTGAAATGTTTTCATGTGTCAGAATTTCAACATTTAACAAATATTATTGATCCCAAGGCCAAGCATTGCTCTAGGTGCTAGAAATTATAGCAACGAATAAAACAGACAAAAATTCCTGCCTTCATGGAGCTAACACTAAGGGACACTTGGATTCCAAAAGCCATCTTAATTCAAAAATTAAAATCATATTTTTTTTAAAAAGCAGAGAGTGGGGCCAGAGAGAAAGGAAGTATAATGATGCTCGTTTTAAACTTAGTGTAACAGGGGCACCTTCGTGGCTCAGTCGTTAAGCGTCTGCCTTCGACTCAGGTCATGATCCCAGGATCCCGGGATCGAGCCCCGCATCGAGCCCCGCATCGAGCCCCGCATCGAGCCCCGCATCGAGCCCCGCATCGAGCCCCGCATGGAGTCCCGCATCGGGCTCCCTGCTCAGCGAGAAGCCTGCTTCCCCCTCTCCCACTCCCCCTGCTTGTGTTCCCTCTCTCGCTTTGTCTCCCTCTGTCAAATAAATAAATAAAATCTTTTAAATAAATAAATAAACAAACAAACTTCGTGTAACAAATGGAAGTGCCTGTAGTTCATCATGTTCCCTAAACCCCTCCCAGAAAGAAAATGCCCTGGGGCGCCTGGGTGGCTCAGTCGTTGAGTGTCTGCCTTCGGCTCGGGTCATGATCCCAGGGTCCTGGGATCAAGCCCCGCATCGGGGTCCCTGCTCCGCGGGGGGCCTGCTTCTTCCTCTCACACTCCCCTTGCTTGTGTTCCCTCTCTCCCTGCCTCTCTCTCTGTCAAATAAGTAAATAAAATCTTTAAAAAAAAAAAAAAAAAGAAAAAAATGCCCCTGATGCGGAAACTCCAGGGATTTACCAGCCAGCAAATAAGGGCAAACTGTATGTCAAACTTACAGTCAATCAGAATCTAATATCTTGTGTTTTAAATATTACAAATACATAATTAATATAGTTTTTTGGAGACTCTTCCATAAACCACTAGATCCCAGTTTTGCACAGTGAAGCATGAATTTTTTAAAATATATCCTAGAGGATTGCAAAGGTTCTCAATCCTTAAAATACCTAAATACCTAAATATATTCCCCAAATGTCAATTTTGGTGCTATGATTTGGCCAAAAGCATACTGTCCTATAAAATACTATCAGCACAGATGAAAGATAACCCAAGTAAGTTCAATTTATTTGATAATGACATGTTATTTGTGATTGTATGCACTGAAATTTTCTCTTTATGTTCACACTCTACTAAAGGGAGAAGTCTTTATAGGTTAAAGTCAATGTTCTTAGAATGTCCAAGGGATTAAACAATAGAATGTTCACATGACATGACATATTCTCTCTCTGTGTCACGTACATATTCACACATCATCGTTTATAAACTGAAATGCAAAAACCTATTGATTCCTTAAAAAGCAGTTATGCTAGAGAACCAATGCTTCCTTGAATAATGTTCAAAATCCTTTTGAAATTCCTCCCCCCCTCCTTTGTAATTGCCTACAGAGTCTACTTATGGGCAAATAAGTAAGTAGAATCTGGTGAATTTTTTTTTTAACACATGAGATTTTTTAAACAATGATTGTCATTTGTCCAGTTCATTTATAAAACATGACTCCTGACTATTTCCAAATATCAAATCAGTCTTCAAAGAATGAAGATTTTATACCATCATGATACTCAGGACAATTAACACAGGTTCTTCCACAGAAGAAATGCAAAAATATTCGGGTAACACAGTCACTGTCACATCTTATTTGTTTAGACATTTAATCATTCAGCATTTACTAAGTGCCCATTGTGCCAGATACTGAAGAATATTTTATGTGGCTAACCCTCATTCAGATGCAGAAGTTCTGGTGTGCTTGTTAAAAAAGAAAAGGAAAAATCACTTTACTTTATAATCACACCTCATTTATGGCCTGCTAGAATTAGTTAGCCAAATGGCTGCTGATAAGCTCGAACGGTTTTAATACTGGGTTACTGGGGTCAAAGGTTAAGTCCCCATGTTGGAGAATTAAATCAGCTCTGTTCTGAAGCCAGACCACATGCTTAGCTCCAGGCAGCCACTCTGTTAATGTCTGCAAGTGACCACAAACTGGGCAAGAGGGCAGGAACAGATACACAAAATCCACCATCCACATAAAATAACTACTTGAAGCACTAGATTTAATAGCCAAGTACACTAGAATTCTTTCCTCTGTAGCATCTCTTTCTCTTTCATATATAGAAAAATTGCAGGTAATATGAGTTACAATCGTACACACCTCAAAATGATGATCAATCAACTCAAAATATTCTTGAAGGGGCATAGATCCAGAAAAAGAACAGGCAAAATCTTTGATTCCCTGTTTTTCAAAATATTCTTGAAGGCGAATAATAAGTTCATTTGTTATGAGCCAAAGATCTTCGAACTGTTCACTCTGAATGCGATACCGTTCTAAGAGAGAAAAAATAATTAAGGAAAAACGCTTATTAACACATAATTACTAGCTGAAACTACGTGAATTATCACTAACTCTCTGACATAAATACCCAAACAAAAAAGACGTTTTTTCTTTTTTTGGAATACAAATATGATTTCTACTGCTTTATTGCAGTTTTCTACATCAACCACTTAACATTTTCAAATTTAATTCCAAAGGTTTGCCGTCACAGTAGCAGCCTGTAGAGTATGGTCCTTTTCCCTATGTTTCTTATCATAGGTTTCAATATAATAAAAACACCCAAATTTTAGTCCCAGGAAGGAAGGAAGGAAGGAAGGAAGAAAGAAAGAAAGAAAGAAAAAGAAAAGGGGGGAAGCAAGCAAGCTAGCTTTGTTTACAAGGTAAGAAAAAAGCCATTGCAAAAGTATAATCTGGTATTCATTAATCTGTTTCAGAATTTTGATATGAAATAAAATTTATTCTGTAGAAAGTCCCCCACATCCTAGACATTGTTGCCAGCTTAAATCCCTATAATCATGATCAAAGTTTTCTATTTTTCTAATAGTTCTTTTATTTGTATTTGTAATCAGACTCTTCCCTAAATATAAATCTTGTTTCCCTCCATTAGCTGAAACCTCAGCTCCAAGAAAGCCCAATTCCTATCCATCCCCTACCCTGATTTAATGACAACAATGATGACAGCGGTAACAGTAACTACATTTATGATAAGAGCAACTGTTATTTTTTGAGCACCAACTATGAAACAAGCACTGTGATTGCAACAACCTCTTTTTAATAGAAAGGAAAACTACACACAGAGAATTTCAGAGACTCATCAAGGGTCATAAAGCAAATTAAATGTCAGAGCTAGAATTCATGATATATTTCTTTTTTCCCTGTCTAAATCCTACCTATTCTTCAAGACCTGGCTTCAGTCCTACCTACCCCAAGAAATCCTTATTTCTCTACCATCCATAGCAGCCTAATATGTACTGGGCACTGTCTTGAGCACTCTGCAGTCACTCTCTGGTTTAAACCTCAATACCCCTATGGGGGAAATATTGTTATCCCCATTTTACAGAAGAGTTTAAATAATCTGTAAGGTCATCTAGCCAGATAGTAACAGTAGGGATTAGAACTCTAGCTATTAATCCAAAGATTAGCTATTAATCTTAACCACATTACAATACTGCATCTCTTTGAATCTATATAGACACTTAGTATGTCTACAGTTTACTATGCACTTAACCACATAAAACCATGCATTTTTTAAATTAACTTTTAATTTTAGAACAGTTTTAGATTTACAGAAAAATTAAGAAGATTATACAGAGTTCCCACATACCCTTCACCCAGTTTCCCCAATTATTATTATCTTACATTATTATGGCTCATTTATTATGATTAATGAATGCACACAGATACACTATCATTAACTAAAGTTAATGGATTACAAAAGTTAGGTGGATTACACTGATTGGTTTTCAGGCACTGAATCAGCATTGCATACCTGGAATAAATTCCATTTGGTCAGGGTATGTACTTTTTCTTATTCCTATTTAACTTTCCAGATGATTATATTCAGTTTCTCCAAGAGATTATAGACTTTTTGAGATTTAGAACCAATTCCTCTACTCTGTGTAATTTACAAGTTATTGAGCATCTATTATGTACAATTTCATAAAGAAAGAAAAGTTGGGAGTACAAAGATGAACTCAGTCTCCTTGCCTAAGGTGTCTAAGGTCTTGCTAAGGTAGCAGGACATGTGGACATGTGAAATATTTATTATATTCCCCATGGTACCTTGACAAATTCTATAAATATATGTCATCTTTAAACTGGTTATTAGGACTTCAATTTGTCATCCTCCATCAGAATTCAAAAATATATCTCCTCTCATTCTCCTAGTCATCTCTCTTTCAATTACAAAAGGAATAAAATATACTGGGTATGCCTCCCATAGTGTATGGCAAACACCCTGATGTTCTCTGCTATCATATCATTTCCCCTGGAGTGTCCCCCAGCCCTCCCCTCACTCTAGTCTTATTCTGGATTCTAATTTCTACCCACAGTGCTAATCAGATGATTTCCTCATTTCTCCCCATCAAAGAGAATAGGGCTAAGGTCAGATATAACAGCTTTTACCTTTCTTTACAAATGTCACTGGATGGTTAACGCTCTAAGAACAGAAAGAGCAAAACAGTGGTGGGGTAGGAGCAAAGAGGTAAAAAAAAAAAAAAATGATGATGACAAAATACAGTATTAGAATTCTGTAAATTTCGGGTCCTATCGAAGCTAAACTTGGGACCCAACCTATTAATCCCAGACTGGTATTTAGTCACTCTTTCACTCATTTCCATAACTCAGTGCAAGATACTGGGGATAAAACCATGAATAAAGCAAGAGCCTCTGCCCTCAAGGCGTTCACCGCAGACCTGGAAAGATGGAGTGATGGGGGAAGAATAAACACTGTTTCTGCCATCACTGATTCAGGGATACTCCATGAAGGTTGACGTTGCCACAAAAGGGCCAGGACTTCCCCACAAGGGATACATTCCTATTTTTAAGTAAAATGTGATGGTCTATCCCATAGCAGAAGAGTCAGACAACAGCAAGGGAGCTGCAAAGGGCAGAAGGCACAATAAGTATTGTGTAATAATTACAGATATTCATAGAGTTAGCTGCCTCAGGAGGTAGGGAACAACCTCACTACCTATGGAAGCATTTAAGGCTCCGAGGTCCTTGGCATTTGGTGCTTTCTTGAAAATCTCCTTGGGAACTGTAGAACTCAATAGGCAAGAAAGACAGGTCATCTCATGTACAAATCTGTCTGTCACTCCATCTGTCCTGGGACAGGTATTTGGTGCCAGCTCAGTGCTGCCTCCAGGTCCTGGCTATTGGTTCCTCCCAGGCAGATGTTTGACTTCTGGCTCAGGACTGGCTCTAGGACCTTGTCTTTTTATGTGTCTGTCCATTTTGGGGCAGCTATTTGCCCAGCCCCCACCCCCAGGCCCAGGTAATACCCTAGGCCTCCAAGGAGAAGATGCTAAGCTGGGCCAGCTTCATCTCCTTTTGCAGCTTTGTGATCTCCCAAAACATTGGCTTCATATTCTTATGCAACAGGTCTTGCTGGATGTAGTAGATGAAAGTGACAAAATTGTACACTACAGTGATCCAAGCTAGAGAGAATGGTGAGGTGTAGTTGTGGCTCTCAAAGTGACAGAGCCAGATGTGGTACTGGCAGGTGTGGACACATACGTTGGCGCTGCCACACTTAACTGTGTCCACTCATACTGCGACAGCATCTGCAAAGCCATGGGCTAGGTGGTGAGCATTCGTTGTCCTCCAGACTGGCCTACAACAGCACCAAGAAGTCCTGCATTATAAAGTCCAGGCAAGGGCCCACATTCCCTGGGTACACCCTTCCAAGGAAGGAACAGGGGGGCTTGTCCATGATATGCAATTCCCTCCAGGCTTAGAATTCAGCAAAAAGGGCCATATCCATCTCCTTGTCCTCCTCATCCATGGCAACAGTATGTCCCGTAGAGGGGCTCACGACTGGGCAGAGGGAGCTGCTAGTGTTTCTGGCCCTTGTAGGGTCCAGTCTTAGCAGGGTTCAGCAGCTGCAAGTGGGGCTCATGGTTGGGAGAGGCTGGATGTGGATGTGATGACTGCTATCTTCAAGGCTGTCACCTCCACCTGCAGCCTGTCAATTCTACCCACCACTTCCTTCAGCAGCTTTTCTGATGCCAACTATTTCATGAGAGCTTCTCATATCATCTTGTGAACTTCCTCAGAAAGTCTGGACATCAGCAACACCTCTAGGTCCTGCTCCAGTGGTTCCTACACCTCCCACAGTTGCTCATGGTCCTCATCTTTCAGCTTCAGCTCCTATGGGCTATATGAGCTCCTCCATTAGGAGCTCAGAGCTCTGCCTTTCTTGCAAATCTCCATGGAGATCCTGTAGGAATACCTGTCAATAATATTAGAGAAGAGCTCCCTCCCAGGTTCCTAATACTGAGCAAGTTCCTTTACCACTCCCAGATCCTGAGATTCTGAAAGTGAAAGACACAGTGCCTTAATAATGCTCATTTTAATAAAATTCTTAAAATGCTGCCTGCCACATAGTGAGTACTCAATAAATGTTACCTACTATCATCATTGTCACCATTATTTCCTCAAGAGTGTGTATCCCCAGTGATAAATTCTGATAAATTTTCACACTAACTTTGGTGGACAGACTTGCCTGGTCATACCTGAATATGCCATGTTTCCAGATTTTCTTGCCAGTATCTACATGGGCAATTTAACAGAAACTGGTATGATAATCTTGTTACAGCGCAGCATAAAAACTGCTCACTCAGGTCATGATCCTGGAGTCCCTGGATCGAGTCCCGCATCGGGCTCCCTGCTCGACGGGGAGTCTGCTTCTCCCTCTGACCCTCCCCCCTCTCATGTACTGGCTCTCTCTCATTCTCTCTCTCTCAAATAAATAAATAAAATCTTAAAAAAAAACTGCTCACTCAGCTTCAGCCATACTAGCTTCCTCAGTATCCCTGAAAGCACATTCCTGCCTCAGGGCTTCAGGGCAGGGATTCCATCATAAACCCCATTTGAGCCACATAGAACCTAATTAATCCAGTAACTTCCAAAGAGCAGATATGAAAAAAAAGTGGCTTTAAGAAAATGTATTTTCCTTGGCATAGAATTTGCCATTTTAGATAAAGCCATAAATTTTTTACATAAACATTACAGTGCTAATATTTCAAAGGAAATCTCATTTATTCTGGCTCTAGAAGGATTTTGATTAGGTTTCCATAAGCAGGTAGAAAAACGTGGGATGTAGTCTAAATACACCTAAAGAATAAAATTTCTTGTATATAAAATGAAATAAAACTACAGAAAGAAAGTTATTCCATTCAACTATAATTTTCCAATATAAATGTGTCACAACTTACATATCTGAAAAGAGATGTACAAAAACAACTGGTATTATTGTGACACATCTAAAAGAATTACAGATGTAAAAAAATGTGTGCCCAACATGTAAAAAAATATACACCTCAAGATTCCTTGAATGAAGCGAAGGAGCAAACCATGGATATCTATGGGAAGAGCATTGCAAGCCAGGGAACTGAGCATCAAGGCCCTGAGGCAGGAATGTGCTTTCAGGGACACTGAGGAAGCTAGTATGGCTGAAGCTGAGTGAGCAGTTTTTATGCTGCACTGTAACAAGATTATCATACTGTTTCTGTTAAATTGCCCACGTAGATACTGGCAAGAAAATCTGGAAACAAAGCATATTCAGGTATGACCAGGCAAGTCTGTCCACCAAAGTTAGTGTGAAAATTTATCAGAATGTATCACTGGGGAAAACATGGACAGGATTCTTAGGAGAACACCAACAGTAATCCCAAATTCGGCTGTCCAGGCGCTGACTGTTGATTGTGCGGGACAAATCCAATTAGCACTCACCCTAATGCCTCCTTGAAAGTGCTGGGCTTAGTCCACAATCACAGCTTACAGTGGGCATAGGTGTTATATTAAGGATGTTGTGCCAGGAAAGGAAGCAGTACCTAGAACTCTTCCCCAGAGAGGTGAAGTGTCTTGTCTCTGCTGCCTACAACTGGAACTCCTTTCCCCACCCTGGCAGACAACAAAATCCCTAATCTGACAAAATGAAACATGGGCAAGTCTAAACATTTCCCTTCTCCTTTCATCAGGATTTAAATGATCTGAACAGAGGCCTATGAACTCTCTGAGAGACCCATCTCATTCCCCATAGTGGGCAAACAAAGACTTCTGCTCTATAAAGTAACAGAGAAAAGTCATGTACAGTAGGTTCAAAGCAAAGGGACAAATGTGGGAAATGAAATGTAGCTCCCTTTATGGAAGGGCCACAAGGCAAGAATATCTTTGGTTGACAGTCTAAGGACATTCAAGGTAACACTCCATCTATTCATCCATTCAAAAACTATGAAGTGTAAGAGCTGGGAGACAACGGGGAACAACACCTTCTGGTCCCAGTGTTCATCCGAGTGGTGAGGGCAGAACATAAATAAGTAAACAACAATTAAATAGTTACAAGTTATAAAAGAACTAGAATGCAGGTGAAAAGGGTGCTATAATAAAGGCAAATGGGTACTCTTTCTTGAGATACTATGGGTCACAGAAAGCCACACAGAAACTGACAGCGGTAGTAGTACTAATAGTAATAGGGACGAAAATAATACTAGCAGCTAAAATTTACCTGGCACATAGAGTGTACCAGGAAATTGTTACATGCTTTTTAGGGATTATCTCATTTATTCTTACATAATATAATTGTACAGTTTTATCCCCATTTTGTAGATGAAAATACAGGCATTGTTAATTTTTCCAAAGCCATTTGGACAAATTGTAAGGAGAGCTGGGATTTCAACTATCAATTTGCATCTAGATCACATATTCCTCATCATTTTGTCATAAGGTTTGGACTTTAATGATGAGAAGAACAGTTCAGGTAGAGAGACTGGAAAGCTCACAGACCTCAAGGCTGAAAATGTCAGACAGGTACCAGAAACTGAAAGAAGGCCAGAGTGAGGAAGTGAGTGTTCTTAGATGAGGCTGAATGTTAGGCCGGGGCCAGAACACACAGGGAGGACTATAAAGATTGGTAAAGAGTTTGGATATTACTATAAACACAAAGGATTTCAAGCTGGAGAGTGGCATGATATAATTTGTGATTATATGTTTCTTTGTTTTTATTATTAGAGCTGCCAAGTAGAAAATGAATCAGAAAGGGGCCAGAACAGACTGACAGTTAGGACATTATAATCACAGTCCAGGTCACAGATGGTGCTGGTATGTGTAGTAATTAAAGGCATCATGTTAGGAAGAAAATCCTCTGTTTCTCTAGTCTTAGCCTCTGATCAAAACTTAAAATCTAGTAAATTTTTAATCTGTAACTTCAGTACAAATAAATGATAAAATCTTCTATTTTTTTTATGTACACAAATGGGAAAATTCACAAGGTTACTGTAAAGATCAAATATAATACTATATGGAAGAGACCTATACAAATGCAATTTACCTTTGTATTTTAAATTTAGACCAAGCAAATTAGATGTGAGTGAGTCAAAAATTTATAAGGCATTATTTTTATTATTAACCATTTTCTCAGTATTAGTACTCCAAGATGGTTAATATTGCCCTGGAGACTTTCCAGGGTATACATTTCATGGAAAGGAGAAATAAAAATCTCTATTTATAATACAACATGAAAGAAGAAAGTTGTATTTTAAAATACACCCTTACAATATTCGTAATTAAAATAGCTGCCAAAATGAACATTCAATTTTTTTTTTATTTCTTTTCCTTTGCATCTTGTAATAGCAGCTCGGTGGAAATAACCATTTCAGCCTCCAAATGAAATAAATTTGGATAACTGGAGCCCAGTCAATTGCCATTCCACTCTACTACAAATGGAGAAAATAATATATTTAACTAAACAGGGCACAAAAATGTATCATGTCAGTCTCTATTCATGTCAGAACATCTGAAGTTCATCAATATAAATAATGTTTGTATTCATATTATAAATGCATAAAAATAATTTATGCTATTTGGAAATTTTAAAATGTGAGATAGATAAGCAGATGAATGCTTTCTAAACCAAAAAGTTGGAGGAAGTAATATAAATAATTTCAGTAGATATTAGTATAATATTCCAGATATACAACTTCTTCAATATTAGTAGAAACTATGGATGATTTCTTTAAGTTTACTTTTCAAGAAGCTTTTTCCAATCTGGATTTATATAATATTCCCTTGGTGATATCACTAAGAAATTCTAAGATAAGTATTAACAGTCATATTATATTCATGAATCACTTTATACATTAGATTTGATCAGTACATTTGTCTCTAAATTTTTGGCTTCATTTATTGACAGGGGCACCTGGGTGGCTCAGTCAGTTAAGCATCTGACTCTTGATCTCAGCACAGCTCTTGATCTCAGGGTTGTGAATTCAAGCCCTGTGTTGGGCTCCACACTGGGCATGGAGACTACTTAAAAAATAATAATAATAAGTAAAAATTAAAAAAAAAAAGAACTCTCAGAGCCCCTATTACATGAACTTCCAGGCACAGAAGAAAATTTACTGATCTCTAAAACCCCATGCTTTAATAACCTTCTCCTCTTTCTGAAATGCCTTCCACCTAATAATCTCCCATTCATTCCTCAAGATACAAATAAAATCTCACGGAACCTTATTCCTTTGGGTTCCAATTGCACCTAAAGTGTATTTCTGTAACCTTACCAAGCATTCTATTATCAGTTCTCTGCTTGTCTCTCTCATTAGTCCAGGAACTCCACAGGAGCCATGACTGTCTTTATATCTACTATATCTGCTGAATGAAAAATGAACAAAGGTATAGCCTACTCAGATGAAACAGAGCAAGACCCTTACTTTCCTTTTTCTAAATATATTTTAGTTAACACAGTTCAAGATCATATATGCTTTCTTTTGGGCAGGTGCAAAAAGAAAGCCTTTTTCAAGGCCCAAGCCTTATTCATATACATAACTATAATTTTTTCATTGTATCTGAAAGCAAAATAATCAAAACAGATAAGCAAATGACTTCTACGCTTGACCTTAATCAATCCAATCGCTCTTTCCAGTATGTTAAAATCTTTCAGGATATTGAAAAGTTCATTGTATTAGCTATCTTTCCCATTTTCCAAAGGCCTACCTGAGGCTACATAAATTTGCTATTTGCAATTGCTTAGCCCTACTTGTGACAGAGAGTACATGCTTACTCAGCATTCATTGCTAGCTACCAGTTTAGCAAGGCACAAAAATCTAATTTGAAAATCATTTCCTTCAGAACTTGGGGAAAATTTTCCATTGTCCTCTAATATCTAAGGATTTTGCTGATAAGTTAAAATGCTTTCTTGTGTAGCTTTTCTTCCTTTCTAATCGTAGAGGATATGCTCTGGATCCTTAGTGCTCTAAAGTTTCACAATAATGTATCTGAATGTGCTTCTTTTTCTCATTTATTATAGTAACATCAAACAGGCTCTTTTAATATCCACAGCTATGACACCTCATTTCCTTGAAAGCCCTGTCTCCATTGGTCTTCTCGCATCTTCACAATCCACTCCCCAAGGTCACACCTTGTCTGATTACCTTGTCTTTATCAGAATCTCTGAACCCTGACATCAACATCTCATTCATTCTTTGACCACCACCTTTTGTTCTTCTAGTTCAACTGTTGTTCTACAACTCCCACTATGACACTTCTTCAACCTTATTAAGACTCGTGACCCATTGACCCCATTAATTTTTCACCATGTATCAATTTTCTCTAATCATTATTTCTCTTCTTAACAGCTTAGATTTGGTAGTCCATTATTATAATCAGTCTCACAAAAAATATTTTACTTGCAATTAGCTATTTCAAAGTCCCATTCCTGACTTTAGTTGCTCAGATGCTAGTAAACAAATCACTGCCAGAGAAAATTGTCTTGGGATGACTTGGTTTCACTTCAAAATTCAGGATTTGAAACTTTAATGGGTACTCAAAATTGCCTTATCCTTTCATAAGCTTGCTTTCTTATTCTCCAAGACACCAATATCATAACTTTTTTTCCAATTTAGACACCACCAGAGCTCCTTCATCATCCCAACAACAAATCTACAAAATCTCGCTGGACCTACCTCCAATCTCTCCTGTCACAGTAAAGTTACAAAGGCCTATCCTTCAATTTCCCCTGTCCCCAACCTCTGCAACCCACATCCTTTCTCCTTCTCAAGGACTTCATTGCTTTGTGAGTCCCCTTCTTTTTCCTGATCATGAGCCTCTCCCACTGAACTCAATCTTTTCAATTATTACTGAAGCATGTTCTAATAGTGATCATTTTAAAACAAAACAAGGGTGCCTGTGTGGCTCAGTCGGTTAAGCGTCTGCCTTCAGCTCAGGTCAGGATCCCAGGGTCCTGAGATCGAGTCCCACATCAGGCTCATAGCAGGGAGCCTGCTTCTCCCTCTGCTCTGCCTGCTCTGTCTGCCACTCCCCCTGCTTGTGCTCTCTCTCTCTCTGTTAAATAAATAAATAAATAAATAAATAAATAAATAAATAAATAAAATCTTTTTAAAAAATTTTTTAAACAAATAAAACAAAACCCACAACTCCTTCCAGCTACATCTCACTTCTGAATTACTAAGTGCTTTTATTTTTTTTTAAGACTTAAAAAAAAAAAGACTTTATTTATTTATTTGAGGGGAAAGGCAGAGGGAGGGGGGAAGCAGGCTCTCAGCTGAGCAGGGAGCCCAACTTGGGGCTGGATCCCAGGGCCCTGAGATCATGACCTGAGTCGAAGGCAGACACCTAACTGAATGAGCCACCCAGGAGCCCTTTGGTTGTCCAATTCTTAGTGAAAATACTAGATACTAAAAACTTGCAACAGTAGATACTCTAAATTTATCCCTGGATTAAGATGCTGCTCAGACTGCACTGATGTGGGCTGAGACAGTATTATATTCAGTAAATTGAGTTCATCATTATTTTTAAAGCTCTATGAAATTTGTTACTCATAAGTTGCAATTACATAACATTATAATTATAAAAATAAGCTATAGAGACATTACCGAAGAAGTCGTCCTTGTGAATTCAGAAATTACATTCTGGACTCAGAATCAAAAAAGGCTATGCATCTCCTAAGCAACTTATTTGATTTTATCCTTTGAACATTCTGAAAATTGGAACTCAAATGTTTTCTTATTACTTTGAGTCTGCACCCTATCGACTGAACAGTATACGTTTCTGAGTGTTAATCTTATTCATATCTTTATTAATTTCCTGCTCTTATTTTCTCTCTCTGTTTCCTTCAACTATTTATTTTCACCTTTCATATTTTGGAAACGTGTAAACTATTTTTAATCCTTAAAGAAACAAGTGGAAATAAGGCAAGGTACAAATAGATATAGTAGAGATAAAGATCAAAATAGAAACAGAGGGGAACATGGGTGGCTCAGCTGGTTGAGCATCCATCCGACTCTTGATTCCGGCTCAAGTCATGATCTCAAGGTCCTGAGAACAAGTCCCACATCAGGCTCCATGCTCAGCAGGGAGTCTGCTTGAGATTCTCTCCCTCTCCCTCTGCCCCTCCCCCAGCTCATGTGCACTCTCTCTCTCTCAAATAAATAAATTTAAAAAATGAAACAACTAATGAATCGTTGAACAGTACATCAAAAACTAATGATGTGTTATATATTGGCTAATTGAACATAAGAAGGAAGGGAAGAAGAAAGAAAGAAAGAAAGAAAGAAAGAAAGAAAGAAAGAAAGAAAGAAAGAAAGAAAGAAAGAAAGAAAGAAAGCAAAAAATAGAAACAGATAAGAAACACCAAGAAAAACAGAGAGAAAGGAAGAGAGAGGAAGGAGAGGGAGGTGGCAGTGTTTGTTGTGTGAGGGAATAAGTCACTGGAAATGGAGCTTAAGAAAGTGGCATGGCAGGCATATATACACATTTAGGTAATGGCATATTCCTTCTGAAATCCCACTGTACTGAATCAGTAAAAATAATCAACTTTCAAGTACAAATATTTATAATTCTGATTATAAAAATATTTGATCTCATAAAATTTGACCTATCTTATTATTTTTAACAATTTTACAGAGGTATAACTGACATACAAAAAACTGCATATATTTAATGTATACAATTTGATGAATTTGGACATATGCATACACTCGTAAAACTATCACTACAATCAAGGTAACAAACATAGCCATCACCTGTCTTACTACTTTCAGTTTAGAACTCTGGAAATCATTTTCAGAAATTTCTCTAGTGAAGAGTGTTTCTCCTAAGTATTTTTATCTTCAACACTTTGTTTTTCCAGAATTCACGTAATAAACTCTGATTACATTGAAGCACCACTCTATTTTCTGAAAATAAAAACCTATTCAGTTCCCCCAGAGAATGTGATTTGATATCTTAGCCAATGAACTTCATTTGCTTTTCTCTTGTCTGCTTTGGCTGATCTGTAACTAATCAGGAAATTGAACTAAAATTACCATCAGCACACTTCAAGGCTTGGTTAATTATCAGGCAGGTTTTAAAAAGAGATGAATATGTGGAGCCCACAGAAAATACTACCCAATATCCAAAGGCAACTTACAAAGCACTTGACAGTTTACTAGGGAAAAAATACTGGGTTCTTTCCATATGTAGGATTTTTTTCTGTCAATTCAGATTTCTAAACCAAAAACTATGTGCCTTTCATAAAAAAGAAAGATGCCAGGGGCGCCTGGGTGGCTCAGTTGGTTAAGCGACTGCCTTCGGCTCAGGTCATGATCCTGGAGTCCCAGGATCGAGTCCCGCATCGGGCTCCCTGCTCAGCAGGGAGTCTGCTTCTCCCTCTGACCCTCCTCCCTCTCATGCTCTCTGTCTCTCATTCTCTCTCTCTCAAATAAATAAATAAAATCTTTAAAAAAAAAA
>NC_138380.1:39435732-39486065 GCF_054177405.1 Leptonychotes weddellii | reverse complement strand
ATTTTAGCCATTCTGACTGGTGTGAGGTGGTATCTCATTGAGGTTTTGATTTGGATTTCCCTGATGCCGAGCGATATTGAGCACGTTTTGTGAAAGAATTCTTAAACAGCTTTTTGTTCTAGTTCCAAAAGACTTGTTTCTTCCTCTTCCTGATTCTTCTTTCCATCAATGATTTACCCTTTGCATGGCTAGGGTGATATGACTCTCATTCTTACAGTATTATGTCACCAAAAACTGTTCAAAATTATCATCTCTGGCTTGAAATAATAATTTTTAAAATTTAAAATTTCGTGGGTAAAACCTCTGACAGTTCCACTATAATGGAGTCAGCTTTGAATGACTACACGTCTTCTTATGCTTCTATATAATATCATTAATCTGTTCCAAAATCAGTGTGGGTGGTATGAGTATTCTGTTCATTTTTTAATTGAATTTTTTATTGAGATAGTTATATATTCACTTGCAGTTATAACAAAAAATACAGATAGATGTCATGTATCCTTTACCCATTTTCCTCCAGTACTAACATTTTGCAGACCTACAGTATATCACAACCAAGATATTCGCATTGATAAAATCCATGGATTTTATTCAGAATTTCATAATTTTACTTGTGCTAGTTTGTGGGTATGTGTATTTTAAGTTCTATACAATTTTAGCATATGTGTAGGTTCATGTACCCACCACCACATTCAAGATATTGAACAGGTCCATCACCACAAAACTCCCTCATGTTGCCTTTTATTGCCACCCCCTACCCCCACTGCCCTCCTCTACTATATTCTGTTGATTTTGAATGGACAAATCATATTTTTTTTTCAGTTATCTGAAAAAGAAGAATAGCTTACCATGTAGACATCAATAAATGTATTGATGATACAGTTATTTCTTGAAATATTCATGGTTATGGGAAAATGAGAAGCAATTTGAGGGACAGTCTGTAGAAGCAGTAGGGTATTAGAGAGAACATGGGGCTTGGAGTTCAAAGACCCCAGTTCTGTCATTTATTAGCTGTGTAGCTTTTGGCAGTTCCCTGACCCTCTCAGAGCTTCACTTTCTTTCCATTAAATGGGATAAACACTATGTTGTTACAAAGATTCTATTCGCTGATGTATGTGGAAATGCTTGGTAAATTGTTTTACAAATCTAGATGGCCAGTTTCCTTTGTGCTGGAGCAATTATGACTCCTCTGTCAGTGGGCACTAATGATGCTCTTTCTCTTCCACACTTCTTTCTCTCTTAAGTATACTTTTTGTTTTGGTTTGTTCTTCATTTCCTTTCTTTTTTTCCTCGCCTTCCTTCATTGAAGTCTCTTTGATGACTTAATCTATCTCATTCTTAGGCCATACCTGCTGTGCTTGGGGTAAAGATATGCTGACTCTTGTCTTTAATGATACCTTATATTTTTTGTGGACACAGTGGCAGAGGGTGTTTAAAGGAATTTGGTGAGGATGTTTGATTTAATGTGTTCTGTATTTTCTATATGTTTATATGTTTAAAGGGTTGGGGGTTTTTGTTTTTGTTTTTTGTTTTGTGGGTTTTTTTTGCTTAGCCTCAGTGTTGGGTTTTTCCATGATTTATAGTATTACAGTCCAGATGATCAAAACCATGGGTTTTAGCTCAAATCCATATTTTTAAGTCTCCATGCATTTTAGATTAAAAGAGAATGAATAAGCTTTTGAAAGATATGAATACTATAAGGAACTTGACTTACTTTTAATATAATTATTCAATTTTATTATATATTCATATTAAATTATAGTGAGATATTGATTGTTCTCTATTTTAACTCTCTTTAGTTAACTTTTAATGACATAGTTAATTCATGAATATAATTTCCCAAAGAAAATGTTAAGATTATACACAGTGCTAAGTTCTCTATCATGGCCCTTGATCTCTCCTCAAAAATGTAATCACTTTTATATTTTTGTGTCTTTCCAGACTTTTTTTTTTTGCATTCAGAAATGAAGTATTGTTTTGTGAGGCTAAAATAATCCATAAATAGTATTGTACTATATGTATTGGTATACTTTTTTCTTTTTCTTCTAACGGTATGTACTGGAGCTCTTGCCATATTAATGTATAGATCTACCTCTCTGTGTGTTATGTAGTATATAGACATTCTGTATTATGGACAAACTACAGTTTATTAAAGAACAGGTCTCAATAGTAGTTTCAGTGTTGAGTCAGCAGTGAGAAAAATCCCTTTTAGACAGCTCTACTGTGACCAAACAGGCATATGACATACTTCACTATCACATACTTTCTGTATCTAGTATAAATTTTTCTTATCTTTATACTTTGCCTGGGTAGGGGGCATGATTTAATTGGCAGATTAGCCAAATGCACGAAATAATGAGCAATGCTAGAGTGTAATCTTACTTTCCATGGCATGACTGTCAGTAGATCTTTAAAGTGTTTTCCTAATAGAGCAGTTTAAAATTAGATCTGTTACCTGTGTAAAATCCTTGTTTTCTCATGTGTAGGGAGCATTTAATTTTTTTGTTAGTCCTTCTGTGAATCTTACTGCTACTTTAGTTCAACCAGGAACAGTAAGAGAAGCACTTTGAGCTGTCCAGTGAAAGATTTACATTTTATTGCACTTATCTGGAGGATGTTACATTGTTAGCATTTAATGAACAGTGATAATTGGCTTATGTGAAAATAGAAGCAGAAGCCAGTATCCTTCTAAAACTAGTGTGTAAACTCTGAAGGCAAGAACTATTTTTTTTTTTGCCTATTTATCGCTATATTCTTAGGATCACATTTCTTGCCACATTATAGGTGCTTAATAAATATTTGCTTTATGAATGAATTCTTTATTGCCACTAATATAATTTATTGAAACTATGTTTTTGATAAGGGCAGCACTACAAAGAACAGATTGGTAGAGAATTCTTTTGAGTTCAGGCTCATGAATCACTGGGATGGTTTGTTTTAAAATCCCCAAAAGCCACTAAAGGAAACTCTCTTCTGTCTTCCTAAATAATTTAGTTGGAGGACTCAGGTAAACTGTCATAGCTAGGAAAGTTTTACAGCTGCAAATTCTTGACTAAGAAAATCTTTTCTATTCTTTTTTTTTTTTTATGAATATGTGAATGCCAACGTAAATTTGAAATAATCATCTGTTGAAATACCTCTGTACAGGTAGAACATTGCTGAGGTTGAATCCCATCATGTTCTGAGTGGCATAAGAATTAATTGGGTTCTTTCAATATTAATGTATGTCCAGAAGCATGAAAAGTTTAATTCTCTTCATTTCTTATTTACGTAATTGTTGAGTTCTTCCTCTAGGAAGGCAATTTCTTTCATGTTTTTGAGCAGCTAGGATAGGATATAGAAATGTACAACTGGAGGAAGTTTGGGGGTCTTACACATATTAGGTGGTCTAGGAACTGTTATGGATTCTAATAAAGTTCGTAGGACAAACTGAAGTGAAGACCAAGGTCCTTCATATACAAATGATTAAGCATTGCTGACTTGGCTGTAATGTGAATTAGTTTGTATAGTATACTCATTCATGTAAACAGTTTATCAGGTACAGAAGTAGGTAAGGCCAGGGCAAGCCGTATAAGATCTGTGCCCTTGGTGTTTAGCAGAAACTGCAGATACCACTAGCTTACATAGTGAGCCCATGAAGGAGGCCTCTGATCTTTGAATGACTTGGGGTTTAGGTACCTTTGATTCTGGTCCACAAGAGCCTGCTAGAGAAAGCCACTGCTTCTAAGGTTGTAGTAAGACATCCATCATGGTTTCCTTTAAATACATGTTAATAAGTACTTTAGGGTTTAAAGTGGCATATCTGATGTGTCCTAGTAAAATGGTTAAGAACTCTATGTCTAGAGTTAGCTTGCTTGTGTTCTAGTCTTGCTTCTGTGACATTGGGCAAATTATTTAAACAGACAAAGAGAAAACAAAACCCATCCTAAGCATCAGTTTTCCCACCTGTAGAATGCTTCCTCTTTCATGGGGTTGTTATGAGGACTGAAATCTGTAAACACATAAATTGCTTAGAATAGTGCATGGTACAGAATGAGCTCTCAACAAATGTTAACTACAACTCTGGGGGACTTTTCTTCATTTTTATTTGACTAATAAGTTATGCCATCTCAAAACGATGCTGTTCATTTTTCAGACAAAAGAGGTTATAATAATTCATCATCTTTCTGAAACTCTGCTATCTGGCAACCTCGTAAATCTAGACCTCAGCCAAGAATGAGGAAGATCCTGTATCCTCAGGCGCATCCCCACACTCCTTTGTGTGTTGTTTGGTTCCAGAGAGGATCCCAAAAGGGGAGGGGCATCAGGATCATGAGGTCAAGTGGCTGTCCTTCCTGAATCCCTGACTGTTTCATCTGAATGTATCCCTAGAGGAAAAACAAAAAAAAAATTACACACACACACACATACATGCAGGTGCGCGCACACGTGTGTGTGTGTGTACTTACACATACATACTGCTTTGCAGAAATGTTGTACCAAATGATAGTTTCACTAACAGTATATGAAAATGTCTGTTTTCTAGGTATTACTGTTTTGATCTTTACAATTTTGAACTAAAAAAAGAATTTTATTGTTGTTTTACCTTTCTTTCTTTGCTTACTAGTGACATTGAATATTTTTAAAATGTTAATTAGCCATTTGTATTCTTTCCTAGTGATTTATGGTTGTGTGTTTTCTGTTCAGTAGCCTATCAGGTAGTTCAGCTTTTTCTTGTTATTTTGTGTATATTAGGAGTGGCAATCTTTTATCATACTTTTGTCATGCATAAAAAAATACATATTTAAGCGATGTAATCTTTCTTCATGTATAAAAAAAGTTTTACCAATTTGTCATTTGCCTTTTATTTTTATTCATGTTTTCTTGACATTTAAAGTTTAAAAAGTATTTCTATAGTAAAATCTATCCGTCTATTTCCTTTAAGTTTCTCTGCCTAGGAAAGCCTGTCCCATGCCAAGAGTACATGAATATCAACATATAATTTATTCTAGCATTTTTATGCTATCATTCTTTGTATATACTTTTAAAATCCATCTGGAACATATTATGCAATTAAGTGGGAATCTAATCTCCCTGCCAAAAATGGTGAGCGAGTTGTCTCAGCCCCTGCTTATTACGTAATCCATTTTTCTCCTGCTGAGCTAACATACTACCTGTATCATTTAATGATTTTACTGTTATAGCAAACCACCTCAAACCTTAGTGACTTAAAACAGCAATAATTCATTGTTGTTCACTTGGGCAGGTCTGTTGATCTGGGCCATGCTTGGTTGATCTCCACTGGGCTCACTCATGTGTCCCTGGTCAGCTGGTGGCTCAGTTGGAGACTGGATGGCCTGGGATGTACTTACTCACATATTTGGCAGTTGGCTCACAGTTAGATGGGATGATTGTGCCACATGTCTCTCCTGGACCAGCAGGCTGGCCTGGTTTTATTCACATGGTGACTACAGGTCCCAATGTACAACTATTCTTCAAGCCTCTGCCCTGTGTCTAATTCCCTATAGGTTTTGACCAACCCAGATCAAAGGGGTGAGGAAATAGACTCTGCCTCCTTATTGGATGAGTAGAGAATTAATTGTGGGCATTTTTGCAATATACCCTACTTTTTTTTTTTTTTGAACATAATACTAAATTAGCAAAATGTTTTAGAAGACAATTTTTTTCCCTTCCATAATCCTTAGACTTAAGTTTTCTATACTTTCGATTTTCAAACCTAAATTTTTATTGTCATTACAATATTATTTATTCATAATCACTTTTGGTCTATAAACTGTGGAGATAATTTATCTTATAATTAATTAAGTTTGTCAAGAGTTGTTAAAAGCAAACAGAGCATCTGTACTGTTTTCAGGTTAGTGAGACTGCCTGAATACTACTCACCTGTGCGCTTAGTTATGGTCAGTTGTTTTGGGGATGGAATCTGTGATTCAGTGTCCCTCTAGGGCTCCGCATTAGCCCTGTCCAGGGTGGGCTTCATGGACATGCGACCTGCTCAGCCATGCAGAATTCTATGTTTGGTTTAAAGCCCTATGGTTGCCATCTTGAAATTCTTCATACTTTTGAACGAGAGGCCCTCTATGTTCCTTTTGCTCTGGGCCCCTCAAATACTGTAGATGGTCCTGGCCCTGTCAGGATACTAACTAATTTCTGATGAGTAGAGTAAGAAAACTGGGAGTTCAAATACAGAACAGAGTTAAAAAACAGAATGGCTTTATGACTATACCTCTAAGTTCCCCAGAGTTGGAGAAAAAGGGATGCAGTAGGCATCAGTGAGAACAACTCTGGCGGCAGCTTAAGAGTTTCTTTCTGGGAAAGGCATCTTGGTTAACTGATCATGAGTGATAAGGCTTATCTCATTTAGGAATATCATTCTGCAATTAGTTGTCTCTAGGCATGTTGTGGGTACCAGCCTCGTTTTAGACTTCCAACAGGTGGGTCACTAGCTCCAAGATGTGCCATCAATAATTATGAGATCTGGTGCACAAGGGGGTCAGCCAAACACTTTTCTCCCATTTTCAACTGCAAGTCATTTCCTATATCCTGTATTTTTGATTGGCTAGGAACCCCACAACACACATTTCCACATTAGCATTTTACTCTTACTAGCAGGCCTTTCCTACATAGTATCTACCTTCCATCATATCACATTCCATGGAGGGCATCTACCAGGCACCCCTTCCTGAGGTCAGCCTATGGCTGAAGCAAGGAGAGGGGACTGGGGCTATCACTCTAGGAAAAGCATCTTGTGATACATCCTCCAGTGAATGAGGATTTTCCAGTTGCCCACTACAATTTCAATAATTTAGTCTAGAATTTGGAAAAAAAAAAGTATTCCTTTTTGAAAAGAGCTTTCAACTTTACTTCTGGCTTTAAAGGCATAATGTTGAAAGAAAGTAACCATGTCAAGAATTTATTTTTGTCAGCGGTTAGAAACCTAGATTTCCTCATTTGTACAATTGGAATCCTGCCTTGTCAATCTGAATATATTTTTGGAGGACCTAAGAAAGGAAGTAAGGGAAGAGAAGGGAAATTCATGTTTATTGAGCATCTGTTGAGTCTGAGATAAATTTCATTTATTACTTCAGTTAATAATCACAATCATCTTGTGAAGATGGCATTATTGTTCCCAATAATGGATCCCAAGTTATGGATGAAGAGCTTGAGACTCCAAGCAGAGTTAAGCAACTTGCTCAGTGTTACACAGATATTAAGCCATCTATTCCAAAGTCTGTGCTTTAGTATGTCATGTGCCATATTTAATCATTTCCATGTGGAATGTAGACATCCTAGGTTTTCTTTAGTGAAACTATAGTCAGGTTAAAGAAAAAGGAGATTCATGGAAACTATTTGTACATACTATGTTGTATATATATATATATATTCATGATCATCCAATATTCGTTGGGTATACACATATCAGAAAGGTAGCAAAATCTGAAGAGTTCCCCAAAGTATATATTACATCTGAAACTTGACTATCAGAGGAAGAGGTAATGTTGTTAATTTGTTCACTTATACCGAATTCAGTTTCTTTGCTATCAAATTCTAATGCTGATTGCATTTGGCAGACAAGCTTTGGAAAATAAGTACTCTTTCATGTTATAAAAATTTTATGTACATTTGTTAGTCAAAGCAAGACTGATTGGCTGAATTGAAATTGGGGACATTTAGACTTACCCTACGGTTTGGCTTGTGTTTTGATGCTTTTATGTGTACTAAGTTTTTTTTTTTCCCCCCTTCCCACTTGAACACTAACCCTCTGTTGTAGCAGAGGAAAAATGCTTACTAATCTAAAAGTTTGTGTCAGATGACATATGTGTGATGTAATGACTGATAGTCATTAGTGTTCTATAAAGGCACTTGGCTGATTTTTCTCTTCTGCAAAACAGAGGTTGTATTAGGCGTAATTTTAAACAGAGATCCTGTGGTTTGGAGTTTGCTATTTGTTACTTTTTCTGTACTTAAAACTTCCTTCCACTTTGTTTATTTGTATGGTATTGATGTATAAAAATCATTTTAAGTCACGCAGAAGTCTAAGAGCTTTTTGGTCCATGACTTTTTAAATGAACATGATTTTGGCTGATAACACAAAGGAATATGTGATGAAACATTCAGGCCTACTTTCCTCCTTGCCATTGGCAAGTAAAAACAATATGCTGATAGATTGAAAAGGAGGTATTAGGGATTTGGTGATGTTGCTGCATTTGTTTTTCTTCTAACTACTTAAGAGCCAAGAAGAAATTCTTTCTCCTCTGAAGGAGATAGAAAAAACAGATGAGAAAAGTGGCACAGAAATTTGCAGCCATATGTTTGGGGATGAATGCAAGTGGTAAGTTAAAAAATGGAGTTTATATGTTCTTATCCCATAATTCTACTCTTGGCTATTTATCTAAGAAAATAGTTCACAAAGGGAAAAAAATACATCCATCAGGTTGGTCATTTATAACATTAATCACTATAAACTAGCTTTCCATGGTTAGAAAATGATTAACTTTATTGTAGTGCTACCATTTGATATGATCTCATTTCATATCATTATTTCATTTCATCATTTAAAAAACCTAGAATAATATAAACATTTCAAATAATTGAAAATAGCAGTTAGTATGTAGTAAGTTTCAAATAATGAAATAGATGTATCTATAGTAGGTGAGTGTGCAAAGATGTGGAAGGAATATAAAAAAATTGAAAATGGTGCACATTTGTTTTAGATGACTTTAAATTCTTAAGCAGTTTCCTTTTATATTATAATGATCACAATTTGATAAGCATGAAAATAATTTTTCACAGTATGTAAATGTACTTAACACTATTGAACTATATACTTAAAAAAGGATAATAAATCTTATGTTCTGTGTATTTTATAATTTTTAAAAATAATAACTTTTTAAAAATGGGATGTGATCACAAACTCCTGGTCTTCATTGGTATTTTCTGAAGGAAGTATTTTCTCTCTCTCCTATATACCCTATAAACCTCATTTCTCTATTCCCTGAATGTTTAGAACTTTGGATTATTGTACCATATATGAATTAGTTTATTCCTATTCACTCAAAAGGGAGCAATTAGATAACTGAATGGTATGCTTGAATTAGTATATGAATAAGGATGAGGGTTGTCTTACTCTGTCTCCTTCTCACCTCACTAGTCCCTCAACGAAACTAGAGGAATATACAAAGCTCTTCTAAAATTATGTAAATTTTTCTTCCACTAGGTAAGAGTGCAATCTAGAATGTAATCTCCAAAGTGTGTTTGTTATAAATGTACCACTGATATATTTAGTATATGTGTGTGGCTATAAGGTCTGTTCCAACAGAAATATACTTCAGGCTGCAAGTATGAGCCACATATGTAATTTAAGTTTTCTAGTGGCCACATTTAAAAAAAAAACAAAATGAAACAAGTGAAATTAATCTTGATAATGTGTTTTATTTAACCCTATATATGTAAAACGTCATTTCAACATGTAATCAAATCAAAATTATCAAGATATTTTGTATTTTTTTCATGGTAAGTCCTCAATACCTTGTTTAGTTTACATTTGCAGCACTTTTCAAGCTCTGAATAGCCATATGTGGCTAGTGGCTACCTCAGCAGACATTACAGTTCTAGCTACAGATAATTGTGAACTCATAGTTTTATATTTTTTCTTGTAATGTCTCTTGTTTTTTTCTTTCTCTAATCCTTTTATTTAGTTATTGTTATTTTTTAAATATATTTTTAAAAAGATTTATTTATTTATTATTTATATATAGAGAGAGAATCTCAAGTACACTACCGGCTGAGCTTGGGACTAGATCTCAGGACCCTGAGATCATGACCTAAGTGGAAAACAAGAGTTAGATGCTTAATCCACTGAGCCACCCACGGCCCCTATTTTTTATTTTTTAAAGATTTATTTATTTATTTGAGAGAGAGAGGGAGAGAGAGAGAGATCATGCTAGCAGGGGGAGGGGCAGAGGGAAAGAATCTCAGACTCCCCACTCAGTGCAGAGCCTATGCTGGGCTCCATCTCCTGACCCTGAGATCATGACCTGAGGTGAAATCAAGAGCGGAGCACAACCGCTCAACCAACTGAGCCCACCAGCCACCCCTCCTTAATACCTTTAAATTATAGCTCTTGATAAGACAATCATTGATGCAATGATTTTCACTCACTGGTTGTGAATAGCAGGCGGTGGGAAGCACTCTTAGATGATTGGGGGACTACCAGGAAACTTTGCTCACATAAACCATGCCTTCAGGTATTGTTACAAAAAAAAAAAGAAAAATAAAAGCATCAAATTTTGTGTCAACAGACTTGGGTCCTGGTTCCAGCTCTTTATGTTTCTTTGACTTTGGGTATGTCACTTGGCTTCTTCACTTTTATCTTTGGACACCTTAGAACCTGTCTGAGCAGCATCCATCATGGTGCTTATCTTCTAGTAAAAATTTCAATAAATATTTATTGTATCTGCATAATGGTTAAGGCAATGGACTTAGAATCTTAAATTTCCATCAATTCAGAATTTCAGAAACAAATGGGCCTTTAGGGTCATTTAGTGTAAGCCTGGGGTGTGTTTTTTGGCCAGTCAACATTTATTTGGTGAACGCTAATGATAGTGATCTAAGTAACAGGGCTTTTTGAAACTGAATTAATTTTCAAACAAGATATACAAGTGCAGAGTAGTATTATGGCATTGGAGTTATGCTTCCTTCGATTTATGTATGTAACGCTAATTGACGTTAATGGGGGTTGTACATAAATCAAGGGGAAAACAGACCTATTTGTATATAAAAACATTCTACTTTTAATATCCATCTGGTATGCTTTACCTCCCTGGGTCATATATTTTTTTTTATAAACTGATTGCATACTTCTTTATCTGCATGTTCTTCAATTGATAGTTGGTTTTTCTGTTTGCTAATATTAGTGTGAATACCTACTTAGATTGTACATTCAGTATTAGGATTTTATTTTGGCAAATTTTTCAACTTCAGAAATTTTATCATCTGTCTGATATAAAGTATTCTAAACCAAAAGTAATCAGGGGTACCCTCTTCTGCTAAAATTTCTTTCTATTTGTTGTTTGATCTTTTAAAAAAATTAGTCTTTTGAGATACTCAGAAACAAGATGTTTCTAATATTACAATAAAACTATTAATGAACCCATTATAAGGAAATGAAAATCTTATCTTTTTGTATTAGTGATGAGAGAAAAAATATATAAGTGGCCTCTAATTATCTGTAATTATATGAGTTTTCTTTCATTTATGTTATCTATCTTCCTGTTTAATCCTATCTAGCACAATTATTCCTTTTGTATTAGTTTTCTGTAAATGGAGTTCTGAATGGTTTGAATTGTGAATTAACAATGATCACCATCCTCATAACCCTCCTCTTTACCTTCCTTCCCTTCCCCCACTTTCTTTCTCTCGGTTAAGGAAAACAAAGCCAAAGAGATTATTTTATGATATTACTTAACAAAATAAAAAGATGTATGATCTTTAAGGGATTATCTATGAACAGCTAAGTAGTTATATAAATACTGTTATGTTTCCCTGTATATTTATATCCAGAGGGCTAATAGTGCCCTGAGTGTTGTTTGAAAGTATGAAAGATAAATTGAGGTGATATATTTTTAAAAAGGTATTTTGTGAGACTCAACTGTGTATTCAGGAACAAGGTAGTAATAGGTAAAAGTGATTTAATCTAATTAAAAGAAATGAATTTTGAACATTGGACTTATTTTTATTTTTTATTTTTATCAAGTTCCAAAAAAGCTTTATTACATACAGAGGGGAAGAGTTCAGTCCTTCTTGGTTGCTGCTTTCCTCATGACTGTCAGGACATTGCTCATCTCCTCTCTCTTCCTCTTGGCACAGATGTGTGTCCCCACTTTTTTCTTGATGAACTTAGGGTGCACTTGTCCTTGGAGACCTTGAGCCAACCCCATGGCACACTGCTCCTATGGGGTGAAGCCGTACACCTCTCAGATCATGTCCTACACGAGCTTGGAACTTGGTGTGCTCAGTGAGGCACCAGCTGCTGCTTGCTCATGTTCTTAGTCACCTTGTGGCCCTTGTTGAGGCCCATGGCCGTAGGGTAGCGCAGAGCTATGGCTGCTGCCCCTCCATGGCTCCTGAGGCAGAAGGAACATTGGACTTAAAATGGATTTAGATGTATTGTCACTGTACTTGGGAATCATTAGTGGAATGTTTTGCAGTAAAATCAGTAAAATCAGAAAATCACTAGTTTCCCTGATGGACCACCCTATATTGTTGTTTTTAAGTTTCCTTTTATATGATTTCTAAATCTCTTATAGCAGGATATTGGATTTCAGGAAAATCCAACCACCCTTCCCACCCAAATATTGATTCTTTGCCTCCCTCTACCCCATCTAGGACTGGCTTCTAGCCAGTGCTTAATTTGCATGTTTAGTTGATTTCTCAGTTGGAATGATGGGCTCAAAGGCCATATTCTTGGAGACATTTTTCCCATGGAACTGATAGATTTTCATGGGCCATCTTTCTTTTATCCCACCTTTGTGATTCAAGGTGAAAATATGTAAGAGGATCAGCTCTTGCTAGTTGAGGCCATGGACTCAAGGAGCCCACAATTCCTGGTCTTTATGATCTAATGTGTCAACTTCTTATCTGACACATTAGATAAGACTAATCTTCCGAATGTAATTATCTGTATTTTTTATTTGTTTTCATCCTATCCCATTCTGAGACCTTCAGGGGATCTCCTTTGTCTATCTGTTTGAGACTTCTCTCTCTGGCATTCAAAGATCTCTGAAGAATGGGACACAACTCCTTCTAATTTTAAGTCCCACTTCTGCAAAACATACATGCCAGTCAAGTTAGCCTATTTTCTTAAAAACAACAACAACAACACTTTACTGGTGTATAATTTGTATACTGCAAAATTCATCCATTGGTAATGTACCATGTAATGAATTTTAGTGTATTTATTGAGTTGTGCAAACATCACTACAATACAGTTTTAGAACATTACCATTATCCTCAAAAGCTCCCTTGTGCCCATTTACACTTAATCCCCTCTTCTACCTCTAACGCCAAGAAACTACGAATCTATTTCTTGTCTAAGTTGGCCTTTTCTGGATATTTAATATAGTTAGAATTGTACAATAAGTATTCTTTTGGATCTGAGTTCTATTACCTAACATAATGTTGTTGAGGTTCATCCATATTGTAGAACGTGTCAGCAGTTTGTTCTTTTTTATTGTTGAATAGTATTCCACTGTATGAATACACTACATTTTTTTTTAAAGATTTTATTTATTTATTTGACAGAGAGAGACAGCGAGAGAGGGAACACAAGCAGGGGGAGAGGGAGAGGGAGAAGCAGGCTTCCTGCTGAGCAGGGAGCCCGATGTGGGGCTCGATCCCAAGACCCTGGGATCCTGACCTTAGCCGAAGGCAGATGCTTAACGACTGAGCCACCCAGGCACCCCCACTACATTTTGTTTTTATCAGTTGATAGATATGTGGATTGTTTTCAGTTTTGACCAATAAATGAATAATGCTCCTGTGAACATTTATTGCATGTCTTTATGTGGACATATGTTTTGTTTTTATTGGGATTATTATTGGTAGATTATTGGGAGTAGAATTGCAGGGTTATGTGGTAAATTTATGTTTAACTTTTTATGGTATACTTTTTCCTCAGTGTTGTATCATTTTATATTCCCATCAGCAGCACATGAGGGTTTCTTCCTCTTCTTCAAGATCAGTTCTTCACTTGACCCTTTTGATTTTCCACTATTTTCTGGAATAATAACTTATTCATCATTTGTTCTGGCTGTTATATTTTTGATCTCTCCCTCTCTGTTCCTTCCCTATAGCCTATAAACATGCTGAAGTTTATCCTGTCACAGACCTGCCTCTTGCAACTTTTCTTTGTATTTCTCTTCTACATGTAATCCATTCTTTCTTTTCTCCCTCTGCACATTTGTCTCATCGGAAACTATCTACTTTTATTTTCTCTATTCTCTCATTTTCCATTTCATTTATCTGTCCACTTTTTTTATTGTGTTAAAAATCCCCATATATGGACTCTATTAACAAATTTTTAAGCTTACAGTATAGTTTTATTGACAGTATGCACATTGTTATATAGCATATCTCTAGAACTTTTTCATTTTGCATGGCTGAAACTCTTTACCCACTGCATAGGACCTCCCCTTTCCCACCCCACCCTGCTTCTACTCTTGGCAACTACCATTCTACTTTCTGATTCTATGAGTTTGATTACTTTAGATGTCTCATATAAGTGAAATCATGAAGTACTGTTCTTCTGTGATTGGTTTACTTCACTTAGCATAATGTTCTCAAAGTTCATCCATGTTGTCACAAATGGAAGAATTTCCTTCTTTTTTATGGCTGAATAATATTACATTGTATATACATATACCACAGTTTTTTTTTGTTTTATTTATTTATTTATTTATTTTGAGAGAGCGAGAATGAGAAAGAGAGAGAGAGAGTACATGAGTGGGGGAGGGTCAAAGGGAGAAGCAGGCTCCTCGCTGAGCAGGGAGCCCGATGCGGGACTCGATCCCGGGACTCCGGGATCATGACCTGAGCCGAAGGCAGTCGCTTAACCGACTGAACCACCCAGGCGCCCCTATACCACAGTTTTTTAATCCATGTATCTCTTCACAGACATTTAGATTGTTTTCATATCTTGGCTACTGTGAATAATGCTGCAATGAAAATGGGAGTGCAGAAATCTCTTTGAAATAATGATTTCCGGTTTTTTGGATAAATACTCAGAAGTGGGACTGCTGGATCATATTGTAGTTTTATTTTAAATCTTTTGAGGAACCTCCATACTGTTTTCCATAGTGGCTGTACCATTTTTTCATCCAATGAATAGTGTACAAGTATTCCAATTTCTCTACATCCTTGCCAACATTAATTTTTTTTCTCTTTTGATAATGGCCCTCCTAATAGATGTTTATGATCAGATTGTAGGAGTTCTTATATATTTTGTATAATATGTGAATTTTTTTTTTCCATCCCGTAGGTTGCCTTTCACTCTGTTGATTATTTTCTTTGGTGTGCAGAAGCTTTTTTGTTTGATGTAGTCCCACTTGTCTATTTTTGCTTTCATTACGTGTGCTATTGGTGTCATATCCAGGAATCCATAGCCAAGTCCAGTGTTATGAGAGAGAATACACTGACTCTGTAGATCACTTTGGATGACGTGGTTTTGCCCTGCCGCTGTTGCCTCTGACCTTCTGATTGCCAAATCCATTAAATATTTTTTTGGTTATAATATTACACAGTCTTTCTACCATGCTTTTTTTTTTTTTTTAAAGATTTATTTATTTATTTTAGAGGGAGAGCGAGAGTGCTTGTGTGAGCGGGGGGAGGGGCAGAGGGAGAGGGAAAGAGAGAATCCCAAGCAGACTCCCTGCTGAGTGTGGAGCCCCACCTGGGGCTTGATCTCAGGCATATTCTCCTGAGATCATGACCTGAGCTGAAATCACCAGTCAGGTGCTCAACCGAGTGAGCCACCCAGGCGCCCCTCTACCATGTTTAACTTTGTCAGCCTATCTTACTTTTTTGAAAGCTTCCCAGGCTATCTTAATGTATAGCCATTCTTATAACTGGTTTTTCTTTGCTGTCTTCATAGGCTACTTTTCCTTCTCCTACCTTAAATGTTGATGTGTACCATCTGACCTGCTGCTCTTCTCTCTTGACATGCTCTGTCCAGATGATTTCCATATGATTCATATATTCCCTTATGGGACATTTTGGTGTTTACTCATGTTTAAAATCCTGTGTTAGGCACTGTGAGGGGATGGGCGATAAAAATTAACCAGAGATAGTCTCTACCTATTTCCATATTCAATGAATATATATTTCAACTAGGATATCCCACCTCCTCATACAAAAAACCATGTTCATAACCCATTTATTTGATTGCACATACCACTGATAGGTCATGACTCATTGGGAAGCATTGAGGATAGAGCAGAAAACAGGTCTGAAGCCTGAGTCTGGTGGTCCTCCACATATAAAGCCCATTAAGTATTCCTCATCCCTGTAGCGAATGGTCTAGACAAAAATACTATTTAAAATTCTTTTACCTACCTTAAAATAAAATATAATCTGACTTCTTTCTTTCTGTTGGATTTTGGGGTACTATTTTCTGTTTCTTTCTTTTCCTGATTTGTAATAGCCATGCTGATTCCTAATTTACTGGTTCTAGAGGTTTAGCAAAGAGGTTACTAGGTTTGTTTGATATATGTATTACGAAGAGTGAGTGCTAAGCAGAGGCCTAAACTTGTTGGTGCTTTATGTGAATTTGTTTTAGGACATGGGTTTTACTTGTGAATCTATTTTGGGAGTTCAGGCATATTCTCCTCTTACTATCTCCACTAATCCCTCATAATTCCTTTTTTTTTTTTTTTAAAGATTTTGCTTAAATAATCTCTATATCCAACATGGGGCTCAAACTTACAACCCCGAGATCAAGAGTCACATGCTCTACCAACTGAGCCAGCCAGGCTCTCTCACAGTTCTTATTATTGTTTTGGATGGATGACATTACCAAGGTCTAGATAGCTGATATTTTACTGAATGTACATACTTGCACACACATCTGTATACAGACACACATTCTTGTAGTTTGTTACAAAGTTTTCACTCTTAGAAAATAAACTGAAAGCAATTTCCTAGGTTAGACCTGGTGTGATACTTCACTACTGCCATAATGATAGTCTTTGCTGGTTCTTAATAAATAAATATTGCTTGCTGTAAAGTTCTAGTCAGAAAAAATTGTGTTCTTTGGTAACATAGCATTAATATAAAATTTGACATTTCATGTAGTCGACAAAAGATGAAATACATTATATCACTCTAGAGCCACAGGTATATATTCTATGCTAACCAAGTTTCCCACTCTTGAGAATTTCTTCTTCCATTTATGAAGAGTTTCTAGTGATTGATAATGAACTGAATCTTTTCTCCTTGAAGCTACTCTTACTTCAGAAATTTCCCTTGAAGTAAGGGAGCCAGGTACATAAATAATCTGGCTCAGAATATCTGAATTGCTTTTAAGCTTCAGGCAAGCTAAAGGCAATATTTGATGTTGAAGCTATGTTTTGTTTGTCTGTTTGTAATTTTTGAGTAGAGTGAAGTGATACAGAGAGTGCTTTTGACATTTGTACCATTTAGGTAGTTCAAAACATCTCATATTTAAAAGACTTGTGTTGGCACATTTTTAATTTAGAAAAGAAGATAAAATTATATAGGAGGTTAAATTTGGGTTGTGCATATATAGAAGTGAACCACAGAAGAGTTTAAAATCCCCCCCCCTTTTTTTCCTTATATACCTCAAGTATAATGCAGGCCCTATGTATACATAAGGGAATAATTAAATACAGAAGTGGAGTCTACTTGTTAGCCAAAAAGGATGCCTGGAACATGTGGATAAGCTTGGATATTTGTCTAATGTTAATTGGAATATTGGTTTTCAGTTGAAGATGCCGAATCTACAGAAAAGTAATTGGATTTAGCTTCCTATTTAGCAAACTACTTCAAATCCCTGAAGTATCCCACATCCGAAACTAATTTTTCTTGATTGTATCAAGTTTAGTCATGAACAGAACAAGGGTTGACATAGTTTTTTAATATTTAAGATATTTCTTGACAAGGTTTCAACACTGTTGCTTGTCCACAAACCTTGTTAGGTTCCCTAACGAGAGATGAAATCTTAGGTTCTATGGAACCGGTTTTACAACTTTGCAAAACTGTCTTCTTGAAATAAGTCAATTTATTCTTTTTTCCTATACATTTAAATTTAAACTTGTATTTTGATCAGATTTCAAGAAACAACACAAAAATGGAATATTTCTTACTGCTTTTCATATAAACTTATATGTGTGCTTAATATAACTCCTTTAGATTCAGCCTAGGAAATGTATTTTGTGGTGATTCTTAAGTCTTAAGTGTTCTCCAGACTACAAATGTTTAATGTGGTGTGTCAAAATATTTGGAAATAGTTAAAAAAAAACTTAAGAAAGAATAGGATATTTGATCATTGAAATTCAGGGATTAAAAGATTCCATTTAGTAGTTTACTCGCTCAAATATTTATTGAGCAACTACTATGTATGAGTTTCTTTGTGATTGGAAGAGGTATATAAAGGTGTTTATGATATGGTTGCTAACCTCAAGGAGCATGACCTTCTTATAGTGATGATAATTTAAAGGTAGACAAATATTACCTTTTAGTCTAGTCTTTTGCCATTAAAGATGATAAATATTCAAAAAGATACAGCGGTGCTATGAGGTATGAGCAGATGCATCATATATAATTTTTAAATTAAAATGTATTATCAGATGAAAATCATTTTAATTGATATTAACAATGACTAATAGGAGCTATAATAACTCAACAACAGATTATTTTAGTGTAGTTTTTGTACTAGGACTCATCATGTTAGAAAAAATTTGTAGCCATGCTTCCATATCATTTTTCTTACTTATTTAGCAGATAAGTACTGTACATTTCAGTTGAAGTGGATTTTCCATCTGTTTTTAGTCTGTTTCCAGGATAAAAGTAACTACCAGATCTAATGTTGTTCACTCTTGCGCCCCATTGCCTAGCACAGAGCCTGGTGTGGTACATAGTAGGGCTCAACATATTATTTCTTGAACTCAGTGGTCTTGCCCCAGAGGTAGTTGGCATTTCTTCAGGGAGCTTCTGAAGGCATGCCTATGTCTCTGCCAAAAATTTCCTCTGGGACCAAGATATTATTTTGCTAATGAGATATGCACTTTACAACTTACATATTTAGACCTATGTTTATCATTCCTACTCCTGGAGTTGAGCAGTCATTGCAGGTACAACGGGCAATGCTCCTAATCCTCCTTTGCTGTGATTTGAATTGTTTCAGGATTCTGTTTTGTCACTGGGATTTTTATGATCTCTTTGTACTTAAAAAGCAATTACCATCTTGGAACAAGAATAGGCTCTATCATCTTTTGGGTGTTAAGTTACAAGTGTTTGAAAGGTTTATGCTGTATGTCATTTGAGGTAAATTATTTTTTACATTCCAATTAGGTTTACAGTTCTTTCTTTTTTTTTTAAAGATTTTATTTATTTATTTGACAGAGAGAGATACAGCGAGAGAGGGAACACAAGCAGGGGGAGCGGGAGAGGGAGAAGCAGGCTTCCCGCCGAGCAGGGAGCCTGATGCGGGGCTCAATCCCAGAACCCTGGGATCATGACCTGAGCCGAAGGCAGAAGCTTAACGACTGAGCCACCCAGGCGCCCCTACAGTTCTTTTTTAAATGTGTTTTTCATGAGCCTGAATCACAGATTCTGATGAGGTACTTCATTTTTCCAAATTTTAATTTCTAGTTTGATAGCATCTCCTTGATTTTGGCTTTTCTTCTTAAAATAAAAATTATTTTCCATAAAGTAAATTATTTTCCATAAAGCTGATGGCTGCAATGTTTGATATAGTTTAATAGGGGCTGTTAGGAAATAATTGGATACCTAGGACCTAGAAAAAGAGTCAGTTTATTTTTTACTATGAATAAGTTTTTCCGGACTGCTCATAGTCAAGACTAGGTTATGAGCTAAATGATAGTTCCTTTAGCCTCCAAACAAGTACAGGTCCAGATACAATATGTTTCAACAGTAAAGGGATGGAGAATCAGGCATTCCTACAACTCTTCGTGCCTGAGAAATCTTACAGGCTCTCCTCTACTGTCAGCCATTAAAACTTTCAGCTTTGTCAAGATGGAGAGTCCACTGGGACCGTGAATGATGATTTAGTTAGTCATTCCCTTAGTAAGACTTAGGTTGAGTTTAATTTTTTGTTTTGAATTCCTTTTTTTTTCTAAATAAAAATTTGTTTTCTTAGGATAGACTTCCATTAGAGTAATTACTAGCTCAAAGAATAGGCACATTTTTAAGGCTTTAATCTAAATGACCAGGTAATTGCTAATTTTGTGAGTAGATAGTGCCACCAGCAGCATAGAATGTGCAAGGGGAGTTTTAATTTTTCCTTAACGGTATCTTCCCTAGTAGGTATGTCAGGATCACTATTTGCAGAGCACCTTAGAGGGAAACTGCAAAAGAATGTGTCTACATAGTCCTGTGCTAGAAGACCGCCCAGTCCAATTGAAGAGAGCAAAGAGTTGCATATGGAAACACATATAGAATACTGTCACAAATAGATAAAGACAGGGGCCGGCCATTGGCCCCTTGCTTACAGTGAATTAAAATCCAAACCAAACCCAACTTCTCAGAGTGGACTGAGAAGGAGGCAGCACATGAGTGCCCCTGCAGTCTTCCCTTATTTTGGGATTTAGATCAATTAGTAGGAATTTATCTGACTTCTTCAGGCCTACAAATGGCTCTGTTTGTTAGGAGAGATGGAGAGAAAGGGAAAATGATTGAAAAGGGGCAAGCAATGATTGACTTTTGATTGGATTTTGTAGTGGAATGACTTTAAAATATATCTACAAAGAAAATTTTTACAAAAGTCTCTTTTAAAACAATCAGAAATAAAAAAATAAAACAATCAAATAATTTCATTTTATGTACCTTTTGAACAAAAGGTAAGAATTGCATTAAATACTATCATGTGGAAAATTTGCAAAATTCAGACAAATGCAAAACACAAAAATTAAAATGAATGTAATTCCTTGTGAACATTCTTCTTTCTCTTTTTCTGTGTGTATACATGCATTATTTTAAAAATTGGGGTAGTTATATAAAGGATGTGCTTATAGTCCTGTTTTTTGATTTTATCTCAAGAATAGTTTTCATGTCATTATAAATAGCATTATAACATCTTATTTAATGCTACATAGTGGCTATGTCAAAATCAGCTTACCCAGTTTTTTAGTGTTGGATAATTTGGTTGCTTTGAAGATCTTATTTCTACAAATAATGCTGCAGTAAATATCTTTGGAGGTAAAACTTGGTCCATTCATGACCATTTCCTCAGCATAGATTTCCACATGTGGAATTGTTGGACCAAGGTCCATGTGTATTTGTAAAGGCTTCTAATACATGTTTCCCCTGAGAAAGGTTGTATCAATTTACTGTCCCTCCCCCCAGGAGCACATGAGAAAGTCCACTTCTTGGCTTCTCTGTTGACGTTGGGAATTATCATTAAAAAAACAAAAACTCTGCTGGTTTTATAGATGAAAATAGTGTCCTACTAGTTGTAGTGTGTGTGTGCGTTTGTAGTGTGGTTAGGCCTTGGTCCTAATCTTTGTCAACATTTTGGATGAGCTAATTCCTCTTTCATGTCTAATGTTGGATGTGGTACTTAAAGCATAGGACCCCCATTCAGAGTCTCAGTTTCTCAGTGGTTTTATATAGTTTGTCTCTGGGCCTTGTTGTGGCATCTTCTTTTACATGTGCTTTCTGAACTCAAGGAATATGGGAAAAACTGCAGTTCCTAGCTTACTAGGTTTCTTCCTACTTTGGCTCTTACCCATAGCACTTTATAATGGAACATTTTACAAAATATATTTTTACTTTGGATTGTGACTCTTAAGTCCATCCCCTTCTTGGATTTGCCTTAGACTTTGTCTCCTTTCCTCTCATTCCAAGAAGCCCACCACCACAATCATTGGTTTTCCAAAATGGCAGCAGTGGAACCGTAGGGCCTCACTGGCATGCCTTGTGCCATCGAATAAAGGGTGGAAGGTACAACTGGTAGACCTCAGTTTTATTTCTTTTAGGTATTGGGCTTCACTTAGGATTTCAGTTCTTTAAACGTTCGAAAACTATTGCCCTATTTAGTAGTTTTTTCCAACTTAGAAAGGGCCTTTGAGATCCTTTGTAGTTTTGCTTAAACACTTACAAGGAAATGGAGAGCTCTCTCCCATTTTTCCCTCTCTTTTGCCTTTAGTTACAGCAAAGGAATAAATCATTTTCATCTTCTTGATCAGAAAACAGAATTGGCTAATGCAGTTTATTAAAATGTTTATTAGTTGCCAAAATTAAAAACTAAGAGATTTTACTTTGAAAAATTTGACTTCTGGTTCCTCTTGAAAAATCAGAAGTCCTAGCTACACTGGGCCTGTATTCCCCAATGGTGTTTGTCTAGCGGCCCTCTCCATGTGAGTCCTGCCTTCTGCTTGGTAGCCTCCCTCACTGGTGGTGTCTCCTGACACTATGCCCAAGGGTCAGTTACCATTTATCAAGTGTGTGCTGCTTTCTTTTTTTTCTTCATATTTATCACATTAAAAAGAAAGGGAAATTGTTCTTTTACCCACATTTATAAAAATTAGAAAAATAAATGATAGACTGAGAATTTATGTACATTTTAGGGTTCAAAATGCTATACAGTACCAATTCCAGGGGCCTGTTAAAAACTATTGCCTAAACACTATAGTCCTTCATTCATTCAACAAATATTGAGTACCTACTATGTGCCAAGTCACTGAAAGAGTCATCAAGTCCTTAGTGGTTCATAAGACAGTCATGGTCCCCACCATTATGGAGTTGACAGTCTAGGGGACTTTTCCATGTTATTCTAAATCCATAGCTTATCAGCATCTTACAGGTATAAATGGCCATACCAAGTCACATGGAGGCAGTGGAAAAGGTAGCCAAATGTCTACCTTTAGTGAGCAAAAAAGTGACACGGCTGCCTCATTGTTCCTTTTTTCTTCCCGGTGTATAGAAAAGAGTAGGGGTGTCTGCTTCCCTGATAATCCTAGGTTTCCTACTAGGAAATTCTGTCATTTATCTACACTTAATATTTATCAGGGACACTGAAGGGGGAGGAAGTTAGGAATGGGTACAAGATGTGTTAGAAATGGTTACTCTCCTCAAGTGGTTTCTAGTCTAGTTGGGCAATAAGATATGCATCCCAACAGCTGTAATAGACACAACATTTTAACAGCTTAAGTAGTTGTTAGCTCTTGAGTCTAGTCCACAGCGCCATCTTAAACTTTTATTGTGAGTAGTATACTAACCCCCCATAAGTCTCTTATTTTCTGTTAGTTTTTCATTTCAAATGTATACTGGTTCAGTTCCATTTTGGCACATAATGGGCTAAAAGAGTCTTTTGAGGACTGTTTTGTGACATTAACACAATTTATAGTATTGTCTCATTGGGGAAATTCCTTCTATGAGTTTAAATACCCTACCAATAAACACACTTTTGGAATGTTGTAATTAATTCAGGTTGGATACTTCCCATTTTTAGAATTTCATATTCCTATATTTATGGCATTGCAATTGGCCTTAGTCATCTAGTTCAACCTTCTATTGGGTATAGAAACTCTTTCTTTTAAAGCAGTCTAAGATTGCACTAGCAACTAATTTTCATCTCCTATGCCAATTCTGAACAGTTGGTGGTGGCTGCCTAAAATGCTGACTTGAGAAGGATCCTGAGGTTTTATTCAGGCTCTAAGGCAAATGTTTCCATAACTGTTTAGCAGAGTCAGTCAAAGAGGTGGGGATTAAGAATGTTTTAGTATATGCCTGACTATAAGAAAGGAGATTTTCTGGCTGATCAGAATGGGTTTTCACTGTCAACCTTTAGAAAAGGTCTTAGTATTTTCTCTTTCTAATGGCCAATCTTTCATTCAGCCAAATTCTTTAGGAGCTTCACCAAAGGATTAAAGCACAGAAAAGACAGCATATAATGAAGATAGGTGGAAATAGTGTTTCTGCTGACCTTTGTTCACTGTTTGAGTTTGGGCACTTTCCTTTTTAGGAAACTGACCTCTTTCACTCTTTGAGTGAAGCTCAGTTGACCGAGACTATCTATGGCAGTGTGCAACTGCTAGGTTCTAGGTCCTATAGAGACAGGGACCACATCTGTCTTGTTCACTCTGTCAAGCACATTGCCTGGCCTATGGAAGGTAACCCAGAGTTTATAGAGTGAATAAATGAATGTAGTCCCTGACATCTTTGGAGGAAACTTAAGATTAGCTCTTAGTGCTCTTGAAAGTTACATGGTTTTGGTTCCTCTGGTACTTAAGCAGGTTTTGATTACAAATGTGGTCAGCAGAAGGATGATGGATGTATTTTCACCCCTAATTATGAGGAATAAGAACTGACCATGTCACTGACCTGCTCCCTTGGGAGACAGGGTGTGTGGCCGGTGTGGCACAGTGACTTGTTGAAATTCAGTTCTGAAGCTTGGGCACATACTCCATTCCTCTTTTGTCAAGCTTTGGAGCTAGGTCATGGGGGACTTTTCACAGTTGAAACCATTTTCGCTCAATTAATCGGATGAAAACAAAGGCTGGCCCCATGCCCTGTGGTTATTGCTTTACAGGCAAGAGGCACAGTTTGAATTGCAAGCTCCCTAGGTCCAGGACCAGAATGCTATGGTGGCTCTGCCCCTGTGGAGAGAGCTGGGTTTAAAAGGATCTTGTAGCCACCTTTCTGGTTGACTTGATAGGGGAGAAGGTAACCCTGCAAGAGAAACTTTTCCCAGCCTAGGGAAGTATTGAGAAGAAATTCTGAGAACATGCTAACAAAATTCCTTAAAGGTTTTTGATCTTTTCCTCTCTTTTAAAAAGAAACAACAAACAAAACATGCCAATCAGATGGCAGAATCCAGTCTTTCATGTCACAGTGTGTCCATTTACTACAGCATTTAGTAGGCCAATAATGCCTTTAGCTTGAAGTAGTTAACAAGCATACCTTGCAGTGTTACTTTTATTTTCTGCTCCCTGTAGCACTTACAAAATCCCATTATGCAATTGGGTATTATTAAATGTTAAAAAGTTAATTTGTTCTGCATTCCATTAAAATTGCACTTTTTTTAAATGCGCATTGGTCCTTACATCTTGTTTAAAACCTGTAATTTAAGCTCACACCATAGTAAAGTCTTAAGTAACCTTTTGCCCTTGCTACCTTAATTATTCTTCATCACACACATTATTTCAGGAGGATTGTGGCAATGGGTTAACTTCTTGTTAGCTAATGAAAATATCTGTCATTTAAAAAGCAAAATGTGGACTTGGAGTTTTAATTAAAATTGTACATCAATAATGAAATAAAATGTACCTTTTATTAAGGAAAATAGATTGTAAAAGTGTTACTTGCTTTCTTTTTGAAATAACCATGCTTTGGTTAAGGCCAAACAATTGATCAAACAACTGATGGAAATGGGTAGCTTATTTCTATTTAAAGATTTAAAACATTTGCTTTTTAAATATAAAAGTTTTCCAAATAGAGTCATTGTCACCTTATATCAATATGCTTAGTGATTATGATACAGTAATAAAATGCTGTGAAACTAGATCATAATGATGGTTGTGGCAAAAACATCTTTCATTATTTGATTCCATATATGTTAGACAATTTTGGGGGGATAATTTATAGTGAATAAATAATAAATAATTTTAGGGATTGGAATTTCCCGAGACCATGCTAAATATTTTTATAGCACTTGGTGTTTTATATGGCTTACTTTTATTTGATAATCAGCACACACCAGTAAATATGACCAGGTTTAGAGAGAACATTAGTGACAATTCCAAGCTATACTCAGCAATAGAGACTGTCTGACATCTGAAGCTTTTAGGATTACCTTGGATTTGGATTTTTTTAGCCTAGAGAATTTACATCCTATGTTACATCCAAAAAAAAAAAAATTGAGAGGTGGGCAAAGAAAGATATGAACAGATCCTGAGAATAATGGATTTGGGGAGTTTAAGAAAGTTTTAGAAATTATGTTCAGTTATGTCATTTCACAAAAGAATTTTAAAAAGCCCTGAAGAGTCAATGACTCTTTAAAAGTATTTGAGATGGGACAAGAACTGGAATCTCTGAGGCAGTTTGGTGGACTTGAAAGAGATTTTGGGATGAAACAGACCTGGGTTTCAACCCTGACTTCACTGTTAACCACCTTTGTGACCATGGGCAGATTATTAAAGCTCTCTGAGCCACAGTTTCCTCTGGTTTTCTGTTTTAGGGGCATTGAGTGATTTTATGAGATAATGAATTTGGAGGGCTGGTTCAGGGTTTGGCCCTTCTAAATGCTTAGTTGGTGGGGCTCCTTTACCTATGTCAGGCCAGTGTTTTTTCCCCACAACACAGGATCATCTTAACAGCAGGTCATTTATGCAAAACAAGACCCTGGTTGTTTTGGCTCTGAGGTCTAGGTTTGTTGCTGGCCCAGCACCAGACACTTGGGGGCACTAGTATACACTCGGCTTTTGACCATGCTATTGGAAGGTTTGGGCAGGGATCCGCTCTGAGGCCCGTCCACACTTCTGTCTTGTGGCCTGTGGACTCCTGAATTTCCCCACTCATTTGAGAGTGCAGCAGAGAAATCCATAGAGAGGGAGATGATGCTGTGGAGGCCGCTGCTTTTCCCCCTTTCTTTCTTCCTCTTTTCTTTCTTTCTTTCTTTCTTTCTTTCTTTCTTTCTTTCTTTCTTTCTCTCTCTCTCTCTCTTTTCTTTCTTTCTGTCTATCTTTCTTTCTTTCTTTTTCTTTCTTTCTTCTTTGTCTTCTTTTTTTAAAATAGAAATGTTCCATGGAAACTTTTCCTGTGAACCCTCTTCAAGAGATTTATGCAGATTATAAAGTCAAAAGATGGGTCATCCCAGACTTTTCTTTCCAAGCAGAGAAGCCAAAACATAATTTTAGCAGGTATTAGTAAAAATTGAGAAGTATTTTGTGTATGCTGGGATTCTTGCCAACATCTGTGTTTGCAACTCCCAAGACAGGTCTAAGGTGAAAGTTTTTCCTTACTGCCCTCAGAAGATTGTTGAAACAAGCCTGCCACGGTTCTTTTCCATTGCATCTGTGTTACTAAGTCCTCTCTAGACACTGTTTTGTGGAATCTTGGGCCAACACAAATTGATTTACTTTTCACCGAAAGAGCTTCATGCTGAATGTTGACTGCAGGTGCATTTTAGGGGAAGAGGTAAAAGACTAAAAACAGGGAAATTGGTAGGTAGACAAAGCAGGTGTAAGTCATTTGAGTATTTACCAACAAACTGAAAAACTGCTTTAATTTGGTAGGGTTTTCTTTTTTTTTTCCTTCTTAATGTAACAAATGATTCCACATAATGTGAGTCCAGTTAGGTACATCTAAAGAATTTACAAGATTGAAGATAGATCTTTGAGTTTGTTTAGAAGAGCTGAGAAAAGATCTACCTCTTAGAGGGTACAAAATAAACACTTAAAAATGTTACTTCTAACATACCATAATCAACTATTGCATGTATAGCCACTTACTGATATGTGAGCATGGTGATCCTTGGTGTGTATGTTTGTAAACTATATCCCTTTTATTAGATAAGGAATATTCTCATTTATCCATAGAAATACGTAAACCTCCATGAGGACATTTTAAACCAGATATATATAGCAAAGACCTGAGCATTCTTTATTGATCATTTAGTGCAGAACACCAGAGAATGTTCCAGCAGAGTGCAGCAAAAGCCAGTTATTGCAAAATGTACTCTAGTCTTTCCTTAGTCTGGACTGTGGAGACAGAGGAATTTCAGACTCAAAAAATGATGAAAACAAACAATAGAGATCCTTAAACAGTATCCTGCTCCCCCATCCTAAGTGTAGGCCCCAACCAAGAAAAACTTTCTCTAATTTACTCAGCAATACTGAACTTGAAGAGAGGACATAGTGGTAGCCGAGGATAACCATAAAAGTTAGCATGGCATAATTTTACTCTCTTTAAAAAAAAAAAAGCTTTTAAAAAAGCCACAAGTACTACATATCAGAATTCTTTGTCAGGAAATATAGGTAAGAGAAGGAAATGAAAAGAAAAATTATCCTAATTCTACCACCCAGGAAGAAATCATATTTTCAATTTAGTATATATCCTTTCAGATTTTGAATGTGTTGTAATGTGTGTAAATATAAATAAAAATAAAAATATTTAAAAATAGGGTCATAAGGTACATGCTGTTTAGAAAGTTAATTTTTCCTTGTAAAAATAAATCATTAACATGTTCCATGTCAATATATATAGTTATAGCTACTATAGCTTATAATAAATACAGTTACTCTAGCTGCTAATTTCAGTAACAATTGTAAGGTATGTTTCTGCCTTTCAAAAAATGTGGCATATTGTTTCATAGTAACATGTAAGTAATTCATTTCACTTTGTGAATAAATATTATTCTGATGCAGACCACTGTATATTTGATGTGTACCACAAAGAATAAATATTTACTTTTGCAGATTAGCTGATTTTTCTTTCTGTTGGTGATTTACTTTAAGCTTCTCATTCTAACTTTTGGCAATTGTTAGAGAGAGTGATATTTTTCACTAGAATGTGATTACATAGTGATAATACCTTAAATTTGATGATTTTTAAAGTATTGGTTAAGTAGCAAAATAGATGCCCAAATTTCCTTGCTTTCTGTCTACCAAATTTCCATTACTTTTGATTGTCCTACTTAAATTCCTACTTTGAAAGAAGACTACCTTATGTTCAGTATAGTTTAAAGAAGCATAAAATTGTATTTGGCTTTCTGCAAAGAGAAAAGAGCAAGTAAGCTAAAAAAAAAAAAAGACATAATTAGTAAATGCTAACTATCCAGTTTGTATACGAGCACACCTATTTGAATTATGTCTGGCATATGAATATTCCTGAAGGAATCCTAACTAGGAGAGAAGTTGGGGTGACCCAAGTCAAGGACCCTCCCATCACAAGCCAATGCCATTTCCCCAAAAGGCTAGGGCAGTGGTCCCAATGAGTGCCTGGGATCCTGATACTTGCTGATTCAGGGGCAGGGAGATCAGCAAATTAGGAAACTGTAGCCAGGTTAGAGAGATTATGGAAGCCACCCACCGAGGGCCTGACCATTTAGCAGGCCTGGCTGTTGTAGAAGACTGGCTGCAAAAGCACAAATGTGGGTCTGGCTCCATTGCAGAGAACATCTGCCTCTGCTACTGGGCCTGTAGGAACACAGAAGGGGAGGCATTCAGACTCAGGGCCCATGGGCACACCCTGCTTCTGGTAGTTAGCAGGGGCCAAGATTAAGGGGTTCTTCTATATAGTGTGTGAAGAATATACAAACAGAAAACAAAAGCATAGAAATATCTTGCATTATTTTAGCAACACCGTTCAAAGTCGGGTAAACTTCAAAAATTGTAGATGTCCTGGGAAATAAATTAAAGGGCTAGGGATAGTCACTTTAAAAGAATATATATATCAGGACATTTAGAAACCAACTTTAGTTTGTGTTCTTACTTCAAAGCTGAAAGGAAGTTTTCTTTTCATGACTAGTGAAGACTCCCTTAAAAAATCTTGTAATTGGGGTAAGCGGGCACTAGGGGGCAGCCACGACTTGGTTAAAATTACATCTCTGCACAGTATTTTCTCTGGTGGGAAGGTTAAAAGGACCACTTTTCTTTCTTTTTGAACTAAAGCAAATAAAATAAAGTTCGAAAAGTTTACAAAACTTAGAATTAATTTCTTGATTTGGCTTAGAAGGTGCATTCTTTGACTTTTCAGCTACTCAGTAGCATTTTTTTTGCTTCAGCGTCCAGCAATGGTCTGTCTTCCTCTGACTTGACTTTACCTGATGATGACTTTCGTTTCTCTAGAAACTACACACATACACCATGAATATGTATTATTTTTGTTTTAAAATTCTTTTGAAGAAAAAGTGGTTATATATAGAGGAACAGAAGAAACTCCTTGGCTTATCACTTCAAAAGAATAGAGAGAGGACTGCTCTCTGTTATTATAAAGAAGAGAACCACCCCTTTTCCAAAGCGCAGTTTTCTGCTGCCAGCTTGATGCTATTTGAAATGTACAATGGCAATCTTTCAGTAGTTTTAAAATTTGCCTAGGGTTGGATCTAGAGGGGATACTTAGAGATTTCATTTATTTATTTGACACAGAGAGAGAGAGAGCGAGAGCAGGAACACAAGCAGGAGGAGTGGGAGAGGGAGAATCAGGCTTCCCGCCGAGCAGGAAGCCCGATGCGGGGCTCGATCCCAGGGATCATGACCTGAGCCGAAGGCAGATGTTTAATGACTGTGCCACCCAGGTGCCCCTAGAGGGGATATTTAGAAATACAGATTCCTGAGCCGCACTCTAGATTCACTGAATTTTAAGGGACAAGGGATGGTTTTTAAAGGTTCCTTGGTGATTTTGTGCAAAGTCCAGAAATATGTCTGGCAACTTTTTTTTTATGTAGCGTGTGAGAACTATACTAGTAAGAAAATTCCTCAGAACTAACTTCTCAAAAAGTTTAAAATATTGGAAACACATATTTAGAAATACCCACAAATAGTTCATGTAATACGGTTTTAAGCAGAGATTTTAACACAGTTTTGTAAAAAAATTTAGTATTAGGCCACATTTTAATGAAATTTCTTATTTGCGAGTTTCTTCACATAAATGGCTATAAAATATAAGATTTGTTTTTTTTATTTTGGAAATGGAAATTTAATTTCTCACTTAGCTTTAGCTGCTATTCAAGGAAGATCTAGAATGCCACAGTAATAGAAGTTCCTTTTTATAACTTGACTTAGAGATTTGATCCCTCTGAGAGTAACATGTGCAAGTGGATATTCACCATCATATTTTGTGAAAAACAAAATATCATTTATGCTTTATTTCATATAAAATATTTTACAAATGTTCATTAATGTCTCCTCTAAACTATGAAATAGGGGGGAAAATCACATTCCAGTTTACAGACAGGAAACTGAGCAATGAGGAGGAAAAGCCTTTATTTAAGGACATTCTAACGTACTGTAAACACACAGAATACTAGATTATTTTGATTTCCATGTCATTTTGTTATCCGCCATTCTGGTATAATTGGAGAAGTTCTGGCCAAGTGATGGATGTCTTGTAGAAATGGATGCCAGCTTGCCTGGCAGGTCTCCCCTCCTCCAAAGGCTCAGAATGAAAAGGTACTGTCATGAGGGGAGCTAGAAGAAGCAGGGGATTAGAAATCTCTTCTGGGACCTACACAAGCCAACTTGACACTGCCTTCACGAAGTACCAAGCAGGCCTCACTGTATTTTATTTTAGTGCTGAGCTTCCGGTAACTAAGCCAATGTCTTTGTCACTTGCTCATGAGATCCAGCTTGACCTTTCAGTGACAACCCTGTTAAGAGAGAAAAAAACCGAAGAAAGCACAAACTATGAATTAGTTCTTCTAAATAAATGGGGATCTATTTTTTTACATTAAAAGAAAACAAAAAGGAAGACTGGCTTTGAGTAACATTTATCAAATTTAGACTAAAATAAACCTAGAGGCTTATAAGGTTCACTTTGTGGAGTAAAATATTGGCATGAGGAGAATGGAAACATTGCATGTAGGAAAGTGTACGGTAGTAGAATTAGAGAAGGAAAAATCACTAGTCATGACCCGATGTTACTACGGCCACACCAGCTTACTTATAATAGGAATTCAGTGTGTTATAACAAAGAGGGTTCTGTAAATGCACCATGATAAAATGGCTAATACTCGTAATTGCTGCTATTTTTTGAGTACTTACTGTGTGCCAGCTAGTGCTAAGTACTTTACTTATATTATCTCAATTATTTTTAAGGGTTCTTTTGCACAGAGGGACTCTACAGTTTTTTTGCTTCCAATATTTTAATACTTTTAAAAGGCATTTCTTTATGTAAACATTTCCCTGTGGATTTGGGATTTTAGGAAATAAATGGGAAAATATTAGCTAACCTTATACAAGAGAGAATGATGATATTGAGCACATGATATAAACTCTCCCCAGAGTTCCCAAACTGTGATCCAAGGAATATGCCTTTGGGAGATATTTATAGGTGTTTTGTGAAAAATGAGTTTTAAAACCTGCATTCTATCTTCCTGTTGGGGGTTCACTAAGCCACATTGGATTGCTAGGTTCTGAGAAGTTCTGCTTTAAAGAAACTTAAAAAAAAAAACACAAAACAACCTGTGTTTAATATTTCCCTAATTTATCTAAGCACAGAACACTGTGTGTTGGGACCCAGGGGCAGGCACAATCCATGTGTACCTGCTTGGTGTTGGGAGACAATTCTGCACAGTGTGTCATGTTTCTGCATGTCTTGTGATCAGAGGCACTGCCTGCTCTGGACTATCTTTTTAAGGATATTTTTAACAAGGAATAGCCTTGGATGATAGAGATAGTAGCTCCCTCCAGAACAAGGCATAGGTTATTTATTGTGTAATATAATAAAGATAAGTACTCCTTCCATGTGAACTTACTGATCATTATAAGAGATTCAGGTTCCCTGAGCTCTGGGTTCTTCTGCTGTAACCCAGCCCACCACATGTATAGATGTCACCTTGACTTTTTTTGTATCACTCGTGGTAATTTGGGCTTGGGGAACGAGCACAGATGCTGACATTCTGGCTTTTGCTGTTACTTTAAGTAATAAAATCCTTTGCCTCTGGTTAGGAGTCTTTTTTTTTTTTTAAGATTTTATTTATTTGAGAGAGAGACAGAAAGAGGATGCAAGCGAGAGAGAGCACGAGCAAGGGGAGGGGCAGTGGGAGAGGGAGAAGCAGGCTCCCAGCTGAGCAGGGAGCCCGACTCGGGGCTTGATCCCGGGACCCTGAGATCACGAACTGCAGAAAGCAGACACCCAACTAACTGAGCCACCCAGGCGCCGCTCTGGTTAAGAGTCTTGAGTCTTCTGCACACATTTATGAAATGATGGCAGATTAACTTGTTAGTTTGCATGTAGTGTAAAATCTTAGACTCTTCATGATTCTCCACAGTTAGGAAATACTGAAATATGTCCTTAGAGGTAAATGGATCTACTTTTGGCTGAGTAGACTGGGGTGGGCTGGAGTGGAGTGGCTGGGGGAAGGCTACGAGGAATGTTAAAAAATAGAGTTTTAACTATGTATGTCTCCAGAATGCAAGCACCTTCCTAAGGTTCTAGAATATTGAATCTCCTTGAAATTTTGTCTTTTTTTTTTTAAAGATTTTATTTATTTATTTCAGAGAGAGAGAATGAGAGAGAGCACATGAGAGGGGGGAGGGGCAGAGGGAGAAGCAGACTCCCTGCCGAGCAGGGAGCCCGATGCGGGACTCGATCCTGGGACTCCAGGATCATGACCTGAGCCGAAGGCAGTCGCTTAACCAACTGAGCCACCCAGGCGCCCCTCCTTGCAATTTTGTACCTGAGACAATTAGCCTCAGTTCTTGTTGCTTTCAAGTTTTATTTACTAGACGCTGTCGTATTTTGCTATTGTTTTTTTTTGTATTTTATTTTTCCAGGTGTAGAATTTGTATTTATATAATGAAACACAAAGTACTAGTGGGTCATTAGTACTACAGCCCTTGTAGATTTAAGGAAATGAAGGAAATGCACATTTACTGAGCACATATTGTATACCTGACACTCTGCCAGGCACATTACATGGGTTTTCTAATATAATCTTTCATATCACTCAGGATTTGGGTATTATTATACTCATTTTATGTGTGAAAACACTTGGGGCTCTCTGAGGTGGTTGTTATATTTCCATAGCTAGCATTTATAGAGCACTTACTGAATACCAGCTACTATGCTAAACATAGCATATTTTCTTATTTAATCCTCATACGACCATGAAATAGTTATTATTATTATTTTATGTGTGAAGAAACTGAGGACCGAAGGGTGAAGTGATCTCACCCAGGTCACATAATTAGCAGAGCTATGATATGAATGCAGGTATGTATATAAGTTTGATATCAGGTCACTCCCCAACCCTTGACCTGAGGTTTTAGGAAGATAATGGTACTATATGGTTTGAGCTTAGGGTGACTATGTAGTTATACTCCAAACTAGACATTTTGGAGAGGAAAGAGGGGCAAAATTAATAGTTGCACCAGGATAGCAAGTGTAAGCCTAGACTGTCATGGAAAAGCAGGGTGTGCAGTCATTCTACCATGTGCGAAATACATAAGCAAATACTAGGATAGATTGCAGTTATATTTGCACTGCTGATTTTTGACAGCATGGGATATTATCTTACATTGGGTCAATATGTTGAATTCAAATAGTTTTAAATATTTTATTGTGCTTTTAAAAGTGTTTTATTGCCAAGGTAGATCCACCCTTATTGACAGTTCCAATACAGATAAAACGGATTACTGCATATCCTTTTCTCACACCTCACTGTTTTATGGGTTTCCAGAATTTAGTGCAGCCCAAAGTAGAGGGAGTATTTATGGCATTTTTAAAGCAGATCATGAGAGAATTACTTCCCTCTGTCTCCCTCCACTCCCTCAAACTGAGGAACATGATTGACTTGGTTTTATAGGGTCCATATTTCTCTTCTAAATGAAACCCATCTGAGGATGGAAAACTGCAATCCTTTCTTGTCCTCCCAATGTCAACTGACAAAGGATAAAACTTTGTTTTCCTTGACATCATTTTCAGTGGGAGTTACAACAGAGAATAATACTTAATATACAGATCTGTAATAACTATGGTAGTTTTCTTGTGGCTTACACGTAGTTGTTTAATTAGGCTCTACAGGGTATTATAGTGGCTTTCAATTGATTTTTCTCTATTGCACTACTTGTTAGATTTTTTGATATGAGTGTTAGGCTAGCTTTGTAAATATGTTTTGTACATTTTTTCTATACTGAAGTATTTTTTTAAGATTTATTTATTTATTTGGGGGGGGCACAGAGAGGGAGAAGGAAGGGGAAAGAATCTCAAGCCGACTTCCTGCTGAGCATGGAGCCTGACACAGGGCTCCATCTCACCATCCTGAGATCATGACCTGAGCTAAAACCAAGACTCTGATGCTTAACTGACTGAGTCACTCAGGTGCCCCTATACTGAAGTATTTTTTTAAAGGTGTGAAATGATCCTCCTGTCAAATAAAGTAGTATTGGAGTAGTATTGGAGATTAACAATAAGCTTTATCGTGTTAAAGATGAGGAGAAATGCTGGAAATAATTTCTCACTTTGTTCAGCCCAGAATTTCCCAAATTTAGATACTGAATGCTTTGTGTGTGTGTGTGTGTGTGTGTGTGTGTGTGTGTGTGTGTGTGTAGCATCTATTAACTTTCTATAGAACACTAGAAGCACACTTTGGAATACCTTGGCATAAGTGTATTTCTCCTTTTTAAAGAAAATGACACCTTTATTTGTTGTTATATCTCCTTTTCTTTACTAATTTAGTGTTGTCCTCGCCTGCTCACTTTTTTTGGGGGGGTAGTTTTTGCCTTGGGATTTAAAAAAAAAATTCAACCAGAACAATTATTTATCGATAATAATTCATTATGCTCTGAATCTCTTAATTTTCCTTTTTCTACCTACTGTGATTTCCATTGTTCTTTTCTCAAACTCTTTACTTGAATGTTTGCATCATTTATTTTTATTATTTAGAACACAGAAAGCATTTAAGGCTATGTATTTGTCTTTGAGTACAGCTTTGCCAACATACACATTTAAGTGTAGTGATGATGGGCTTGGTAAAAATATAGACTTAGGAGGCAGCAAGACTTTTATTAGGATCTTGCCACTTATTATCTCATGATATTGAGCCTCAGTTTCTTCTATTGTAAAATGGGGCTATTAATAACTTACCTTTTAGGTTTAAGAAATGTAATTAAATTTTGTCTGTAGATTTCATAGTGTAGTACCTGAAAGGTAAATTGTTGACCAATAAGTGCCTATCTTTATTATTTTCATGATTTTACAAATACTGTATAATTTCCATTTTGATTTCCCTTTGACACAGTAGTTGTATGGTAGCTGTTTAGGAGAGTGATTTTAACTTGCCAAATAGCAAAATTTAAAAGCATGAAGCTTTCTTAATTTTTAGTTGTTTTAGCTGACCAGAGCATTTAGCCAGTAAAATTTCACATAGTTAAACCTATATAAAAGCAAAGGATAGATCTGGATTTTGGTGGAGATCATTTTTGAAGGTCTCTCTCTCTCTCCTTACCCAGGTTTTCTTGTTCAGAGTCAGGGCCACATGTTCAATAGAAATCACTCCTGATGTACGGTGGGTAGTTGACAAATATTCTTACTTTGCACTGCTTTGTAACTGAGCCTCTTTTTGTGTGCGTTCAAGAGGGTTAACATTGAAATATAAGAAAGCAAATCAAGTACCATTTGCTAGCTACTATGTCAACCAGAAAGCCCCTAGGGCTACGTTTGTTCTCGTTAAGATCCCCAAAGAAAAAATATTGTATAATATCCCCAAGAAACCCATTCTAGTTTGTCCATCACTTGTGTCTGGAATGTTTTCTTAAATTATTCTAAAAAAATCTTTATTTTGCAGAATTCCGTTATGATGTGATTTTATAAATCTTGTTTCTTGAATGATAAACATGGGTGGATGGGGGCGGTCCATGGAAAGCTCGCTAATATCAAATTCAGGGTGTTCTTTTTGGTCGTTATGCCAAAGTATTAAAGTGCTAAGATGGCTTTGTTTCTTTTCTTGTTTTACAAGAAAGAATTTGGCAGGAAAATGCTCTTGGAAAATCAAATTTGTGTATTTTATTCAATATGGAGGATGATTTGAAATAAAAGTATCATTTTTAATTTGGCCTATTAAGAGAGTTACTATAGGCATCTCTAAGCAAGTTTTTAAATAAACATGCTTTTCCTTTTTTCCAAGATATTTTCCCCCATTTGTACCATATGTGGAACATGATGTCCTTTGAATTTCCCCTGTAGGATTTGAGAGTTAAGGAGCCTTTTACCTGGTAGTATCCTCTTGTTTTCACTCTCTCTTAAGGCACTGATCTACTCTATAATTCAGACCCTCAGTTGAAAAGGAACTGACATATATGTGAATAAGAGGGGGCTTATGTATTCCCTGAGGCATGTTCCATCAATCACCTAGCCACTTTACCTAGAGACTGAAAACTGCATTATTTCCTTCAGAGCTCTGTGCTAGAAGACCCTTGACTTAGGAATATGGATAATGTGTGCTACAATTAACTTTCTTTATGTCTGTGTTATTTCTGTTCTTTGTTTTAATATACAGCATATAATTTTATACTAATTGCAGTTAAAATTTTGCATTTCCTGGCATCATGATAAGTCTTCTGTTAATGGGTACACATAGTTACATGAAAACACATGTATATTAATCAATAATTTACCTCATCTGTATAGTCTTTCCTCTGATACATCATTGGTAGAACACAGTTTGGCTGCGCGAAAGCAACAGTTGTTATCGATTTTGTATTCTTTTGGCAGAGTTGCAACAATTCTCCCATACCCTGGTTAGTAGAGATATTAGATGGATTGTTATACTGTACTTGCATTTGAAATTTCTTCCTCTGTTTTTACTCTGAGCATTTATTTTCCATCAGCTTGTAACATTCTAACATCGATTGGTGCAAGTAATGTATTATTCATGCCATTCTGGTTTCATTCCATTAGCGCTATCAGCATTAGTATTCAGTCTGAAGAGATACAATTATGTCAAGAGCTCCCTGTGTCAGCTTGTCCTGTTTTTGCATTTCTTTCACATTCATAGAAGGGTCTTCATTTGTATAGTGTATCTTTTTATTTTGTTGGTGCCAATTAGAATTAAGAAGCTAAAATAAGGCTGATGTAAATAATTTTTTAGTTTACAATAATCATTGTACCAAATTTGGAAAAATTAGAAACGTATAAGGAGGAAAATGAAATCATCCATAATTTTATCACCTTATTCACATATTGATCCAATGCCTTGCCTTCTTGTCTTTTTTTTTTTTAAATAAATTTAAGTTCATGTTGTATATACAGTTTTGAATGCTGAGTTTTTCTTTAGCAATTATATGTAATAACGTTTTGGAAAACTTGATTTTTGATGTATTTATAATAATTTTTCATATTGTATCATTTTCAAACATTCTCAATTTTCAAACATTTGTGTTTTTGCGTGGTTTTATTTTTATCAATAGGAATGCATGTCCTTGTTCATAAATCTTTGATCATATATCCCTGAGTATTTCCTTAGGGTAGATTTCTAGAAGTGAAATTATTGGGCCAAAAATTAAAACATTTAAAAAGCTCTTGATTCATGCTACCAGACAACTTTCCAAAAACACTAAACCATTATCTCCTGCCTGGTCAAAAAAATCACAGTCTTCCTTTTACTTATGTTGCTATAGCCATTTTTTTTTAAGTTTTTTAAATTTATTTAAGTAATCACTATACCCAGTGTGGGGCTCAAACTCATGACCCCGAGATGTACAGTCACATGCTCTTCTGACCGAGCCAGCCAGGCACACCTCCTGTAGTCATTTTTGATGTAAGATTGTCTATCTCTGTCTTTTCAGTAATATATTCATTAAAATAGACAAATTAAGACATCATTAGATTGCTAAAATAACCAATGATGGAGAGCTTCCTAATGCTAAGAGCTGCCTGACATGTTGGTGTACCATCTTTTCTTGTCATGTAATTTTTGATGACTTAAACTGCTAGACCCTAACTAAATGCATGAATAGAAATATAGTGTGGGTCTGAGCATTCAGGCAGATAATGACAGTTCTGTTCATCTGATGTGGAAAAGTGAGAGCTGCTGTCTACTGCTTCCGGAATACTAACTGAGATTTTACTGTGTTTTAACCTAGTTCATAGAACCATTTAGTGACCTAGTTTTTTATTTATAAATATGTCAAAATCAGTAGAAAGTCTGGTAATCAAATCAAAAGAGGTTACATTTGAAATAACGTACCTGCTCATTTACTTATTGGATCTTAAGTAATGGGGTCCAAAATGTACAGTGATGGTCATGACATAATATTATATGAATTTGAAGTAATTCTGTGGCTTTGACCTCATAAGATATGCAGAAAATACTAAATTCAAGGGAAATGTTTCAATTAGAGTGTTGTGCCTTTATTACTTCTTTTTAGCCTCTATCAAGACATTTTAAGATATATTAGGAAATCTTACATCCTCTGTAAAGACTATGTGAAATGAATAATAATTTCTGTTCCTCTGACCAAGCTGGTGGGAACACTGTTTTTACTGCATGATAAAGTAACCCTAAAATCTGGGTATAATATAAAGACTGTCTTTTGGGAGGTCATTGTTGGCACTTTTTCTACTGTAATATACTTCTTTCGGTCTGGCCTTGTTAGACTTCTTATTGATGGTGAAGGGAAAGAAGCTCTGGAATTATCAAGATACTTGGGGTCATTTAAAGATCTGTCTGTAATATTCATTGGCTTTATGACCTTTGTCAAGTTCTTGATACTTTCTAAGCCTCGATTTTCTCATCTATTAATAAGGGACATCATTACCTCAAATATTTAAGGGAATAATGAATGAAATACTCCATTTGTAGAAGATCCTTAGCAAAAGTTTGTCCCTTTCTTGTTCTTACATGTATAATATGTCGAAGGTTAGGGCTAGACCAAAGACTCTGTTGAGAAGAACCAAACCATTAAGCATGTATCATGTAGCACTCAGAAAAATAATACCTTCAAAATGTTTTTGTTCTTTCTCTGAAATACAGATGCAACAGTACATACTGAATTAAATGTCAAGGTTAGGGGCACCTGGGTGGCTCAGTCGGTTAAGTGTGTGCCTTCGGCTCAGGTCATGATCCCAGGGTCCTGGGATCAAGTCCCATGTCAGGCTCCTTGCTGAGGAGCTTCTCTCTCTGCCTGCCCCTCCCCCTACTTGTGCTCTTTCTCCCTCCCTCTCTCGCTCTCTGACAAATAATAAAGATCTTAAAAAAATAAAAAATACATATCTTAAATGTCAAGGTTAAGATATAGGTTGACAACATCCTGTGTTTGCAACTGTTGGAACCAGTTTGCACAATTTGTAGGAGTTGTAATTATAAATATGTTACTCACAAAATAGCAGTGCCTGTTCATTATGCAGGTATGTCATCCATAAAAGCCATTAAATTGGTTCCAAGAGGATTTAGTGTGCTTTCTATGACACTGAGTTTTCTTTGTGATGTGTGAAAACTTTAGGGCTCAGAATTATCAATGCGATAATTGTGTGTGAAGCAAGGGTACCGTGAAGAGTTATCAGGGCATTCTTTGCGGCCAGAGGTGGTACCAGGTGTTCACTTGGGGCAAGCATCCTTAGTCCTATGACCTTCAGCAGCCTTCTCCAGTTCTTTGATATGAAGAGATAACATATTTGCAGTGTTTGTATGGAAAGTGCTGGGCAAGCACAGCTTCAAGATGAGTCAACCTCCGAACTTCCCAGTAGTTTGCCACACTGAAGCTGGAGCCACTACAGTTTGGAGTTGTCTGATTTAAGTAAGAATTGTTGGTTTGCCATCACCTCCTATCTTCCTGCTACTTAACTCTTCCCTGAATCTTAGAGATGTGGGAATCCTATGACAAAAGCATATGGCCAACTGCTATTACTCTTGATATGAACTTAGATCATATTTTCGCATGCATGGAATAAGTATGTTATAGTGTACTTGAAGAAAGCTGCCCAGTGGTTAAAAAAACCTTACTTTGTTACTATTAATGATCGATGTAACATTCTTTTGATCAGTGTACCAACTTTGAATCATCTAACATCTAACTTCAGATAATCATTGTTCAGAAAGTTAGTGCTTTAAGGATTTTATAATTGACATTTATAATTACATAATTTATAATCTCAAACTCTCATACTAGAAATAATGAATAAAAACAGTTGGTTTTTTTTAAGCCCAAACCATTAGATCCACTGAAATTATTTAAAATCTATTCATTTAAGACTGATCCACTGCTAACTCCTGATTTGCCATCACAGCTTTTTAGGCCCACCTTGATTACAGCATTTATGACATTGCATTGCAATTGTTTGATTACATGTCTGTGTTGTTAACAAAGCTGTGAGCTGTTTAAGGGGAGAGGGTCTGTCTTCTTCAGTGATATCCCTGTTTTAGTACATGTCCCCATTGTTAATAAGTGCCAGATAAATGTGTTTAAAATGGTCATGAAATGACTTAAACATGGAATACAATATAAAACGCTCAAGCATTAGTGATCTGAGATCATTTTTAGTGACTTGACTGATAATTGTGGCATGATTTATTTAACAGAATTTTGGTGGGTGATATTTATGCATGAGTAAGGAAATTTTAGTAGATGATTAAAAATATCAGGAATTAAATAAAGAACAGAGAAACAACCTATGGCTTTTACATGTTGATTGGACCAGCCTTCTGGAAGCCATCTCTGTCCATCACAGTCTTGTCTCTCCTTCAGGCCAATCACAAACATTTAATTCTTGCCTAGAAGGATACTTAGAAAGCACCTAATATAACATCATTTTTGTTGAGGTAAACTGAGTTAGGATAAACTGAAACTTGGTTTGGCATGACCCTTCTTAATGTCAGAGTAAGGCTTGCATGTTGTGACCTCTTAGTTCCCACCGCACTCTTCTTCCAAGCAGAGGCTTGAACCTGTTCATTGAACAAAGCCAGGTGCTGTATCAGGTTAACTCTGGGGAATTTTGAGTGAATACACGTGAATGTTTGTCAAACTATTAGTATTAATTGCCAAATTTCAGAGAATCATCAGTGTGGTTATCTATGAGACTTCCAATTTCTTTGGGAAAATTCTTTCGAATTTCACATTAATTCTTTAGCTAGAAACACAGATTGATTTATATTGAGGATTACTACACACAAGAAGTGACAGCTTCTTAGATAAGGGTGTTCATATGTTTTTGGTCTATCTTTAGGTATAGCTTTTGTACTTTAACAAGTAATTCATTCAGTATTTTTGCTGGCATTGTGTTAGGTTCTGAAATACAGAAATGGAAAAGACATAGACTCTCTTCTTTAGCAATTCTGATCTGCAGGCAAAAACAAACAAATGAAAAGTACATTGCAGTATCTTGTGATAAGAGCCACAGTAAAAGTTTTGTGGTTTTTTTGTTTTTTAAATAACACAGAACTAAACTGATTGGCTATCCATATTCAAAAAGTTCAGTTGGATCCTTACCTTCACCATAAACAAAAATAAATTCGAAGGGAACTAAATACTTAGATATAAAATGTATAGTTTTTATAAGAGAAGAGAGAAGTACATCTTTATAACATCAGGGTTGGGAAGGATTTTCTAAAGAAGCTACAAAAAGCTCAGCGAGTCCTTAAAAGATCGATAAATTTGATTTATATTAAAACAGAAAATTTTTGTACAACAAACGAAACTATGAACAAAATTAAGATGAAATTTTTTTAGTTAATTCTACCAACAAAGGAGTATGTAAAGAACTACATAAAAATAGAAAAATGTGCAGTGGGTATGTGAAGAAAATTCCAAAAGAGGAAATGTAAGTAGCCAAAAAAACATATAAACAGATGCTTAGCCTTGGTAGTAATCAAAGATATGTAAATTAAAACCACAGTGAAATTCCATTTCATACATATCAAACTGAAAAAGATTTAAAAGTTCTGATAGGATGAAGTGTTGGCAAATACATGGTTGTTTGTAAATCACCTCAAAGCTTAAAAGCCCTGTTTTCATTCTTGGTTGTCCATCTACCAAAACACCAGTAGAGTGTTCAAAACCCTTTGAGCATCTACCAAATGTTATGAACTAAGGTCATAAGCTTCTTCTTCAGAGACTCTAGTCAGAGAACTTCCCATACACTGCTGGTAGGAGTACAAATTGGTATAATATTTAGAGAGCACTTAAAATGATTTAATATGTCAACATTTAAAACAATCTCAAAAATACAATGTTGAGAAAAATAGAACACAGAGGAATACCCATGGTGTGATTTTAGAGTTTAACAACATGCAAAAAGATCAGACATATTGTTTAGGGATACATATATAGTAAAAGTATACAGACATTCTATTCAGGATACTGCTTACTTCCAGGGGAAGAGAGAGGGTGATATGATGGGAGCATGGCCCAGAAGGGGCCTTGGCTGTATCTAAACTGTTTAATTTCTTTTTTTTTTTTAAGATTTTATTTATTTGAGAGACAATGAGATAGAGAGAGCACGAGAGGGGGGAGGGTCAGAGGGAGAAGCAGACTCCCTGCCGAGCAGGGAGCCCGATGCGGGACTCGATCCAGGGACTCCAGGATCATGACCCGAGCCGAAGGCAGTCGCCTGACCAACTGAGCCACCCAGGTGCCCCTAAACTGTTTAATTTCTTAAAAGAAATGGCAAATATAGGATAATTAAGATTTACAAATGCCAGGTGTTTGCTGTATTATTTTCTATACCACCTTGTGTATTTTAACTATTTCATTCTAAAAGGAAAGGGGGCAAATGCACAGTGGAGAACTCATTCTCTGAGGGAAGGTCCGGGAGGGCCCTCTGGAATAGATGACCTTTAAGCTGGTTTTGGAAAAGTGGTACAGTGTGTAGAAAGGCACGGGGTTATGAAATAGCATTTTGTGTTCAGGGACCTATATGCAGTTTATTTCTACACTTTTAGGACTGGGGTGTGGATGGAATGAGAAAACAGGAAGGTTATCAGAGCTAAGCCTAGACAATGAACCAGGAATCAGATCTTATGACAGTATTCGTTTCTCAAAGCAAGTAAAATTTCTTGTACACTGCTCTTCTCTACTCCAGTTGGGACAGTCAGCTCATTGAGTGATGATGACTAGGGTCTCTGAAGAAGACTCTTATGACCTTAGTTCATAACATTTGGTAGATGCTCAAAGGGTTTTGAACACTCTACTGGTGTTTGGTAGATGGGCAACCAAGAATGAAAACAGGGCTTTTAAGCTTTGAGGTGATTTACAAACGACCAAGATACCTGTACTGTTGAGCAAGATTTATGGGCCATCCGGTCTGAAAGCCTCGAGCCTGCTCAGCTCTGAGAGTCATGCCTAGTTTTCTTTCCTGGGCCGGTGGGAAGGGCAGTTTCTTCTCTTACTGCCACTCACATGGCTCTGCCGTGCATTTTTTGGTTCCCTCTATCCCCACATGGTGGAGAGTTTCTATCAAGACAGGATGCTGTATTTTGTCAAATGCTTTTTCTGCATCTATTGAGAGGATCATATGGTTCTTGTTCTTTCTTTTATTAATGTGGTGTATCACATTGACTGATTTGTGGATGTTGAACCATCCTTGCATCCCAGGAATAAATTCCATTTGGTTGTGGTGAATAATCCTTTTAATGTACTGTTGCATACAGATAGTATCTTGGTGAGAATCCCATGTTCCTCAGGGATGTTGGTCTGCAATTCTCCTTTTTGATGAGGTCTTTGTCTGGTTGTGGGGTCAAGGTAATGCTGGTTTCATAGAATGAGTTTGGAAGTTTTCCTTCCAGTTTTATTTTTTGAAACATTTTCAGAAGAATAGGTATTAATCCTTCTTTAAATGTTTTGTAGAATTCCACTGGGAGGCCATCTGGCCCTGGACTCTTGTTTGTTGGGAGGTTTTTGATTACTGATGTAATTCTTTGCTGGTTATGGCTCTGTTCAAGTTTTCTATTTCTTCCTGTTTCAGTTTTGGTGGTTTATATGTTTCTATGAATGCATCCATTTCTTCCAGATTGCCTAATTTGTTGACATATAGTTGATCATAATATTCTTTTATAATTGTTTGTATTTCTTCAGTGTTGATTGTATTCTCTCCTCTTTCATTCATGATTTTATTTATTTGGGTCTTTTCTCTTTTCTTTTTGATAAGTCTGGCTAGGGGTTTATTGATCTTATTAATTCTTTCAAAGAACCAACTAGTCTTGTTCATCTGTTCTACTGTTTTTTTGATTTCTATATCATTGATTTCTGCTTTACTCTCTATTATTTCTCTCCTCCTGCTGGATTTAGGCTTTATTTGCTATTCTCTTTCCAGCTCCTTTAGGTGTAAGGTTAGGTTGTATATTTGAGACTTTTCTTCTTTCTTGAGAAAGGCTTGTATTCCTGTATACTTCCTTCTTAGGACCGCCTTTGCTGCATCTCACACATTCTGAACTGTCATGTTTTCATTTTCATTTCCTTCCATATTTTTTAAATTCTTCTTTAATTTCCTGGTTGACCCATTCAGTCTTTAGTAGGATACTCTTTAACCTCCATGTATTTGTGGTCCTTCCAAATTTTTTCTAGTAGTTGACTTCAAGTTTTAAAACACTGTGGTCTGAAAATATGCGAGGAATAATCGCAGTCTTTTTGTAGCAGTTGAGACCTGATTTTTTTTTTTTTTTTGAGACCTGATTTGTGACCCAGTATGTGATCTGTTCTAGAGAATGTTCCATGTGCACTTGAGAAGAATATGTATTCTGCCTTAGGATGCTCTGAATATACCTGTTAAGTCCATCTAATCCAGTGTGTCATTCAAAGGCCTTGTTTCCTTGTTGGTCTTCTGCCTACATGATCTGTCCGTTGCTGTGAGTGGGGTGTTAAAGTCCCCTACTATTACTGTATTATTATCAACGTGTTTCTTTAATTTTGTTATTAATTGGTTTATATAATTGGCTGCTCCCAAGTAGGGGCATACATATTTACAACTGTTAGATCTTCTTGTTGGATAGACCCTTTTATTATGATATAGTGTCCTTCTTCATCTCTTGTTACAGTCTTTGGTTTAAAATTTAGTTTGTCTGATATAACGATTGCTACTCCAGCTTTCTTTTGATGTCCATTGGCATGATAGATGACTCTCTACCCCTTCACTTTCAATCTGGAGGTGTCTTTGGGTCTAAAATGAGTCTCTTATAAGCAGTGTATTGATGGGTCCTGTTTTTATTATCCATTCTGATACCCTATGTCTTTTGCTTGGAGCATTTAGTCCATTTACATTCAGAGTAATTATTGAAAGATATAAAGTTAATGCCATTGTATTACCTGTAAAGTAGCAGTTCCTGTAGGTTGTCTCTGTTCCTTTCTGGTCTTTGTTACTTTTGGGCTCTCTCTTCACTCAAAGGAACTCCTTCAATAGTTCTTGCAGGGCTGGTTTAGTGTTCACAAATTCCTTTAGTTTTTGTTTGTTCTGCAAACTCTTTATCTCTCCTTCTATACTGAATGACAGCCTTGCTGGATAAAGTATTCTTGGCTGTATATTTTTCCCATTTAGCACATTGAATATATCATGCCTGTCCTTTCTGGCCTGCCAGGTCCCTGTGGACAGGTCTCCTGCCAGCCTTATGTTTCTACCCTTATAGGTTAAGGACCTCTTGTCCCGAGCTGCTCTCAGAATATTCTTTATCTTTGAAATTTGCAAGTTTCACTATTATATGTTGAGGTGTTGACCTGTTTTTATTGATTTTGAGGGGGGTTCTCTGTGCTTCCTGGACTTAAATGCCGTTTCCTTCCCCAGATTAGGGAAGTTCTCAGCTATAATTTGTTCATATAAACCTTCTGTTCCTCTTTCCTCCCTCTGGGACCCCTATTATCCAGATATCATTTCATTTTATGGAATTGCTGAGTTCTCAAAATCCCCTTTTCGTGATCCAGTAGTTGTCTTTCTCTCTTCTTTTCAGCTTCCTTATTTTCCATCATTTTGTCTTCTATATCACTGACTGTCTTCTGTCTCATTTAAAAAATAAGAAAGAAGGAGAAAAGAGAGAAAAAAAATAAGAAGCCTGATCTGAAAAATAAGAGAAGGAAACAAATGAACCAACAAATGAACAAAAGACTATAAGGCTGGTAGAAAAAATATAAAGAGAAAAGAAAAAAAGAAAATATATATAAAATAAAGGATAAAGAAAAAATAAGAAATAGAAAAAAATTTTTTTTTTATTTTAAAATATTAAGAAAAGAGGAGGAAAAAAAACAAAACAAAGGAAACAAGTCTGGTCCTATTTCCACTGGAAGCTGATGTTTTGGAGCTTTCTTTAATCAGTAGACTTGGTACATGCTTGGGCCTGTGTTGGTCTTCTGAGAGAGAAGCCTGCTGGGCTGGCTCAGAAGTTGACTTACTCTTGTAAAGATGCCCCTGCAAGAGCAGGGGGGTGGGGTTTTACGTAGGGGACCCCAGCCTCCACTGGAGGTTCTGTGTTTCTCTCTGAGGTCTGACTGTACTGGTGGGCGAGGGGAGGGAGTGGTGGTGGTGGAGGAAGAATATGGCATTACCCTACCCTCTTGTCCTTGGGGAGTGGAACCCCCAGCCACCGCTGTTCAGGAGGCCCTCTTAGAAAAGCAAACAATCTCCTGTGTTCCTGGCTTTCATCAGTTCCCTGCCCTTAACCTGTCTGTGCCTGGGCCGTGGACAAGCCCAGTGCTACAGATCTCCTGTATTTTATCTCTGACCAGTGGCTGGGATTCAAAACTCCCAAGTTTTAAAGGGCCTGGTAAAGTGTGGGCCCACTTTAGTCCCTGGAGAGAGGCTCAGGATGTGCCCAGCACCAACCTGTGCAGAAAAGCAGTCACACAGAGCATGCACAGAGGTTAGAGTTTATTGTAATACTCAGGGAAAAGCTGGAACCAGGTTTTTGGGCATCTGCATTCAACTCAGTCCCCTACTCCCTTTGGTCCCAGAAAAGCCACTGCAGAGGCTTTATTCTGTCTATTGTGGCAGATAGTGAAAAGCGGCAGCCAGGTTATCTGCAATCTGCTCCTGTCTCAGCTTTCTGCTTAGTTCTGCCACAGAAAAGTAGTCGTTTGGGCACACACAGATGTTTAAGCCTATTGTGGCTCATGGTGAAAAGTTGTTAAGAGGTTTTCTGCCCCCTGCACCCATCTCTGACCCTGCTATTGAGCACGGCTCATTGGATCCCTGGCTGGCCTTTGTCATCAGAGAGGCAAAATATGCTCTTCCAAATGCCCTTTGGGAAGGGGAGCTATTGCTTCCAGTGTAACCCAGGGGATCTCCTCACCACGGTTTATTGTGCGGTCCCTATCCTCTGGGCTCTTTCTCACTTTCTCCCTCTTCTGACTTTGCTCCATGAAAAGGGTTCCCTCCCTTTCATGGCCATGGGGCTTTCCTCTTCCCCAGTTCAGGGCTCCAAACCTTGCATCTGCAACTTTCCCTCCAACTATGCACATTGTTTCCTTAATCCTCAGATCATCTTCCTAGTTGTTCAAAATAGTTGAATGTTGATCTAGCTATATTTGAAGGATGAGGCAAGTTCAGGGTCCCTCTACTAATCCACCATCTTAACTCGGCCCTCAGTATTTATTTCTTAAAGAAGTTATTTATCAAGAACGTAACAAACTACTGAATTATAAAATATTAGGTTAATTGATGTTAAAGAGACACTGGGCATTCTTGAACATGGAAAAATTCCAGGGTCCATCTATATACCATTCAATGAAGTAGACCAAGCTCATAGGAACCCAAGATATTTCAAAGAGAAGTACAATGAAATAAAACCATCTGAATCTGGCAGTCTAGTGTATTCTTGTCTAGCTAGATGAGAAAGAAGTGAAAAGACTTTGGACACAGCAAGATCTTTGGGCTTTAATAGTGCTCAGTACCATGGTGGATTTTGGGAAAAGTGGGCAACATAGGAATTTTCAGAGAATAAACAAGGAAGTTGAATTTTGAACACAAGTCAGCTCTTTCTTGTGTACCTGTAGCCTGAGATAGTGGAATGAGAGAAAAAAAAATTAATGCTGGTGCCACTAGTTAGTTTGTAGAGTGATTTTGAGCAAGTTGGTTACAATTTGAATCTTTTCTTCATCTATAAATTGAGAATACCACTTGCCCCTGTCTACTTTAAAAGGCTGTTGAAGATTTATTCAGACAATTTTTGTTACTTGCAATGCCAATATAAGGACTTAATTTTTATGTAGTTTAAAATAGTTCAGGGGCGCCTGGATGGCTTAGTCGTTAAGCGTCTGCCTTCGGCTCAGGTCATGATCCCAGGGTCCTGGGATCTAGCCCTGCATCGGGCTACCTGCTCATTGGGAAGCCTACTTCTCCTTCTCCCACTCCCCCTGCTTGTGTTTCCTCTCTCACTGTCTCTCTCTCTGTCAAATAAATAAATAAAATCTTTAAAAAAAGAAAAAAATAATAAAATAAAATAGTTCAGTAGTGTTCTCAAAGACCAGGTTACCTGTGTCACCTAATCAAAAAGTATGGTTTTAATGTAAATTTCCCAAATGATTAGTGATGCTGAGCATCTTTTCTTTATTTTTTTAAAGATTTATTTGTTTGAGAGAGAGAGAATACATGTGAGCGGGGAGGAGCAGAGGTAGAGGGAGAGAGAGAATCTCAAGCAGACTCCCCACAAGTGTGGAGCCTGACACAGGGCTCGATCTCAGGACCCTGAGATCATGACCTGACCCCAAATCAAGGGTCAGATGCTTAACCAACTGAGCCACCCATGTGCTCCCACTGGATAAGTTTTTATTTTGTTGCTTGTGCTTTAGGTGTCATATCTAAAAAAATCATTACTAAGACCCATGTCAAGGATCTTTATTCATGTTTTTTTTCCAGGAGTTTCATGGTTTCAGGTCTTATATTTAAGTCTAGTCAACTTTGAATTAATTTTTATGAGTGGTGTGAGGTGGGGGTCCAGTTTCATTCTTTTACATGTGAATATCTAATTATCCCAGCACCACTGAAATAAGTCAGATAGAGAAAGACAAATACTTTATGATCTCATTTATATGTGAAATTAAAAAAAAAAACAACCCACCAAAAACCAAAAAAAAAAAACCCCACCCAAACTCATAGAAAAAAAAAATCAAACTTATGTTCACCAGAGGTGGTAGATAGGGGAGTGGGAAGTGGAGGAAGGTAGTCAAAAGGTACACACTTCCAGTTAGAAGACAAATAAGTACTAGAGATGTAATATGCAACATGATGACTACAGTTAACACTGCTGTGTGATATATAAGAAAGTTGTTAAGAGAGTAAATCCTGGGGGGGGAGGAAAAGATAGATGGTGGAGGAGTAGGGGACCCTTGTCCAACCAGTCCCCGAAATTGAGCTGGATATCTACCAGACCACTCTGAACACCCATGAAATCAGCCTGATATGTAAGAAGATATATCTGGATCTCTACAGAATATCGCAGGCGGTTGGTTTCGAGATATGAAGTGGGAAGCTGTGATTCTGTGGGCACATATCTAAAGATAAACAGAAGGGGGAGGGAACCATGGGGATCCTACACCACCGGTGAGTGATAGCCTCCTGCACTGGGGATGGGGCACAGACTTGCAGACCGGTAGCAGTGGGGAAAGGACTTTAGGGCAGCCCCCTGGAATGAAACCTGGACCGGCAGGGCCAGGCGTGTGAAATGGGGGCGGCTGGCAGTTTTAGAAGCACAAAGGGCAGAGACGTGACCCCGTGCCCTGACCTGGAAGCAAGGACTGGGAGCCCTGCAGAGGGGCGCACAACCCAGGACTTTGCAGTTTATAGCAGCACAGACAGAAACGGAGAACGGGTGGCCTGGAGAGCTCACTGAAGAACAGACTGCAATCTGCTCTGAGGCAGAAGGTTGGAAATGATCTCTTCTGCTCTGACTCTTGGAAGAGATGCAGAAAGCCACCAGGGAAAGCCGCCAGAGAACAAAAGCCCTCCAAAACCGGTTTTCACTGAGCCCATCCCCCACCACAGGGGACAGGGCAACTCTGCCCAAA
>NC_138380.1:39416806-39435232 GCF_054177405.1 Leptonychotes weddellii | reverse complement strand
GCATTCAGACAACAAAAAGAAATAAAATGTATTCAAATTGGCAAAGAAGAAGTCAAACTCTCTCTCTTCACGGATGACATGATACTTTATGTGGAAAATCCAAAAGACTCCACCCCCAAAGTACTAGAACTCATCCAGCAATTCAGTTATGTGGCAGGATACAAAATCAATGCACAGAAATCAGTTGCTTTTTTGTATACTAACAATGCAACTGTAGAAAGAGAAATTAGAGAAACGATTCCATTTACAATAGCACCAAAAACCATAAGATACCTCAGAATAAACCTAACCAAAGAGGTAAAGGATCTATACCCTAGGAACTACAGAACACTCATGAAAGAAATTAAAGAAGACACAAAAAGATGGAAAAACATTCCATGCTCAGGGATTGGAAGAATAAACATTGTTAAAATGTTTATGCTATCCAGAGCAATCTATACCTTCAATGCCATCCTGATCAAAATTTCATTGACATTTTTCAAAGTGCTGGAACAAACAACCCTAAAATTTTTATGGAATCAGAAGAGACCCTGAATCGCCAAGGAAATGTTGAAAAAGAAAAACAAAGCTGGAGGCATTATGCTATATTACAAAGTAGTGATCACCAAGACAGCATGGTACTGGCACAAAAACAGACATATAGACCAATGGAACAGAATAGAGGGCCCAGATGTGGACCCTCAAATCTATGGTCAAATAATATTCGACAAAGCAGGAAAAAATATGCAATGGAAAAAAGACAGTCTCTTCAATAAATGGTGCTGGGAAAATTGGACAGCCACATGCAGAAGAATGAAACTCAACCATTCTCTAACACCATACACAAAGATAAACTCAAAATGGATTAAAGACCTCAATGTGAGACAGGAATCCATCAAAATCCTAGAGGAGAACATAGGCAGTAACCTCTTCAACACTGGCCACAGCAACTTCTTTCAAGATACATCTCCAAAAGCTAGTGAAACAAAAGCAAAAATGAACTTTTGGGACTTCATCAAGATAAAAAGCTTCTGCACAGCAAAGGAAACAGTCAACAAAACAAAGAGGCAACGCACAGAATGGGAGAAGATATTTGCAAATGACAGTACAGACAAAGCACCGATTTCGAACTTCTCAAACTTGACACCCAAAAAACAAATAATCAAGTCAAAAAACGGGCAGAATACATGAACAGACACTTCTCAAATGAAGACATACAAATGGCTAACAGACACATGAAAAAATGTTCATCATCATTAGCCATCAGGGAAATTCAAATCAAAACCACATTGATTGATTTGGTTTGGATTGGTTTGATTTGGAAATGGCAAAAATTTAAAAAAAGAGAGTAAATCCTAAGAGTTATCACTAACTTTTTTTCTTTTCTTCTTTCCTTTTTATTATATCTATATGAGGTGATTGATGTTAGCTAAACCTATTGTGGTAATCATTTCATAATATATGTAAGTCAAACCATCATGCTGTATGCCTTGAACTTATTGAGATACCACCTTACACCAGTTAGAATGGCAAAAATTGACAAGGCAAGAAACAACAAATGTTGGAGAGGTTGTGGAGAAAGGGGAACCCTCTTACACTGTTGGGAATGCAAGTTGGTACAGCTACTTTGGAAAACAGTGTGGAGGTTCCTCAAAAAATTAAAAATAGAGCTACCCTATGACCCAGCAATTGCACTACTGGGTATTTACCCCAATGACACAGATGTGGTGAAAAGAAGGGCCATATGCACCCCGATGTTCATAGCAGCAATGTCTGCAATAGCTAAACTGTGGAAAGAGCCCAGATGCCCTTCAATAGACGAATGGATAAAGAAGATGTGGTCCTTATATACAACGGAATATTACTCAGCCATCAGAAAGGATGAATACCCAACTTTTACATCAACATGGATGAGACTGGAGGAGATTATACTAAGTGAACTAAGTCAAGCAAAGAATGTTGATTATCATATGGTTTCACTTATTTTCCACTTAAACATTTTTCTTCCTTCAGGAGGACATTAAGAGAAGGAAGGACATTAGGAGAAGGAAGGGAAAAATGAAGGGGGGTAAATTCGAGGGGGAGACGAACAATGAGAGACTGTGGACTCTGAGAAACAAACTGAGGGTTTTAGAGGGGAGGGGGTGGAGGGATGGATTAGCCCAGTGATGGGTATTAAGGAGGGCACATCCTGCATGGAGCACTGGGTATTATATGAAAACAATGAATCATGGATCCCTACATCAAAAACTAATGATGTGGGTGCCTGGGTGGCTCAGTTAGCATCTGCCTTTGGCTCGGGTCATGGTCCCAGAGTCCTGGGATTGAGCCCTGCATTGGGCTCCCTGCTCTGCGGGAAGCCTGCTTCTCCCTCTCCCACTCCCCCTACTTGCGTTCCCTCTCTTGCTGTGTCTCTCTCTGTCAAATAAATAAATAAAATCTTAAAAAAAAAACAAAAAAACTAATGATGTATTGTATGGTGACTAACATAACATAATAAAATAAAATAAAATTTAAAAAGAGTAAATCCTAAGAGTTATCACTAACTTTTTTTCTTTTCTTCTTTCCTTTTTATTATATCTATATGAGGTGATTGATGTTAGCTAAACCTATTGTAATCATTTCATAATATATGTAAGTCAAACCATCATGATGTATGCCTTGAACTTACACAGTGATATATTACCAATTATTTTTTAGTAAAACTGGGGTGAATAAAAGGAAGTGCAACCTTTTGTGTTAGTACATCTTTTGTTCAAATACAGTATGTGTTAGACCAGTTATAGATAAACAAGCAGACTAGACTCTAAAGGATAAAAATCTGGGAGCCAGAGAAATAGATAAATTAAACAAAAAAAATATATTAACAGCATGTAAGGACCCATGCAATGGGTATATACCATTATGACAGTGATATAACTTATATTTAATAAATGGACATGATATACAGGAGTAGAAATCAGAATGTTTGCTTTTAGGGAGGGAGGCGAATTAGTTAGAAAAGGGAACAAGGGAACTTTCTAGTTCTAGGGTGATGGAAATATTCTATATCTTGAGTATTGTTTATATAGAAATATACATTTGTCAAAACTTATTGAACTTGCTACTTAAAATTTGTATATTTTCTGCACATAATTATGCTTCAACAAAAATAATAAAGGCAGAAAAATGTTTAAGTGGAAAAATTACTAGGTATGGAAGCAATAATCAAGTGGTATAAGTAGAACACCTAATTTTGATGCAAAACGCAGTGGAAGAATCATCAAAATAGGCCAGAATGGAGTTAATCCGGAAATGCCGCCTACGTGGTGAGTTCTTGAGCTGGATTTTGAGGAAATGATGAACTGTAAATGCCAGAGAGGTCTTTCAAGCCCTGGAAACCTGTATGCCCACAGACTCAGAGGGAGCAGGGTGCAAACTGAGACAGGACAGCAGATTGATTTTTCAAAGAATTTATGATTGAATAACAATGCTTAATGTGTGTGCTCATAAAATGAGAATCCCAATAACAGCTTGTGGAAACTTAATAATTAGTCATTCAGTGATATTTTAGATTATTACTACATAAAATATATGTACTTTTTAAAGAATGTTCTTTCTGAGATCTTGAGTATTATTGTAAGTAAACCCTGAAGCTTAAATGCCCACTTTTTTTTTTTGCCTTTCTCTGTCTGAAAACTCCATTATACCAGGAGCTTAGTATTCACATGGTTATTATCCCTTTTAATTGGAACTAATGTGCACTTTGATGACTTTTGTTTTATCTCATTACCTTTTGATTTGTTTTGTTTCCTAAGAGTCCATTATGAAGGCTTTGATTCATCTTTTTTGGAGCTCAGAAAGTTTAAGATGAATTAAAGACATTCCTTTTATAGGTTATCTCAGCTCAACCCATAAAAATTGCCCATCAATTATAGGAATGTTTTCAACCATCCCTGGCATATACTTCTAAGAAATTTTCACATTCAGTCAGTTTGACAGTTGAATGCATGAACTCTTGGTCTAAAAGCCCTTGATACTAATTATTGTATTATGTTTGTCAAGGAACAGGAAAGAGATTACGATAACAACAGTTTGCATAACTCGGGCTGTAACATAAAGCATAGGAAAGAAACAGTGTGGTTTGTGGTGCACAAGCTGTATGTAGAATACAAGTATGAATTTCTTTAAAATGTTCTCAAGACAGTATCAATGGCGTGCATATGAAGTACTTTGGAAACATTTCACCAAATTATTAGATTTGTAGTGGAATTAGAGGGAGTGAAAATTAATAATTCTAGAAAGATTTTTTAAAATTATGAGCTAAAGTATTTTAGTTGATTAAAATAGAAGCAAGTCCATTTTTGTTTGAAAAATTCTTACTGTCATTTGGTTGGGAAGGAAAAGGTAATTAGCACCTCACAAATCAACATCAATGATGGGACGCTCCACTGTAAATACACCAAATTTGAGGATTATAGTCCCTCAAAGAAGGTATACATTAAAGATGACATGATCCTTGTATTTGTCTCATTAGCTTGATGTTAACCCAGGTCTGGTTAGAGTTATAAGCTGTTTTCACCTGGATTGGTCCTTATTCAATTTCAACGCTATGCAAATATAGGCAGAAATAAAATATTATTCCTAAGAAATACCTTTGAAAACTAAGGAAGTCTATGGGAAGCATAAAGCATTTTTGGCATCTTATATGTCATGTGTGAAAAATTAATGGAATTGGTTTCTATGACTGGCTTATGCAATTGGTCTCATTATTCTACTGTCACACCTTGTATATGGGCAAATGGGTAGATCATATTCTCATTTCTATGAAAAAATATGACTGCTTTGTAGTAGAACTGGCAGTATTGTCAATTTATGAATTGGAGATTGGTTTTGATAAAAATGACTTTGTCTTAGCCAAATGCCTTAATAGCCAAACCTTTTAGTGTGTAACTGTTCACCAGAATTACTTGATTAAGGTTTGATAAAAAGATGGAGATGGGAAAAGAGACTTACTTGTCATTCTTTCTCCTGGTTCATGAAAAGAAATATGAAAAACTTCATCCCTGCATATTCAGCTGGTAGAGGACTAGTTTTGTCACTGGGATTCTTTTAAATCCAGATATCCTGTCTTCTGTGTTCCCTCTGGGAACTTGTATATCATCCTTCTCTATGGACTCCATGCTTTAAATATTGTTTTTCTCCCAAGGATATTATATCATTTTTTTGCATGTTTTTACTAATGTCTACATAGAATTACATATAAAAGTTTTTGATCAGTGTGAAATAATCTGTATTTCTACAGACACTTAACATTTTACTCTAGTTTAGAAGCCATATTATACATGAACGCTCACATTCCATCATTTAAAAAAATTGAAAATAACTTGTTGATTCTCCATTTTGACCTATAAGGAGTTCATATTGGAGGCATTTTCTTGAAGTCCTGTTAGCAGGTATTGACCTGTAATCAAGCCAAAATAGGGTACATATGACACCAGACTCCTTTTATATGAACATGGATTATAACTTTTTGAAAGTGTCTTTACATAAGACAAGTTTAGGACCATAAAATGAATGCCCAAGAAAAGAAGTCATCAGCAGAGGTTTATGAGTTACCAAAAGAGTTCAAACTGTGCTTCACCACAAGGTGAAGTAGTTAAAAAATTAGAGAAGGTGTTTGAATTGATGAGCTGTTTGAATTGGTCCTTTGACCTCTGAAATGACCTTTTCCATTACCTTCTCTCAGGTTTGAAAGATAATTACTCTCTTCTTTCACCCTAAGGCAACCCTGGCCAGAATTTCAGCTTTTCCTTTTGAAGGGTGATGCTGTAGTGCGGTGTATTGGGTCAGGGTGTGACCTTACACAACTGTATTTCACTAGGACCACTGAATAGAGATGGCCACCACTGTTGCTGGTGCCTCCCCAGATCCGAACCAGTTGGCATCTTGATGGCTCCTAATTGCAGGAGGATCATTCTATTCTGCCCTAACACTGGTTTTTCATTGTCAGTTTTGGAGAACAATAGCTCTATTATTCAAGGAGATAGAAATGAAGTAAGTTATTTGAAAGAGGTCTAATATGGTATATTTATTTTATACAATATAGATTATTTTAAAGTTTCTCCTAATTTTCAACATGTTTAGCTACTGTCTTATCTTCATAGCACCTCTGGAGTCGCAGTAATGAACAAGTTAATCAGGACATATAAATTTGTACATTGTGAAGGACTTTAATTGGAAATATAATAAATCCTTTAAGCAAGGACTGGTCATTATAGAAAGCTGATTTGTAACAGCTAAATGTTTATGTTATACTAAAGTGAGATATAAACATTCCTTTGTAACTTGCATGTCACTATAACACACAGATGTCTTGGCTCCAAGAACACATGTATTACTAAATGATTGCTGGCTTGGATTTATGCCAGGGTGCAGGCTTAGTGATCTTAAGAGCCCAGAACATCGCACGATGGGAGGTCATACAAACTGCCTTTTTATTATGGGAGTTCTAGTCCCTGCTTTAGAGTCTGTCACTGGTAAAGAGTAGATGCCCAGTATAGTCTGTTCTCCTACAACATACTTTAAGCTCTCTCATAACTAAAGAAAACTAAAGAAAAAGCCTTAAGATATAAGTTGAAAGGAGACCTTAAGATATAAGTTGAAAATCTTGCAGAGACTCTTACTTTAGGGCAAGTAGTGGTGTTTGTTCAGTTGCTTCAAAACTGCTGCATTTCCACAATAGTTATCTGGGGGAAGCTGAGGGTGTAGAGTGCATCTTTCCCTGTGTTTAAAAAAACAGTGTGTGTGTTGGGGGGAAGGGAGTGGAAGGAAGGAAAGGGAGAAGAGGAGCGAGGTTATGTGCTCATCAGATCCCTAGGTCGGATTCAGAATTTTGACGCATCTTGTCTCTATTGGAAATGAATCCATGCAAGGACTTACATCCTATAGGAGGAAGTATGAGCCTGGGTTTTAGGCTGTAAATCACAGACTGATACATTGCTGGGTGCAAATGCCAGTGGATATTGAACTGTGCTAATATTATTATTAGAACTGTTATTTTATTTCTGATTACAGAATTACCTAAGTTTTGAGTGGTCTGCCCATAGTCCCTTTCCTCCCATTAACCCTGTTATTTTCAGTAGGCAGTTTTGCAGAATGGGAAGTTCTGCAGAAACACATGTATTGCATTTATATCAGAAATGCTGGTATACCATAGTAAGTATCTACTTAGTAAACTACTTGCATGTTGTTATATATAGTTATATATAAAGTTAATAAGACCTCTATGACCAGATTGAGAAGCTGGGGCATAGAAAGTTTATGTTATTATCATATAATTGGCATGTTCTCTGTTTATCAAATTGCTCCTCACTTTGTTGAAACTATGTTAACCCATCTAAATGGTATTAATATATTTTTGAAGTAGAAAATGTATAATTATATCATCATTCTTTGAAATAATATGCTAAGACCTAGAACCTCAATTTTAAATATATTTGACATGAGACTGAGACTTCTGGCATATGGCTGCTTGAGATTAAAACAACAACAACAACAACAAAACCCATCTATCATAGAGACAAAGTCACAATACTTTACAAGTGAAGGAAGGAGACCCTAAAAATGAAGTCCTTATGACCAAAGAAAATAACATATATGAGCCAAAATTTCTGTGTTCCTATGTCTAATATCAGGGTACAATTCTGAGTCGAGAGTATTACCAATTGGTTAATATCTTGATATTAAATATTAAGTTAATATTTAAGTATTAATAATTAATTAATATTAACAATGAAAATTAAATATTAAAGCTATTTCCTTGAAAGAGCTCAAAATTCCCTTTAAGTGTTAGGTGTCATAACTACCATCAAATCAAATCTAAAACCAGACAAACGTTAGTTTGGTCCCTGCTCAATACCATGATTATATTTGACAAACAGCATATCTAACAGAATATTAAGGTCTTCACTTAAGCTTTATTTAATGTTGGGAACCTGGTGTTTGGCCAAGAAAAGGCAGAAAATGATTAAATGAGAAAGTGGCTTAATTCTTGCCTTCTCCATTGTCTTGTATTTCTTGCCATTCTAGCAAAAAGGCAATACCACATTTTCCAGTGCTTCCTCACGTACTATGGTGTGAATGGTGAGCAGTACTAGCATGAAGACTTGGATTTGCTTGCTTTCCATTCCCTTGGTGTGAGGCACATCAATCCCCAGATAGGATCTGGTTTTGAGCACATCAGAGGTATTCCAACTGGCATCTGGACAAAGCCTGAACATGTGGAGAACAGATTTAATCTGAGTTGACTGTGAGGCTCATTTCACCCTATATTAGGCCAAAGGTGGCAAACCCTGCTACCAAGTGAAAGTTCCTTAGTAGTAGTAGTAAGAAAAAAAAAAAAAAGCCAAAGATGGGTGGTAAAGAAACTAATGAATTTATAAGATAAGCAAAGAAGCATGTCACATTATCAAAGGCCAGAATCAGACCTTAGGAGCATCCATCCAAAGACCATGCAAGTATTTTTAGGATTGTGTTTCTTACACATTATCATGGAGGAAGAAACAGAAAAACAAAGATTGCTAAAGATGTGAAAGAGGAGACAAACCATAATATTCCCCTTTATTCTTAGTTGGCAGTCTTCTCTCCTCACTTCTAGGCCAGATGGCCACAGACTGATATTATGAGAGGCCTGAGATCCACAATTAATTATTGAATCTGCAGAAAAGCAATCCTAATGGGCACCTCACAAAGAAACAGACTTAAGAGAAAGATAGTCCGGTCAGAACTAGTATTTCAGAGGACAAACCTCATTACAACTAGCATTTGCAATGCTTAATATACATTAAATAATAACAAAGAATATCTACATTTTCAGTAGTCATCGCTTGAGTTGACTTTAGTATTGTCTTGACATTTAAAAAATTTTGTATATAAAATTTAGATCTGATTTGGATGCTTGTTAGAAGGTGTCATCTAATTGTTTCCAAAAAGACTTTTTCCATAAATGTCTCCCTTAATTTGCTACCAGATGTATTTACTGTTGTTTTACAGAAATTTACCATTGATCTGTTAAATATTTTTTTGATGTGGAATGATTAGGTTGGTGATCTGAGGTGGATGCTATGAGTCATGCATCTACTAGAGAATTTCTGTGAATTTTAAACCAGGGCTAACTTTGGATAGCTTTTGCCCTAGGTACAATAGATTACTTTGGGGAGTTTCCAAAAAATACTGAAGAATCATAGCTGATTTTGATGAAGGAAAGGTGGATATATGTTGCTCAGGGACTTTAGGTTGCCTACATGGTATCCAGCACTCCTTATTTATTAGCGGAACTCCCAATTTTATGTGGGGGTTGGGAAAAGGAGTGGGTGGGTCAAGTTTTATTGGTACCTCATTTTAAAAGCTCTCATTTTCTAGACTCTTTCAGCTTGGAGTGGACATGTTCTTTAGTTCTGGCCAGTGAGGTAGAGGTGGAAGGCCTCCCGCCGCCTTTGATGGTCCATCGCTCTGATTCCTAGTTGCCAGGTTTCTGGCCTCTTTTGGCCCTGGTAGCTGCAGCGTTGCCCACCATAAGGGAGAACAAGGACTTGCACTGATGGGTGTGTGTGCCAGTGCCAGACTGTTCCTTTGAACCCCAAATTCCCTGGTCTCAGCCCTGCTCAAACCTCCAGATATTTTCTCAGCTCAGGCCTCTTTTCCGTCCTTTGTTTCCTAGCCTTTCTAGTGACCTAGGCACACTCCCTTAGGCTAAGATTGATTCTTCAGCTTGAGATGTAGTCCGAGCGCATTTCCTTTGTCTTGGCAGTTTTCCACTTCAAGGCTCTGGTGTGTAGTCCCTCATTTGCTGTTATGAAGGCAGGTTGGGGTAGGGATCTAGAAGAGCCCCTCTAGAGTCAGACTGACCTGGATCTGAATGTTGGGACTTAACTTGATCTCCCCTGTTCCTCACTTTCCTGAGCTATAAAATGAGGATGGTAGTGTCTATTTCATGATATTGTTGTAAGGATTAAATGAGGTAATATTGTAAGGCAGTTGGGCCAGTGCCTGGGCATGTAGTAAGCACTCAGTAAAGTTGAAGTGATTTTATATGATAATGATGATTATTACACTAAACCAAAACCAAACACTGACTAGAGTTATTTTCTTCTTTTTAAAGAGTGGCGAATCTAAGACAGTTTGATCATATAGGGTCAGAACTGGTGCCGAATCTGTGAGTCTAAAAGCTCCATGGGGCAGGACCCACGTTAGTCTCATTCAGTCCTGTCTCCCTAGTATCTGACAGAGTGCCTGGCATAGAATAATAAGAAAAATAGCTAACATTTAGTGACCAGTTAATTTGTATTCAGTCTGTTCAAAGTGTTTCACATAAATTAACTCATTTCCTTTCAAAGAACAATGGGGTAGGTATTATCAATACACCCAGAAAAGGATGAAATCCTGTATCTTGACTCCTTGTATTTGAGGTTGATTGTGGTACTTGTGCCATAGAACTGGATTTTGCGTCTGCTTTAGAAAGGAATGTCGCCCTGAATGATTGATTTTGGGGAGAACAGGATGCATTATTTATTCCCTGGGGCTTCTATAAAGTAAGTAGTAAAGAGGGGGTGGTACATGAATTACCACCCATAGCAAATAGATCACTACCAAAATAGTGCTGACTGCAGGCAGGTTGGTTTTCCAAAACATGTAATTTCACTGCTTGAAACTCAGCATGCTTCACCAATAAATAGCTAAGTTACCCAATAGAGAGTAGCTGGAGTAGTTCTAGGGCCTAGAGCCTGGAGAGCATTGACGGCTGGGTGGAGAGAAATCTCAATGACAGGAAGCCTGCGGTGAGGGCTTAGAATGACCTCGAGTTTGACTATTTTTGAGAAACTTACTATTTTTGAAATATATATATATATATATGTATATATATATATATAAAATCTGGAAATGAAACATATTTAAGATGAGGTAAGCACACCCATCCAAATATATTTGTTATGCCTGTCTCCTTTTTACCGTAGGAATTAAGAAAACAAATTGTATCATGCTTGGCCAATAACAGAAGTACTCTTTCTTAAACACCAGTTTATAGAATTGAGTTTATTTCTGAGTTTTTCCTTCCATAATAACACTCTGTCTTTCTGAAATTTAGCTCTTCTGTTTTCTCACCAAGAACCATAGTCTTTTGAATAATCAAAATAATGTTAACAGAGCCTCTGCTCTGAACCTGTAGGCAGGTTCTGTATATCCTCACTTCAACTTTGCCCTTAACCTCTGTCTAACCTTGGGAAAATCACCAGTTTCCTGGAGCCTCAGTGTTCTCATTTCTCTAGTAGGGATAATACCTCCCTTACGAGGTTGAGTATTACATGAGATAAAGGACATAAGACTCTGAATATAATAATGGAACATGCCAAGCACTCAGGAAATGATATTTGTTATTAAATATTATTAAAAATAATGCACTCAATGTTTCATGCATTTAAAAACACACTGTAGAGTAAAGGTAATAACTTAAAGGTAAGAGGGCTATCATAGGTAGACTAACAAGAGTGGGTAGTAACAACTGATTGTGTGATTAGAAGCAAGAAGTCAGCAACTATAAAATTAGATACAAGAGCAACAATTGTGTAATAGTTATAGCTATGTGTATAGGGTCAAAAGAGCTTTCCACCTCTCCATAATTTCTTCCAGCTGCATGAACGTACAGCCTAATACAGCAATTGATGCTCATAATAGTGACTTCTTTGAGTCATCAGGAAAAGATTAAATTATGTGAAGTGCACTCCACTTAAGAAGGCAGTGGGATTGGAGCACAATTTAGAAAAATTTCCCTTTAAGATAGTGCCCGTTTTACTGATGGCTCTACAGACCTTCAGCTTATCTAAAAATCCCTGATGTTCCGTATGACTGAGATTTTAAAGTACTGGAAATCAAACTGAAGCTCTGCTGCAGTGTGGTGTGTGTGCCCGTGCTGTGCCATTAGACAGACATGCTCTTTATACTTTTCATATGATATATTCTGGAGGATTCGTGTTCTCTGACTCCATTCACAAAGCAGCTGCGCTAAAGGGAAGAAGGGGCTAAGTGGCCCTTGCTGTGCCAACAGTGCCAGACGAGATCTAAGTACGTGTTTGACTCTGGACTTAAGTGGGATTTAAGAGCCTTTTGACTCTTCCTGGGGGGTCAGGGCTGTCCACCACTCCTTCCTCGTTGCTCTACGAGGGAGGCAGTGTTATCTAGTGGTCAAGAGCATGGGCTTTGAGATCTACCAGTTAAGGATGCTTTGGGTTGAAAGTAACTAAAACCCAACTCAGACTGGCTTAAACAAGAAGGCAATGTCTGGGCCCATATACCTGAAAGTCCAGAGGATTCTGGGTTGTCTGTCCGGTGGCTTCCATTCTGTTGCCTAAGTGACTCACTTGGCTTTGCCTTCCTCTGTGTTTTGGTTACATCTTTGGGCTGGTAGTAGTGAGATGTCCACAGCGGTGCTGGAATCCTACAGCTCATGTGACATCTAGAGGCTTACTTTTAGAGGACATAAATTCTAAGAGCCTCCAGCAGACTTTCCCTTATTTCTTTCTGGCCTGTATTGGGTCAGCTACTGATTTTCCAAGCAATCTCTTGGAAAATTGGAAAATTTCCAAGCAATCTCTTGGAGGAATGTTAAATACTGAGTATCTCAGGCCAGATCCCTGAACCAGTCATTGCCTAGAGGGATGGGATTATGAATGTTTTAGACAAATCATGATTTACCTCTAGAAGTGGAGTCAAACCACCTAGATCATAATGGCTACCTTGCTGTGGGTGCATAGGGGTTGAGGATAGCAGTCTTCTCCCTAGAGTCAAACAGACTTGTTCTCAAGTTTTAGCTCTGCCATTTACTAGCTGCAGGCCCTAGCCTAATATTTGTGGCGTTTGAGGAAAGAATTCAAATGATGGATCACATATACTATATGGACACAGTTGTAAAAGTTATAAATCAAACCAATTTTTTCTGCCCTGACAAATATACCTTTATAATGATCTGGAGAGTCATGTTTGAATTTGAATACTTGGATACCTCAGAGTTCTGTCTAGAACATGATTACATATGGAGGGTAGGACCCAGGCCTGCATTCTGTGTCCGTAGCCTGCCGGTGTCTCTGCCACACCTACCAAGTGTTGACATGCTGGCTGATATGTCCAGACTGTGTCTTTCCTACTCAAAAAGCCACCCTTTGTACACACCTTGGGCCTAGGCCTATGGGCATGTGACACCTGCTCTAAAGTCAGTCCTAGGGAGGGATTTGGGGAAGAGGCCCACAGAGGCTGTGCAAGAGAGCTCGGGCCAGTTTGGCAGGGAATTCTGAGGTAATCAGAGCATGTCTAGCAGGGGAATGCACAACTCTTGGTTAATACATTTCTTTGGCTTTATATACCATTGTACCCATGGGGAAAAGTACAGAGAGTAGGGCCCGCTCTGGCCTTTCAGAACTCAAAACCCAGAGTCTAAAGGTTTATCTTCCTGGTATCAGGGCAGTCTAATGAACTATAAGACCACAGGCAAGTGACAATTCTGCTGAGATTCAATTTTCTTCTGTAAAGGGGAATGATACTCATAGTACCCAGTTCATCAAGTTGTGAAGGTTAAGTGAGATGAAGTATGCCAAATACTCACAAAATGCCAGCTATTTTTAGTATCCTTCAGCGCCCAGTACACAGTTGGTCCCTGACTCTGTTGCTTATTTATGGGTAGACGGTGGGCAAGTCACTTCATCTCCTCAAACATCACTTCCTTGTCTTTGAAATATGGATGGTGATGTCTAATTGGGAGCCATTGCTGGATGTAGTGAGAGGGAATGCAAAATAACAGCAGCAGCCTCTGCAGTTGTCTGGACTGTCAGGAAATCTCCGTTTTCCTCATGAGATAAGGTAGAGCTTCTGGATCATCACTAAGGCCCTCCATCATTTTCCAGGTAAAATCTGCTTGCTTCTGACGAGATAATATGTTTGCACCACAAAGAAAGTCAGTTTACTAAATCAGAAAGAAATCGTTGACAAAGTACCTCTCTTCTTCTTTTTTTTTCCTACTTCAAAGTATTGCCTTTATGTCCCACCTCTTACTCAAGGCGGTCTAACAAAGTTAAAGTCTTGTTTTTCCTAGACTTTATTTCAGCAAAATTATCCCCGTAGCGATGATTAGCCATGGCATTAGAAACCATAGAAAACTGTTAGTGGTGAAAACACCCCCATGTGGTGTGGTAACTAGGGTGTTGACTTTTTCAAAAAGGGCAATGTTGAATTGGGGCTCCAACTAACACAAGATCAGAACCACAGGGGATTGTAAGAACAATCTGGGTTGGCCTCCTTTGTGTTCTGTTTTAACAGAGCTGTTAGTGATAAGTGGTTGCTTATTTGGCTCAACATATTTTGTTACAATATTATAAAAGAGGAAGTTATTTATTTAATTAGTGCTATTGAGTAAATCAATATATCTGCCTTTTATGTACTTAATAGCAAGCAATTTCAGAAATATTTGGAATATGTGGAGATAATGAAATTATTGTGCTGGGGGAATAATTCACCTTCAAAGCAGAAGCATAGGATCAAATACACACACATGCATGTGTGTGTGCACACATGCTCACACACACAAACACACACACCCCATTAATCCAAGATGAGTTTACATAATATTAGTGCTCTTTGGTAAACAATTACTGTTTAATCATAGAGATAACAAATATTTTTAGTTATAGTTCCCAGAGGAAAGGCAACTAAGTATCTTGGAACTGACCCAAGGATGTAAATTTTAAAAATGTAAGTTCTAAGTTTAAATCCTTTAAACTGTTAGGTAACTTTAAATTTCTCACAGGTTTTGAATTTGAATGAATATAGGTACTGGAGTTGATTGTGTATTAAAAGAAAACTATGCATTTAATTGGGACAGCATCATTTTCACAGTGACAGCTCTATTTCTGTAATTATGAATGGAAGGAAAGACGCATGACAAAAGAAATAAGATGGTGTTGGGGCGCCTGGGTGGCTCAGTTGGTTAAGCGACTGCCTTCGGCTCAGGTCATGATCCTGGAGTCCCTGGATCGAGTCCCGCATCGGGCTCCCTGCTCGGCGGGGAGTCTGCTTCTCCCTCTGACCCTCCCCCCTCTCATGTACTCACTCTCTCTCATTCTCTCTCTCTCAAATAAATAAATAAAATCTTTAAAAAAAAAAAAAAAAGAAATAAGATGGTGTTTTCACTTCAGAATCTTTCCTCTTAAACATGCGCCTGTACTAATTTATATTAGAGCCATTTTTAAGTTGTAATTGGAAGGCTCTTTTACTTTGTTCTATGACTCTACTTTTTAGAGTTAAAAAAGCAAAATTCGAGTCAGAACCAGGATGTCCCTTGTTTTTCCTCCCTCTCCCCTGAAGTATCTGTTTTCTGTATCTTAGATATGGCTAAATAGATATCTCTTCCAGATAAAACGGAAAGTTTAAGATTGCTATCATAGATGGCAAAATGAATGTCGGATCGTGAATATAGGATCCCATTAAATAATGTCTCTGCATTTCCTACAGTGTCAGGTGGAGCTTTGATTAAAAAGTGGCAAGACGTAATATCCTCCAAAAAATTCAAGTTTTTATTTATTCTTTATTTTTCAAGTTTTTAAATAGAACAAATACAGATGCCATAAATAGGATTACCAATTACCTTTAAAACTGATTCTGATTATAACTGGGATTAAAATAAAAACTTAAAAAGCCAAATAAAAAACCTGATTCTGATTTTAAGATGATTTTCCTTAATAAAATATGTTTGTAGAACAAAGGAGTCACACTGTTAATTAGTAGGATGACAAGTAAGTAGGGCCAAGACTTGGTCTCCATGGTGCACGACGGAGAATGCGTACAGAGCCCCTACGGAGAAGCTAAGGTGCACTCCAGAACTATTTTAAACTGTCTTCTGGGAAGCCTCTTCTCTGGCTTCTGTGGGCCTCTTCAGTCATTGTTTACACAGAGGGTCATCTTTCTGGAAATCCATGGGACACACTGATGAATGAGTCACAGAAGTAATTAGCTTTGTAATACTTAGAATTATTGGCAAGAGGCCACATATTTTCTAAGGTACAAGAGGAACAGCAAGAATGAAATAAATTAGCTTATGTTTGCTCAGAGGAGTTTTTACCTCCACAAAAGTTGTCTCCTATTATTGATACACTCTGAGAAATGGTGTGGGGCAGATTGTGGAGCCTTTCTTCTGCTTGATCTAAGAGGATTTTGATTAAGATTTTTCTCTGGACCAGAGAATTAGGATCCATGAATGGTGGCTAACATTATTGTTTTAATAAGCTCCTCTACTATATTTAATCAATGAGAAATGTCACCATACTCATTTCCATACATTATGAGATCAGATGCCTTCTGAAATTTATTGATGGAATAAGGTATAATTTTTGTACTTAAAATGTTTCACAGAATATATAGAAAGCATGTATCTTAGAATATTCTTCATTTTCCATAGCCAGCTGATAATTTTGAATTCAAGATTAATTTGTCTGGAAACATGAAAGATTTATCTGAGGAAAAACTTTATTGAAATTGTGTCTGGAAAGAGTGTTACTGAAAAACCCCAATCTCTCTACTTAGAGTTTAAAAATACAATTTAACTTTCATTTAACAACTCTTAGTCAACGCTCCTAAAATGTCCTTTCCATAACTGACCCTATCATTTGCCAAATAGTTGCCATTTATAGATCAATAAAAGTCCAAAGAGGTTAAGTGACTTGTCAAAATAACACAGCAAGCGGCAGAATCAGAAGAGGATTCAAGGCTTTTAATTTCTACTCTTTTGCTCTGAGACAATAGGTAGTTCTCCCCTGAGTTTAGCATAAGAAAATTTAAATGGCGCTTCCAGGTGCACTTTGTAAAAGGGACAGTTGTCTAGCTTGACTGAATCTGTGCTTGCTTTCTTTTTTTTTTGAATAGTATTTGTTATAGAAAATGTCTGGTTTTGGCTAAACTGTTTATGTCACTCTTTAAGAAGGAATGTAAGTCTCAGCTGAGGAAAGGGTGAATGAAACACATCTGTGAAGTGGATTTTCCGAATGAGAGAAAAAAGTGAATGATAAAACAAGTGTAGGTTTAAAAACCTAGCTCTCAGAACATTGTGCCAGTGTACCTGTTTATTCATTTGATCCATAAATTTCTTCCTTGAGAGCATCTAACATCAGTGCTTAAAATTCTAGTCCAGTTTATGAATTTGTAGAATTAGCTTACCATTTTGGAAAGAGTGTTTATATTAATTATTCTGTGCCATTTCTCTTTGTGAAAAATCCTTCTCTTCTTTTAGGCTAAAATAAGTAACAAGAAGCTAAGGATTGTAGCTAATTGTCTAGAACACAGGATTAGAAATCCAATTCTGAAAGAAGCCAAATGAGTTACACTGAATTTGGCACAGGGTGTAAAGGAAACTGGTCTCTGTTAATGACATTTTCTTGTTCATAAACAGGTGTTTGCCCAAGGGGAGTATACTTGCACTTTGCAAATGTTACGGAAGAGTGATTCACTGGAATAGGTGAACATTTCTCAATTTCACACCCAGAATATGTTATGGTGATTCTTTAGTGCTCTGGGGTCACTGAGCTTTTGCTATTGCAGTAGAAGAGATAGGATTCCAGAAACTGTAGCACCCTCCTTATATGGTTTTTCTGAGTTTAACTGGGAGGCTGTTGTCCCTGTCCTTAATTAAACTGCTTCTCACCCAGTGTCTTTGAAAGGCAGCTTTTGTGAAGTGTCAAGTGCTAGGGCTTTTCTGTTTTCTTCCGGGAAGCTTTTTAGAAGCAGTGGGAACGGAGTTAGGGGATCAGGAGTACAGTGCTAAAATAGTTGTTAGAAAGTCCTTATTGCTGATTGCCGAGGGGAAAGAAGACAAAAGTTCAACAAACAAAAAGCAGCTCCTTTCCCCATTGAGATCCCTCTTCCCATTGCTATATTGGCTCTTTATACCAGACAGAATCTCTCAGCATTGTTTTATCAGTTTAACTACCAAGTTTTATTTAGTTCATCATTATGGGAGTTTCTCTGGAGCAGTGATTCTCAGTGCTATGGGCATTCAGTGGGTAGAGACCAGGGAAGCCACTAAACTTCCTACGCTGTGTAGGACAACCCCAACTCAAGCATGGGGCCCAAGATGTCAATAGTGTTAACATTGAGGAACTCTGCTCTGGATGAAAAAATTAAAAGACTTTTGGAAGAACGGGCCTGTCTCTGCAAATTTATAGAAGGTTTGTGTAAGCAGTTATTCTAAATATCCCGCACCAGGTAGTGAAGGGACTGAGTTGTTTTTGTTTTTTAATTTTTTTTTTATTCTTATGTTAATCCCCATACATTACATCATTAGTTTTAGATGAAGTGTTCCATGATTCATTGTTTGTGCATAACACCCAGTGCTCCATGCAGAATGTGCCCTCCTCAATATCCACCACCAGGCTA
>NC_138380.1:39367173-39416306 GCF_054177405.1 Leptonychotes weddellii | reverse complement strand
TTCTCAGCCTAACACACTCCTTTTATCCATTCTGTATTCCACAGAAATAGTTAGATGTTTGGGTTGCTTCATTCTGCTGTTATGATTATGCCCACTTTTGTGCACAAACTTGAGCACAGGGGCTGGAATTTGAGGGGAAGAGTGTCAATTTGAGCCCTTGGCAATCTGAGGTGAAGGTGTATTGACTTGGCATTGAGCAGGTGGCAGGCTGTGTATGCTGTGTATGCTGTGTATGCTGGGCAGGAGGGCAGCTGGATTGTGAATTTGGGACCCACAGGCCGATGGCATTGTGTGTGACAGGGATGTAGCTGGTTTTGCTTTTAACTTTTGTTTTTCTGGGAAACTTGATCTCTCCTTCTATTCTAATCGAAAGCCTTGCTGGATAGAGTATTCTTGGCTGTAGATTTTTTCCTTTTAGCAGTTGGAATTTATCATGCCACCTTCTTCTGGCCTGCAGAGTTTCTGCTGAAAAACCCATTGATAGCCTTATGGGGTTTCCCTTGTATGTACCTGCTTTCCTTTCTCTTGCTGCTTTTAAAGTTCTTTTTCACTGCTTTTGGCCATCTTATTTACTTTGTGTCTTGGTGCAGACCTCTTTGGGTTGGTTGTGTTGGGGGCTCTCTGTGCCTCCCGGATCTAGATTTCTCTTTCCTTCCCCAGATTCAGGAAGTTTTCAGCTATTATTTCTTCAGACAAATCTTCTGCCCCCTTTTCTCGCTCTTCTCCTTCTGGGATCCCTGTCATGCGACTCTTATGCTCGACAGTGTTGCTGAGTTCCCTGGGTCTATTCTCATTTTGTGTATTTTTCCCCCATCTCATCTGCTCGGCTTGATTACTTTCCATGACTCTGTCTTCCAGGTGGCTGATCCTTTCTTCCACTTCCTCTTGCTTGCTATTTATTCCAGGTGGTCTATTTTTATTTCCATTTGGTGAGTCAAAATAGCTCTAACTGGTTCTTTTTTACCTCTCCTATCTCTTGGTGGAGGGTCTCATGGAGGTCCTGCACTCCTTTCTCAATTCTAGCAAGTATCTTTATGAGCGTTACTTTAAATTTGCTATCAGGCATATTACTTATCTCTGTTTCGCTTAGGTCTCCTGCTCTGATTTTGTTCTGTTCTTTCATTTGGGACATATTCCTCTGTCTCCACATTCTGTCTATTGCTGTGTCTGTTTTTCTGTGTTAGGAAAGTCAGCTATGTCTCCTGCACTTGAAAGTAGTGGCTTTATGAAGAAGAGGTCCTGCAGTGCAATGTCTCCTGTTCCCCAGAACCTGGTGCTTCAGGGGGTGTCTCCTATGTGTGTTGCTCCAGGGGTGTCCTACCATTGTGGCTGGGATGTGTTTGCCTTCAGTCCAGCCTGCGATGGCTCTCTGCCAGTTGTGGGCAGAGTCTGGTGCTCGTGGTGTTAGTGGGCTGCTCCGGGGCTGCCTTGGGCTTAAGTTGAGTCTGACCAGGTGTTTGCCAGAGATGCAGTAGCACCAAGCTGCAGGCACTGTCCCTGTGTTGTCCCCGGAGAAGCTTTTGTTGGTGGGTGGGGCCTTCAGTCAGATGAGCTGCCTGCCCCCAGCCCACTGCTGGGGTTACGGTTGGACTGGTGTGTGGTTATCTTCCCCTCTCCCTGGGGCAGGACTCACTTTGGAGTGGTGCTGGCCCTTGTCTGGGCCGCATGCACACTGCCAGGCTTGTGGCACCACTTTGATAGGATCTTGCCAAGAGCAATAGGAGGCGGTAGATCTGCTTCGCGGTGGCCTCTTGTCTATGCCGGGCTGTGGAGAGTCTGTTCTGCCAGTTTTCGGGCTGCTTTCTGGGTTATTTATGCCAACATGAGTGCTCTCTAGGCGACCACGTGGCAAGAGGTGAGCCCAGGGATGTCCTACTCCGCCATCTTCCCAGCAGCCTCTCAAAATAGATTATTCTTTAACATAGCCACTGCTTTTTCCAAAGCTGCTTAAAAAAAATCTTTGGATAATTCCCATGTTCCTCTCAGGAGAGTTTGTAAGACTCTCAGAAAAAGAGTCAAGGCTTTTAATTTCTCGTCTTCTGCTCTATGACAATTAGCTAGCTCTCACCTGAGCTTAGCATAACCATTTTAAATATTCAGACATAGAATCTGCTTTCCATGTGATTTGACAAAAAACAAACAAAAAATTTTACTGCATGTTCGATAACCTTTTATACAGTATATTTAAGGAGATTGTAAATGTTTTGTTCACTCTGAATAGGAAAAAAAAAAGAGATCAGCATTTTAAGATGTACCTACCCATGAAATAGAATGCTGGTTTCTTTCTTTCTTTGCCATGTTGTTGGAGTTTTAAAGATTAGCTTAAAAAGATATTCTTTTGCACTGGATTCTTGTAACTTCATACAACATATGTCATTACCAAGTGGATTCAGAAATAGTGTGCATATTCTGTGGTATTTATTGTTAGCAGCAAATAGCTTGTATGTTTTCTAAGTACTTCATTAATATGAGCTTTTTATTCCCAAAGACACAGAGGGGAGTCCAGGATCCTATGTTAGTTTCTGGTATCCTTGAATGAGTCAACACAGTACTGGTTTATTACAGATGTTTGACAAATACTTCTTGAACTGAATTGATGGTGAATTCTCCAGACAGGAGACCTTATGACTGTAGGAAGTGTGTTTGTCTGGTTCATGGGGATATTGCCAGCACCTAACACTCTCTTGCACGTAATAAATATTCATTGCGTGAATGAACAAACTCTAATATATAATGTAAGTATTTTCTAAGTACTGGTGAAGGCCAGTTTTCTGAAGCTGATTCTTTCCATCTCAAAGGTAATTTTAATTTTAAGTCTATATTTGTTATCTGTGATATTCAAACATGAAGATATGTAGTTTTTCCTTGGGGTAGGTACATGTTAATTGTTAAATAATAAAAGTCAATCTAAATTTAAAACCTTCACTCTAGTTTGCATACACAAGAACATTTTATTGGGATAATACTTGGTTATTTGTTTGCCTCTCCTATTATGAAATACTTCCGTTCTATTGAATATATAAAATATTCCAAATTTGTATCCATAATCATGGCTGTCTTTTATATCCCAGGTGTATTTCGCATTTATATTTGAAGTCAGTCAGAGCTCTTTTTGTAATCATTTCCTTGATTAGGGAAATATATAATTTTTAAAGGTTTTTTTTTAAAGATTTTATTTATTTATTTGACAGAGAGAGAGACCGCTAGAGAGAGAGCAGAAGCAGGGGGAGTGGGGGAGGGAGAAGCAGGCTTCCCACAGAGCAGGGAGCCCGATGCGGGACCCGATCCCAGAACCCTGGGATCATGACCTGAGCTGAAGGCAGATGCTTAACGACTGAGCCACCCAGGCGCCCCGGGAAATAGATAAAATTTTTGACAAAAACATACGTCACTGTAGGAAGTGGAACCAGATAGTACTTCTTCGGGGTTGGCATTGTGAGATGGCACATAGTAAATTTAACTCTTAAGTTGCCACAATTATTAGATATCAGAAGTATTCTCCTATGGATGGCTACACTTACCTGAAAAACACCATGGGCTGACAGTAAAAACTATTACAGTATATTGACTTGGAAAATTGTAGTAATTTAATCTGAAACTATGAAAGTTTGAAATATTCACATTATTTTTAACATTGACAAAAGTAGTGAGCTCAACTTGCCTTTAACTAAACTTTAACAGAAAATCTGTGTTCACGCACATATGAAAAAACATTTAAAGATTCTGAGTGGGTTCTTTAAAACCTATTCCACACAAATGAAGATATTACTTGGAACAAACCAGAATGAGGATACCCAGCTAAAGTGAAAGAATATGTCCAGAATGGCAGCTTCTTCTTGCATAATGGAATTGCTCTTCTAGATTTGGCTCAAGAAAATCCCATGGAGCCCCTGCTCTGTCCACCTTTAAAAAATGTTTTTTAGGGGTGCTTCGGTGGCTCAGTTGTTAAGTGTCTGCCTTTGGCTCAGGTCATGATCCCAGAGTGCCAGGATTGAGCCCCGCATCAGGCTCCCCACTCAGCAGGGAGTCTGCTTCTCCCTCTGACCCTCCCCCCTCTTGTGCTCTCTCTCTCATTCTGTCTCTCTAATAAATAAATAAAATCTTTTTTTAAAAAGTTTTTTATTAGGACACATTTAAAGAAAGTCTGAGTGAGTAGATCAACTACAAAGTCATTTTGTATGTCAAACCTTTTTAGGATTTAGAACTAGAGGGCCAAACCAGGAGAACATGGGTGATAGAAGGGTATATGCTTGTGTGTAATGAACAAAATAGAAAGCCTGGGCCAACCCCAGGCTGGGGAACCCGGAGGGTCTGCATAAAGAGTAATGGATTTGTATTTTGTCAGGATTTGCCAATATTTCTTAAAGAAAGTGGTGTGTCCAGAGCTTTCCTTGTGTTTAGTTGTCTGTGGCCAGAGGATTGAGGCTATGTTGTTTAGCTGAACAGCTGGTCAATTAATTGAGAAGATGAAATCAAACCAAACTGGTTGCTTGGAGTCATGTAGTCCAAAACACAGATATGCAAAGGCTTAGATTTCCTCTTTGCAACCAATTGTGCTGGCCTTGTAAATACAGGAAGTGAAATAGCAAAAGGAATTTCTGCATTAACTTTCAGATGTTGAGATGCCTGCATCTCACTCTGTAGGCCCAGTTTCAGTTAGGGTCCTTATGAAAGAAAAAAATAGTTGTATTGTTTGTGAATGAAGTGGGTTGCAAAGTATTTCCTTGTTACCATGATCCCTTTTGGTTCTAAAATTTCTAAGATTCTAGACTGAGTTTATACACTGTCCCTGGGAGCTACAATGTCCTCTTACCATTGCCCTTAATCTTTTATTTTTGTTTGAAATGAAGTTAATCAAATTCCTCTACACTGGAATAAACTTCAGCTAGTGAATTGGGGCTATTGCAACCAGATGTAAACAAAATTAAAATAATGGTTTTCAAGTATTTTAGGCTTTTAAGCTATTCTCTGTTAGCCAAACAGAAGAGCCTAATTTACAGAATGAGATCCATCAAATATTATACAAAGGTAAAGATGCTCAATTCACTTATGGAGAGACTCAACTTAGAATTTAAATTTTGATCTCCCTATGGACCTAGCCCTCTCTGAAATTCTGAGTTGACATTTCTATTTATGTAGGTATATGATTATTTTACTTTTAAATTATGTAATTTTGTTCTAGATCTGTCTATTGCCTGTTGTTCAGTGGGATTGACAAATCTTATGGTATAATATCCTGAAGTATTTTTAGATGTGCTAACTTTAAAATATGCTTCATGCTTTTAAATGATTATTCTTGTTGTTTTGTTAAATTAAAATTATACTCCATCTATAATATATCAAATTTGTATAATGTCTCATGGGACTTCTATAAATTTCGCTATCTGCTTTGGCTAATAGAATTGCTTAAAAGCCTAAAATACTTGAAAAACAGGATTTAACTTTACCTAAAGGCAGACATCACTATCAGAAAACCTAAGTCAAGATAAAACAAAAAAGAGCCTCATAAAAATGAGGGAGCTTTTTTTTGATAGCCTGGGGCAATGTAAAAAGGTAAGAAATGTAGATCAGAAAATTTGAGATTTCTTTCTTGCTTTTCCACTTACTCCCTGACTCAGTTTCCTCTTTTATAAAATAAGAATAATAATATATTTCCTAGTAGATAGAATAATAGTAGATAGAATAATAAATATGTAGTGGATATGAAGCTGGAAAACTTATTTATAATTATGTAAAGACTTTTTTTGAAGGGGTGAGGAATAGTTTTTATGAACTTAAGTTTTTCCCCAGAGCTTTTAAAGGTCTCCATTTAGATGATCCAGTTGAAAATATGATAGCATTTGTTTGATAATTTTTTCTGCATTGGAATACAGAAGGATATATTAGTATTTTTTAGATTATTTTGAAAGATTGTAAATATGGAGTGCTAGTGATTTCATTCTCAATTTTTATATTACATATTTAATCAGTATTTAATTTTATAAAGTATATTCACCTAGATTCACCCAGTTCTTGTTAATTTTATCTAATTCTCATAATGAGCCCATTACATGGTTGTTATTATCATATTTTATAGGTAAGGAGGAAACTGAGGCTTACAAACTCATTCTTTCTATTATGCTTTCTCTACCAACCCCAGGTTCCATGACGGTATGTGTCAGTCGGCCAGACTTTATAGTTTACTTGTTAATCATGTTGTTCTTTTAGAACCTGCAAAAAGCCAGTTCTTCTATAAAAGCCACAGCTCCTGTGCGTTTCTCAGTTACTTGGTGGCAGCTTTATATAGACATTATTACCTGTAGTTTTGCTTCAGAGATAATACTTTTTGTACCAGAAATGCTGGGTCTGTATGGAAAAGTAAGTATGAATGGTTCTGCTTTCTTCAACTTTTCCCCATTAATCCTTCCATGAGACATATTCATTTTATGATCCTTATGAAAACTGTTGCCAGTGCGATTCTCACTGGGGAGGGGCACTGTGAACGGTGCACTTGCAGAGGAAGGCCAGTAGGGGGAAACATGAGTGCTATAGTGCTAAAAGTACTTCAGTTCGAAAAGTGAAGGGTAGTTACTTCTTTGGCAGTATCATACTGAAGATAAGGTGAACACTCCATAAATATTGATTTCAGAACATTTTTATTCCATCAGAAATGACTGGTTTGAATTATAAATCTCTTCTGGGGGCTGTCTGGGTTTGAATTCTGGCCCTTACTAGCTTTGTGTCTTTGTGCATGTTGCTATCTGTATCTGTTTTCTTGTATGTAAAATGGGGTGATGACAACCTCACCTCTTAAGATTGTTTTGAGGATTAATTGAGTTAATATATCTAAAGGACTCAGTGCATGGTACATACTAAATGCTTAATTATCAATGCTGTCAATATTATTATTGTTATATTCCTGCTTTGTTGCTTACAGTTAACTGGAGTAGTAACTTTAAAAAATACCCTTTCTAGCAATGAAAGTAGTGATTTCATTTCTTAGTATATTTGATGAACTATAAAAATAAATCAAGATGACATAAATCAAGGGAGATCATTTAATTAGGAGTAATTGTAGTCTTGAAAGACTGATTACTGGGTAGGAGAGTAAGAATCATGACATCACAGTTGAGATTCTTAAAAATACAAAAATGCTAAAAAGAAGGATAAACCACAGTTAAAGAGAGGTATTTCATAACCAGGAAGAAATGGAACAATGCCAAGTATTGATCATATGTAAGTCAGAGCGAGCATACAAGAGTGAAGCTCAGAAGTCCAGTACGTACAAACTTGGCCCAGGGAATATGTCATGGACAGGGGCCTGTTAGGTGCTCTGCTTCAGTGTGGAAAGCTTGGGAGGGTTGGGGGAGAGTTGTAGGCAGAGGTCAAGGGTGAGTACTGCTTTGGTGCAGATTCCTGATATCAGGAACAGTGCCCACCCCCTAGGCCTCCCAACTCTTCCCTCTCTCCTCCTCTCTCTTTCTCTCCCTTGTTGGGACAACTGAACTCATAATGAAAACCATTGAATGACAATAATCCAAGGGCTTGCCATCATTAAGAGAATATGGGTTACCTTTTTAGTGGGGGTGGAGGCAGTGATTGAAGATGGCTTAAAGACATTTGCTGTATGCTTACTGAAAATGGGAGGGTGGGGGTTGAGGGGTTTGATTCTGATAGGATGGTTTTTCAGAGAGCATTCCATGCAGTATCTCTAGTTTTGTCTCCTTGCTCAGTTACTTGTATCAGCAAAAAGTCTTTCATTTCAGTTTGTTTACTAGACCCAAAATGATGTGCTGTCTTCTTCTGTTTATGTCACCCTCCAGATCTGTTTAAAAATCATTGGAGATCCCAGACCCTGTGTTAAATTTCCTTTGTATCTTCTCTGGGGCTTGACAAGATCATTAACTTCAATTAATTTGTGCTTTCTTATTACTAGTTTACACAGATAGATCTACCAGTTCATCTCTGTATTTGTTGCACTTTGGCTCAATTGTGTGATCCTTTCTTTTTCAAATGCCCCCCTTTATCACTGATCCAGGTGTGGTATGGAACAAACCCCCACCCCACCTCCATTATTGTAATTGTCTTATAATGGCTAGTACTCTTGATGTAATGTGTTAATCTTCTGTCCTAACTTGGGGTTTTTAATAGAATTTTCCTATGTAAATGAAAGGATCTTGCTGAAGTAATGATTTAGAAGCCAAATTCTTCATTCAGAACTCATTATGTTCCCTCCTTTTTTTTCTTTCTCTCTTCTTTTAAGCATGACTTTCCGGTCTGTCTTCATTTTTGTTAAAGTATTGATTATCTGTTACACCAGTTGAAGACATTTTACTGGCTTCTTTGTGACTTATTATAGGTAACATGGATGACAGAATCCATTAACAGCCTTTGGCCATCTAATTTGCATCGAAGTATATCAGTGCTATGCCTGTAGGAATTTAATGTAACCTTTAACCATTTTGAGATTTTTGACTTTTGTTGACACAGAACAGTAGCAGTGACTTTATGGTACTACAGCTCTTTCTCCTATTCTGAACCACTGTGAGGATTCTTTACATTTTTTTGATGACACTGAAAATTATGCCCTAGACTAGGACTCACCATGTTTAACCCCAAATGCTGTCCTCCTACCCAAATCTATCCATCTCTTAATAGATCCTAAATTAAGGCCCAGCTGCTGAGGAGTGTGCTCTATTTTCCAGTATTTTAGCAACGAAGGGTAATTCAATCAAAAGAATAAAACCCAGGAGATGTTTAATTTGTTCAAGATGTTTAGCTGGACTTGAATTTTACATACACATGCGGTTCTTTTACATACACATGGACAACAATAGAACACACATTGCACATAACTTTATATCATCATTAGGTGGTAGAAATGAAATTGAAAACGAGAAGCAGCAGTGAATAAATAGGTATTTCTTGTGCTGAAAGATAATAAATGAGGGGGATCTTTTAACATGCAGAAACTCTAACAGATTCTGAGTAGTCAGGGTACCTAGATGACACAGTGGTGAGGAGAAAAGGCATCAGCTCCTTTTAATGGGGGGCAGGGTGAGGAATCAAATGATAAGAGAAAGCAAACTAGTCCTTAGGCTGAAATCTAAATATGTTACCTCACTGAGTTGGCCAAACCCCAGGCTGAAGAATACCTGGTCGCCTTGAAAAAGATTTTGCCTCTTACTTTGCTGATGATTGGTCAAACCTTAGACATAATTCTCTGTGATCTAAATGTTCAAGTGATTATTTTAGGGAAAAATGTAGCTACAGGAAGATGGTATTTCTTCACTCTGATGTTATAGAAAATAGTGGAAGGAGGAAGATGAAAAGAGGGAGGTTAGGGAGTGGATAAAACAGATGTAACAAGAGAAAAAGAAAAGGACTCTGTAACATTAATGGGGGTAGTGTGGACATAGTGAGTTGACTCATGTTGTTTCAAACCTACATATTTCTTAGTACTTTTTGAAAACTGTTCTAATAGATGCATTTCACTATGACGTTTGACCCCATTGAACAGTGATAAATGCTTGAATTCTTCACTTTCTGATAGGAATTCAGAGATTGCTCTTTTGTCGGTTGTATTAATAACCAGTTATCACAGTGGAATAGATTGAATGTGCATTGGTAAGGTAGTGTCAAACTGATCATCACCCCATCCAGTGATTCATTGGTAGACTCTGAGGCACAATAGAAGGACCGGTGAATGCACTGTTTTGCAAACACAGATCTCTCTTCCCAGCTGGGGGAGAAAAATCAATATGAGTTACAATTTATGGCATCCCAGACAAAAGCAGTCTATCTTCTATTGCGTCCATTTGGTTCAGACCTACAGAGTGGTCAGTAGAGTCAGTATGTGCAGACATCCCTGCATGTTTTTGGATAACAAGATCTTGGACTTTATCTTAAGGTTTGCTTTTCCAGTTGACATCAGTTTTATTTGGCTAAATATCTTTGATATGTATTATATCATAAAGTCCTGTCTCTTTACAGACAGAAGGGATATCATTACCAAATTAAATGTGAAATAGTAAAGCAATTGATGAGAGGGCGGAAGATGTTTCTCAACTAAGATATAAAATGAAATGGTTGACAAAATGGGAAAATATCTGGGGGGTTAAATGAACTACAGAAATGTGAAGTCTTTTTGAAAGACTTTTTATTTTTGCAAAACTAAGCAAAGCCAAAACAGTAACTTTTTTGGACCAGGCACCTTACCCCAGAACTTTCCCAGCTGTTACAAAAGGCTAAAGAAAAGAAAAGCTGCTGGGCCCTTTGTGCTTCCAGAAAGCATGTAACCCAGGTTTATGACTCAAAGCACCCTACTATCTTTTATTTGCTTCCATTGTTCTTCATTGTGTGCCCTTGAATGAATCAGCTGATTGTGTTGTCTTGATTTTCTTACAGAGATATCTTCTTTTTCTCAAGAGTATATACTTAGCATATTTGAGGAGACTTTAGTTACCATAACTAATAAGATGTTGATATGTTAGATTGGGTTTGTTCCGGGAAAGTTTTTGTTGAATGTAAGCTCCTCAAGGTTAAAGGCCATTTCTTGTTCATTCTTGGAACTTGAGGACCTGGCACATGGCACAATTCCCTGGGGCCATGGTAGGCCCTCAAGAAATGCTTATTTCGCTGAACTGAATTGTGGTGTTATTTTGCCTTTTCATGACAATATAGAATTACATGAATTTTTTCCTCAGAATTTCATATTCATTTTAGTATTTGCTTCCTAGATTTTTGTAAACAGCGAATATCAGCATCCTTTTTCTCAGATAAGTGATTTGATATAGGTGACTCAACCAATTGTTTGTATGGTAGAAAATTAGAACCTATGTTTTTAAAAAAAATCACGTCCAGACCTTCTAAAGGACGCTACTTTTCTATTGATAGGCTCTTTCCCTAATCTCCTAATGTAAATTCCATTTCTTTTCCTTTGCTTTCATACCACTCCTGTTTATTTCTCTCCTGTAGCTCATCTCTAGTTTTCCATGAAAATAGCAAGATTTTTTCCTTTCTGATGCCAATGCTCAATAATGAATTCCCTCTTTTCCAAGTGATACTAGACTTCTAAGCATAATGGGCTTTGGAAGATGTAAAGCCAAAAGAGGCAGAAAATAGCAATGAGTATGTGCTTAGATTGTCATCCTGTACACTATTCTCTAATCAGTTTCCAATGTAATATCTCACATATGGAATAAGCTGAGATTTTTAGCTGGTATCATTACAAAGTATGTTTTGTTTTGTATTTAGCATCAATTCAGGCAACTTTTTGTCATCCGGTGGCTAATTATCTCATTGTTGACTTATCCAAGCTTCTTTTCCTCCTGTTTCATCCTCCTTTTATTTGATTTTTTTTTATTATTATTATGTTATGTTAATCACCATACATTACATCATTAGTTTTTGATGTCGTGTTCCATGAGTCATTGTTTGCGTATAACACCCAGTGTTCCATGCAGAACATGCCCTCCTTAATACCCATCACCAGGCTAACCCATCCCCCCACCCCCCTCCCCTCTAGAACCCTCAGTTTGTTTTTCAGAGATTTATTTATTTATTTATTTGACAGGCAGAGACACAGCGAGAGAGCCAACACAAGCAGGGGGAGTGGGAGAGGGAGAAGCAGGCTTCCTGCTGAGCAGGGAGCCCAATGTGGTGCTCGATCCCAGGACCCTGGGATCATGACCTGAGCCGAAGGCAGACGCTTAACGACTGAGCCACCCAGGGGCCCCCTCCTTTTATTTGATTTTTAAATGGAAAGTCCCAGTGGACAAGGGAAGAAAGACTTGAAAGTGATGGTCTTTCATTTATTCCAAAATTGTTACCTATTTGCTTATACAGAAGTTGGTGGAGAAGAAGTTTTAAAAGAGTTGGCCAAAATTAGATGTTGGAATTGATTTTGGATTTATCAGCAGCATTTCTTTTTTTTTAGCATAAAAGATGGCAAGTTGGCTATGTATTAAATCAGAGAATCATTAGACTATGAACTCCTGGAGGGTGGGGTTTTTGGCTTCTATCAGTTGTTAAACTCCTAGCCCATAATAGGTGCTCATTAACTGCTATGGAACAACTGTCTGACTAGAGCTAGAAGGGAGCTTAGAGATGCGGAAACCAACACCCAGGAAATTTAAGGGCATTCTCATTAGTAGCAGAGGCAGGCCTGGTCCCAGGTCTCCTTACCTTCCGTCCACTGTGCCTTCCACCACACCACATTGCCAGAGGCAATGGCAGAGCTAGCTGTGTGGAGCCCCACAGCCAAGCTGGAGACTGCGCCCAGGGACAGGAAATCGGAGGCAGCTGGGGTGAGATGGGTGTCTTGCCAAATTTGCAAATGTTGGTTGTCAGCAAACCAGAGCTACAGAACTGTTTTCGAAAATTTCCAGTTAAAGTGGAATTTCAAAACCATGAACTGCCACCAGGTCAGTGAAGTTGACTTTATGGTAAGCCAGGGCTTTGCACAGCTGGTAGAGCAGACGGGTAATGGTGGCTCAGGCTGAGGACTTCCGTCAGGCTGGATTGCTTCTGACCACAAGTGCCTAAAATCATCCACTCCCAGAGATTGTTCTCCTCGTCATTTCTCAGGATAAAAACTCATTTTTTCTCTAAGGACTTCTGACTCACAAAATAACTTCTAGAGAGACGTTGATCCATTTCATATCTCTGTAGGCTCTGACTGAGAATTCGTGCAGTAAGCAAGAGGGTGTAGGAGTGATTACTCAATGATAAATAATGACTTACACAGACACATTATATTTTTATTCCTTCAGAGGCAATAAGCATATCTAAAATGCAGTAAAGTTGTCCAGGTGAGTTTATTAAGTTTTGAGAGAAAAGAAATAGATGAAGAGCAGATGAGAATCTTGGATGAAGGCCTAGACCTTGATCATGGAGAATTTTATTTATCTTTTGATATTTAGAGTGGATAAAGCAAAGCAAAATTCGTAAGGAGGATCATTTTCCAGAAAAAAATGTAGCACTGATTTCTTATGTAGTACTTGAGAAAATATCTCCCAGAGAGGAGTCTAGTAAATGGGCCAAATGTAATAAATAAGCTTGAAGCTGGGTGACCTCTCAGATCTAATAAGATGAGGGCATGATGTTAAATAATCTGGGGGTTGGCTAGTATTTATGGACATACTGTCCCTAGCAGATCTGGCATTAGTTAACTACTTGAGAGGTTCTTTAGCAAAGAGGTAATTGAAGGATGCATTGACAAGCAGATTTCATAGTTGACCTGTTTGGGCCAAATGGCTTCTAATTGTCCTGTGACTCCTTAGGTCCTAACGTGCAGTAACATTAGCCCCATCCCCTTAACCACCCTTACTTTTCTTTTCTGGTGAACATAGAAACTTTATTGTTTATGGAATTCACCACATGATAAACATAATCAATAGGACCATAACCACATAAGAAATTGCTTTTCTAGTTGGTCCAAAATGCAGTGAAATGATTCATCCTAGATCTCTTCTTTATGATGACTTGATTGGGTATTGATCTAGTTCCTGGTTCCATAGGGTTTTGGACTCTCTATAACCCCAGGCTCTAATTTGGCTGTGTGGACCCTAGATGGCCCTGCTAATCTCCAGCTCTGGCATGGACCCTTCTTTGCACTTGGGAAGACTTTCATGACATTGGGACCATCCTTATCAGTCTTGAAAGATGGTATCTTCTTCTACCAGGTGTATAATGAGAAATTAATGAAGATAAATCTCCCAAGTACAGTGACCTTTTAAGAAGAATAGTGTTTTGCAAATAAAAATATGTTCCCCCCAAAAAAATGTTTCCTGCAGACTAATGTATTTTAAATAATTATATTCAAATTAATTTACAATATAAGCTTTACAGCCTTCTCTATGCAACATTTAAAAATATTAATTTTCCAAACAGCAGCTTCTGAAATATTTGTATTTGTGTGGTAAATTACAGTTTCTATAATATTTTCTCACTTGTGACTTTGATTCTGACTAGAATATCTGCTCCCCCTCTGTGTTTCTACAAATACAAACTTCTATACTATGATTCCTTGTCGTATAATTCTGTGTGTATTTATTTATCATTTTCCCCACCAGATGGAAAGGTACTTGAAGGCAGGGGTTATGTCTTGTTTTTGTATCTCTATAACCTAGCTAGCACAGTGCCATTTGCGTTATATATTATGTAGATAGGTGCTGGGCTATATTATATTCGGTGGAAAATGAGGTTCTTCACACTTTTAAGATTTTAAATATTAATTTGGATTTGGTGGTGCCCAAATTCGAATTGATTAAAATCTAAGTTGTGGTCTCTTTAGTTGCTGTTGATTTCTTGGAGAAAATGATTGCAAGTAGAATGAGCTTGTGCTGTGTGCTCCCTGTGGTAAACCTTTGATTATATTTCTGCAAATGTGGCCTGTTAGTTTAAATTGCTCTGGTTGCAGTGGAAAAGGAAATAGTTATTCTTCACTATTGTTGGGGGAAAAATTTAATTTGCTTCAAACCAGAATTGTTTTACTTTAGAATTTGTATGGATTATGGGTCCAAACATACATACAGTAAAACATAGACTTAAGGTAATTAAAAACGCCTGTGGTTATTTGGGTTTGGCCTTTTAAAAAAAATTTTTTTTTGGCTTCTTATCCAGTCTTTTTACCTCTCAATTTATTTTTTTTTCTTATTACTCATGTAATACAGCCTCACTGTGGAAAAAAAAAAAATTAACATATAGAAATAATGTCTCTCACTTCCCCTGTCTCTGGAATATTGTTCTTGCCTTTAGCCTGGCTTTCCCCTTGGCTGCAAGATGGCTGCTGCAGTTCTAGCTACCACATCCAGACAGTATAATACCCAGAGGTGAAAAGAAGACATCCTTGCTGTTTCTCCTCCTTAGAAATAAACAATGCTTTCTCTAATGTTCCCCCTTCATGTCTGCCAACATTCCTCTCCTATCCTATTGCTCCTCATAATCTCATGCCTTCCTGAACAGTGCTTCCGGCAAGAATGATAAAATTACCATGATTGGCTTCAGGGATTGGCAGACTTTTTTGTAAACAGCTAGATAGTAAATATGTTAGGTTTTGCAGTCCATTTGTTCTCTGTCGCAACTGTTCAGCTTTTCTATTGTAACAGCAATAGACAAAAAGTAAATAAATGGGTATTGACTGTGTTTCAATAAAACATTTACAGAAACAGGTGGCAGGCCCATGGGCCATAGATGGCCAGCTCCTGGAGCTGTTAGAGCAGTGACCCTGAAACATTAGCATACATCAGAATCATCTGGGAGCTTTTAAAATATAAGGTTGCCCCATCCAGAGTTTCTGATTCAGCAGAGTTGGGGTAGTGTGAGGGAATTTGCATTTCTAACAAGTTCCCAGTTGATACTGGGTTTAAGATCAAGCTGATGCTGGTTCAAAAACCTCACTTTCAGAACCAATGGCTTCGACCAGGGTTTTGGTACCTCTTTATCGTGTGTGTGGGAGCTATCCTGTGCATGATAGGATGTTTAGCAGCGTGTGTGTGGGAGTTATCCTGTGCATGATAGGATGTTTAGCAGCGTGTGTGTGGGAGTTATCCTGTGCATGATAGGATGTTTAGCAGCGTGTGTGTGGGAGTTATCCTGTGCATGATAGGATGTTTAGCAGCATCCCTGGCCTCTACTCACCAGGTGCCAGTAGGTACCCTGCCCCTTTAGTATGAAGACCAGAAATGTCTGAAACATTGCCACATGTTCCCTAGGGGGCAAAATCTCTGATTCTTCGTCCCCCTTAGACAGACTATTCAGATCTATCTCCTGGATCTGGGAATAGGTTCACATTTGGGGCGGAGTGTCACCATTCTGTGAGGAAAGAAGCGAGAGAAATGATGGCTGGATAGGCAGCTAGGAGTGTGTACTGCTGATGACATCATAGCTCCTTGGAAAAAAGACCTCACTGGCCAAAATATTTCAGAAAATGGAGCAAGAATACCCACCTTCTAAGGTTTTCTTGAGCATAGAATCTAATTGCATAATTGAAGGAACTTCATGGAGAGCCTGGCAATAAATACAGAGAGGTGGACAAATATTTAATGAGCAAAACATCCCATTAAGTAAAGCCGTAGTTAAAGGTGACATCTGCATTTGGTTCTTATAGGATGTTTCTCATGCAAAGTCTGTGAAAGAGTTAATGTTATGTTTATAAGATTTTGGTGGCCTTTAAAAAGGAACATTTACATAATTTGTTTTCCATTTTAGATAGTTAAAATGTGAAAAATCTGGCTTTGGTAAATGTATGGGCATTTTGTTTAGGAAATCTTTACTCTTGGATACTATTTGGACCAGAACTTTGGCTATTTATATAGGTAACAAAGCCACGGTGGAACCCCGTGTGGTTACTGAGCCGTTCCTTAGCCTCTCCAGCTCTGCTCTGTGTCAGAGGGTTGCAGGCTGCATCTCTCAGGAACCATGTCAATCGGGAGGCCCTGGTAGGAGACCTGAAGGCGGCAGGAATTTTGATGTTAATGTTCCTCCCTGTCCTCATCTGCTTTGGGCAGCATCTCATTTGGGGCTGCATTTTCTCCAGGGCTCCAGCTCCCTCTGAACAAGTCTGCCATTGTTCTGTCTGGTGATTCCAGGTCCCTGGGCTCTGATACCTCTGTCTTTTCCCATTATCCCTCCAGCGTGTGAGGTGGTAGTAGCTTCCTGCTGTTGCTAATTGCTAGGTTACGTCAGTCATCACCCACCCCCTGCCTGGCTTCTCAGCCCTCCATACCCATTAAACCCTACTTTAAGATACCTGAATTAAAAATATTCAAAGTGGTTTCTGTTTTCTTGATTAAACTCATACTGATACAAAGCCCAGCCCTAACTCTCTCGTCATATACCTAAAAATCTTTTATCTCATCAGGAGATTTTGTTGTTCTTAAAAAAAAAAAAGTACAAATTATGCATCTATTGAAATTGTCAGTGATAACGCATATACTAAGGTGTAGTCTTGATAGCTGTTAGCTTCAGATTCTTATAAACAGAAAAGGAAGTTAAAAAGTTGGTAAATTATTTCACAGGGGGACCTGTTATTATAGCCTAGAGACAAAGAACACTGGTTTTGAAGTTGAACTACCCAGGTTTAAGTGGGCCCTTCTATTTACTAGCATTTTGACTTTAAGCAAATGATCTAGTTTCTCAGTATCAATTTTCTTGTCCATAAGTTGGTGAAAATAATCGTACATTTTTGGTCTCAAAGGGACTGTTGAGAGGAGTAAGTGAATATTACATCCAAAATGCTTATAATAAGCACCCAATAAATATTAACCATCATCATCACTATTTTTTTGATACTTACCCGAGCCATAACTGATTGAGTCAGCCTTTCACTATGGAGAGGAACTACAGGCCCTAAAAATAAGTTTCTACATGGAATAAGGATGAAAATATATCCCAAAGGGAAAGCCCATTTGAATATATGCTTTCTGAAGTACTTCTTTTTTCCTCCTCATTTGTTTACCATGAGTGCGACTGCTTTAAAATATATATAAATTAACACACATACCCATACCTTAGTATCTCATAATAGAGGTTATCACTTTAAAAAAAGCTTTTGTGAATGTCAGAATTTCAATCTTAAGAAGAGTAAGAAAAATTCTCTCGATTCCATGGGTTTAATTGGCCTCTGGCAGGTACTGGCTCAGCATGCCTTATCATACAGTGTCCGGAAACACTGTGAATAAAAAAGTATGGCATTAGGTTGTTCCCCACGGATATATTCTTGGCAATGGGCATTTTAATCAAGGGATGTAAGCAGTGGGCTTCTAGAAGAGCATTAGCTAATTCATCAAAGTTATGTGGTAACCACGAATTATGCAGACACGGACCTAACAGTGGAATAGATGTAAGGAATGGGAGGGAGTATCAGTTGAAACTTTTACAGGATGTGTTACATTGTGTTTCGTTTTTATTTGTTTTTTGGAAGAAGAGAGCAGTCTTCTGGGAGATATGGGAAAAAAAAGTCAGGAAATACTAATCCTGACATGTTAATTGTTAAAATAGTTGTTAAAAAACAAAAGGTCTTCTATTTAACATTTCAACTTTTCTGTGGGTGGCAGTGCTATTCATTCGTTATTCCTAAATTTCTTAGATCCAAGAAGTTGGAAACATTTGACGTGAGATGTGGAAATTTGTTTTATTTGTCACTTATGTCGTGCTAAGTTCCTAAAAATAGTTTGGGTTGCCTGTTAGATTTGTCAAGTAACTTGCCCTAAAGTAAAATTGAAGTAATAACAAAGGGAGAAAAGCAACATTTACTTCATTCATTTAAGATTGCACATACTATTTATGAATTTTAACATTAATTGCTATTGTGTAGATTTGAAGACAGATTTTTATTGGGATTCATTTTAGAGCTGAAAATTATCCTATAAGTGTTGGAGCTGGATACTGATATGGTATGACATAGAGGGTGATGTAGGATCCAACCTGCCTTAAAATACCTTATTATTCCAGCTTTGGATGCTTACAGTTTTTATCATTCAAGTTATTTGTTTCATTTCAACACTTGCCTTGAAAAGTCCTTGTAACATGGCAACCTGGGGAATGTGTCCCAGAAAAACCCCTGTGAACGCATTTGCCCACAATTCAAGTGGACTGGCCTGGTGTCCTCAACCAGTTAGTTAGCTGTGTCATCTGTCAACAGTTGAAGATTGGTAACTCTGATACATTGGGGTGAGTTGGGTCAGTGAGATCTGGTAGGATGGATTGGCGGAGGAGGGAATCTCAAAGAGAGCTTTGTGAGGGTTAGGGTGTTTTAAGTGAAGGAAATCATATGTCTCTTGCTTCGAGGCAGCAGGTAGGTTTTCTTGACTGCTAGAAATTCCAGATCTGTGAAATAATAATGGATGTGGGCCATTAAGTATGATGGAGGTGGTGAAAGGGGAATATTAAAATTATACTTGTGAACCTTTTTTGAGGTCAGAGACTCCAATGGGACTCTGAAAGCTTTGGGCTCTTTCCTCTAGAAAAATACATAAAATCACCCAAAATGTTACTTTTAGTTTCAGGGGACTTTCTTTTTTTTTCTTTTTTAAGATTTTATTTATTTGACAGAGAGAGACCGCGAGAGAGGGAACACAAGCAGGGGGAGTGGGAGAGGGAGAAGCAGGCCTCCCGCCGAGCAGAGAGCCCGATGTGGGGCTCGATCCCAGGACCCTGGGATCATGACCTGAGCTGAAGGCAGACGCTTAACAACTGAGTCACCCAGGCACCCCTCAGGGGACTTTCTGACCCCCGAAGTCTATTCTTGGGCTTAGGTTATACCTCTAGGTTAAAGGAAAAGTTAGGGTTTTTAGAAACATGTCAGGTTTTATAATTTTATTATTCATTTGTGAAGCAATTGGGAGCCACTGTAGTTTTCTGACTATGGGATTGGTATGGTCATACTAATTCTTACATTTCTTATAGAATACTCACAGAATTCTATCATGTAGAATATAGTAGCTGATGCAAGGTGCAATAAACTTAGAATTATTTAACTGAAAAAAAAGTAAGAATTTCAAATATTTAGTAAGGGAAACAAAAAAATACATTAAATATAGTTTTATTTCAGAATAAGAGATGTTCTTATTGGAAGCTTTGACTTAGTCAAAACAATCAAGAAGGTTTGTTAGCAATTTATTTGTAATTTTTTTTTTTTACCTGAGAGATTATTCTAGGTTTTTTGTTTGTTTTATTTCTTTCATTCTACATAAATCAGAACATGATTCATTAGAGCCAGATATTTTGCTCTTTATGACTGTTTGTAGACATACAATCAGTCATACTTCGTTTAGACAATCTTGACATGTCTGCAAAATAGTCAATATAGATTATCCTTAAAAATCAGCAACAGAAGCAAAGTTATTAATGTTTTTTGGAGCTATTTAAGAAGGATGTTTTTGTTTCCATCAAACAATTTATTCTTTTTTTTTTTTTGATGTCTGATCTTATTTATTTGTCACTCTTAGAAAATCTCATTTTTGACTGGACTCAGAGGTAGAAGCTCTCAGAGAGGACAGCCTCCGTCTTTTGGCAACCTGTTCCTGGTGTTTTTCTCTGGCCTCCTTCATTCTCTTGGCGAAAAGTTTAGCATATTCTGCAGCCTCTTCCTTATTTTTCTTACTGCACTGTTTCTTCAAGGCAATAAACCAACATTTGTGCTGGAGGACACGTGGAGTAACAGACGCTGAATCTTAGGCACTTTGGTTCTAGGTTTCTTACCTTCTTTGTTTAGGGGCTTTCTCACAACATACTGGTGGACATCAGCTTCTTTAGAGAGACTGAAAAGTTTGCGGATTCTGCTTGCTCTTTTGGGCCCCAGGCGACGAGGCACAGTAGTATCAGTGAGTCCAGGAATATCCTTCTCCCCCTTTTTTACAATGACCAAGTTGAGAACACTGAGATTGGCATCTACAATGCAATCCTGAACAGATTTGCGCTTTCTCTCTCCAGTCCTCCTTGGTCTATAGCAGGAATGCCCCTTACTCAGCAGCAGGTGGACACAGCCATGGGTCAAGACACCCTGCTTCATGGGGAAGTCTTGTTTGTCATTGCCACCACTGATTCAGACCACATAACCCTTCCATTCTTCACCCAGAGCATTAGCAGCAACTTCTGTGGCCATACGCTTCTCATAAAAGGTATGAAGTTTGCATTCATCGTCCACTTCAATGAGTTTCTGGCAGCCAGCAGCTGGAAAAGTGATGTTCAGCTTCATGCTGGAGCAGCCTGCCGCCGCCGAGGCGTCACGAAAAAGAGAAACATAATTTATTCTTGATTGATGATGTTATTTTACTGACTATTTACTAGTAAGTTATATTCCTAAAATCAGTATTATCAAGCAAACCAATCAGGGCAGGTTCAGGGCATGGCTGTATGATATAGCAAGCAGTTCTGTCTTTTTTGAAGGGTTTCAGACCCTTGGGTGCCAAGCTTACTGACTTCTAGCCCAACACAGCCAAAGGGAAGAGGAGTCACAGCATTGTTTTCATGTACTAGTGCTCATGAGTGTACTAGAGAGGAAAGTCTCGGTAGAGAGTCACCTCAAACTCTAAACTCTAGAGACAGATTAGGAATATGAGGAAGCTGCAAATGATAAAAATTATTCCAAACTATTAGAAACATGCAGTTTCTAGTCATAGACAAATTCTTATTTCTCAGTGTTAGCAGTGACAGTAACAATACACTATTGCTTATTGCAAGGCTGTGTACTAATTTCTAAGAACACAAAAGAAGGATAAAACAAGTTCTTCATTTGTAAGGAAACTAATTGTTTAAATAGAGAAGAAGAACATATACCCCAAAGGTAAATTATGGTATAAGAGAGCATAGATTAAGTTTCAAAATGAATAGTATAGGTAATAAATAAATAAATGACAGAGGAATTCTGATCTAGGAGATCAGAATTGGACCGGGATGTCTTTTCAAGCTTCAAAGAGGAAGTTCTCCTATTGGCTGCCCCATAGGTCTCTGCCATGCACCTTTACCTAATGTTTATCACATTTTTGTGTTATTACTTGTATAGTTGTCTTTCTTGATCATTAGTGGCTAAATTGCTTAGGGTCAGGGCTGGTGTGTGTATTGTTGAACTTTGAATCTTTAGCACTGGTGCATAATACAGCATAAATATATGTTGAATGAATGAGTCATGAATGCATAAATGAAGGCAAAGCTTATGTTTAATTTTGAGGGAAGGACACACATTTAAGTGGAGATTAAGAAGGATTTATAGGCAGAAGGAAGAGTACAAGTTAATGTATGTTAGTGGAGGTACTCGAGGTGTCTGAGAAATGATGAGTGGACCAAATTATTTTTGATAAAAAGGCTGATATAGGAGAGTCAGTATAAATTGAGATTAGGTAAGATAAACACTGGCAAGACTGGGGAGACTTTGAGTATTGTTACTAAATTATTCCATAGCATGGGCAAGACGTATAACTTCCACACATGTATTTCTTTTTATAAAATGAGGAATAGAGCAGTTAGGAAATACAAGTATAGAAAATTATATTTAAAATTAAATTATGTGGTATGATATTTATTGTATTTATTATTGATTTATTGTATAATGTTGCATAAAATAAGCAAAGCATCTAAAATATGATCACATTCATGTAAACTTGTATACATATCTGTGTATGTGGAGCTAGTTTCAGAATTGTCTGAGAAGGTATTTCCTAAAATATTAATAATCACTCTCTCCGGCACACTCTGAGTGATCTTTTCTCCTCTTTTTCAGTTTACCTGAACTCTGCGTCAGTGAACTAGAGGCGATTTGCGGAGGATAGTGGTGGTTGGAGTGGAGAGGAAGAAATATATACAGGGAGATATTTTGAAGGCAGAACTGAAAGTCCTTGGTGACTTACTTAATATTTAAGTGGATAAAGGAGGAATTGTGAGTTAAATATGATGCTGAGGTTTTGAGGCAGTTATTGTTAGTAGTAAACTTGGGAGGGATGTGCACCCTGCAAATAGGGACACTTTTTGTTGGAACATTGGCTTATTAATGTCAATATCTGGAACTATTATATAAATATATGAAGCAGCAGCTAGAGTAGAAGTTAGTAGTGAATTATATCAGGTAAAGCAGAGATTAGAGTGTAAGCACAGGGCTGGTGGCTAAAATTGTGACTTTTCTATCTCAGAATTTAACATTCTTGAAAAAAAAAAACAAGTGTCTTCTCAATTCTCATATATTCTTGAAGAAAATGGACAAGTATGGTTTGTACTCATTTTAGAGAGTGAGAAAGTAAGAGTTAGGGAAATAGAGGAACCTCTGGTTATATGCAGGTGCTTACTGAGTGGGAGAGACAGGGTCTCCCTGTTGGTTGACTACCATGTTGCCTTGAATGGGAGGAAAAAAGTACATCACTGATACTCATGCATCCCATTGTGATTGGTCTTTTGGTTGTAACTCTCTTTTCTTTTTTAATCCAGATTTTAAAAAGGGATCTGTTTCCAAAAGCTGTGGTGGCCTATTTTTTAGGTTTAACTAATAACATAGATGAGATGCCATGAAGGATGGCTCAAAATAGAAAATAAGGTTGTATAATTGAGACAAAAAGGGATATCCTGGAAATAACGTTATGTTTAGTAGTAAGTTTTAGAGCTTCTAATTATACTGGTCTTTTCCCTCTCCTAATTACTAATTTTAGAATATGTTTCTTTCAATTTAAGAGTTAGCCAGCCTTAAATTTGTCTGCTGAAACTATGTTAGAAACCACACTATTTCCAGTTCAGTTGAAATTATATGGTATTAAACCTGTATCTTTCCAGGTTCTATAGACTTTGGCAGAAATGTTGGGATTTAAAGCATTAGTGCTTCAATGGCTTTTAGAGGATAAGACCCTTTTGTTGTTTGGGCCATACACACTTTACTGTTTCTGTTTCTGGGCTGTTCTGGAATGGAAATGGGATTTATTCATTTCCTTTAGATTAGAGTATGTTATTTATCTCCATTCTAAAGGTGGATTAGTAAACGAGATTCTGGATAGAAATCAAGAGAAGGGGCAGTTTTACATTTTAATCTCATAGCTCGAGTAAGTCATGAATTCTAAATGAAGAATAAACACCTTTATTTTCTCTGGGAAATAGCTTAAACACAGACTGAAATATTTGATAATTGGTAGCCTGTCTTAAAATAATCTGGTCCTTGGCCTTGAGCAGGAATTATACTTCATAAAGAGAAGTTACTGTCAATATTGACCTGGCCCGAGATGGAGAGACTGGGCACTCTTTTTGGACACTGTGATCACAAAGCTCAAGTCTTTGATTTGATTGTTATGTCCTCACATAATTGATTTTCCAGAAGTTTCTATCCTATAACTTTTGCTTTTTTTTTCCACATGGGTCTCTTCGTTGCTTTACGAAAACATGATGTCATTAGCCCATGAAAACAGAGTCTTACCTCTGTGCCTTCACTTGCGTACATACCTTGCTTGGAATCACCTACAGTCTTCTTCAACACAACAAATTTAGGTTCTCCAACCTCCAGGGAGTCTCTCCTAACAACTCCAGCCTTCATTTTTTAAGCTCATCAAGATCATTTACAGGAAATACTTTGAAGTTTACTACTGAATTTAGTACTGTGTGATATTTTCCTTGGTTTAATAGATGCTAATTTGATCTCAACTTAAACTTTTACACAGTATTACCTTTAAGCTTTCAAATACAAGAATCTTCTTTTTGAGGGAAGGTATCAGGTGCATAGTAAATGATCAGCAGGTGCTTGGCATTAGTATTAAGGTGATATGGAGAAAATGTTTTGAAATGAGACTTATTGGATTGAGACCTAAACATTACTGATGTTACTTTAATTGAATTGAGACGGTTTTTATTGTGCTCAGCCTTGGATGAACCACTTAAATCAAATTTAGCAAGAAGTTGCACTTTTTTTTTTTTAAGATTTTTTATTTATTTGACAGAGACACAGAGAGAGAGGAAACACAAGCAGGGGGAGTGGGAGAGGGAGAAGCAGGCCTCCCGCCGAGCAGGGAGCCCGATGTGGGGCTCAATCCCAGGACCCTGGGACCATGACCTGAGCTGAAGGCAGATGCTTAACGAATGAGCCACCCAGGCGCCCCAGAAGTTGCACTTGTTAACTAGTCATAAGGCAGGCCAGTAGTACTCAGGACAGTCTAAAAAAAAAAAAAAAAGGTAAGTTAAATCAAAGTAGATTTCTCAGTAAGTCTCAAGCAGTCTGGATGAAAATATATATAAAATACTCCTACATTGCTAGACATGGGCCACAGATTTGACTTCTCTCTAGTCAGTATAAAATTGGAATCACATCCGTTTAAAAGATTCTTAATGTTTTAAAGAAACAGAGGACACTTCTTTTTCTTGTTTTAGTTTTTTGTGTGCTTGTTTATTTATTGTTGTTTGGTTTTTCAATATCGGATTGATTTCCCTAATACTGAGAGGAATTTTTCTTCTGGGTCTGTATAAGGTGGACGTGGTGGGATGTAGTGAATAATCAGCCTTGATGAGAGTGGGAAGATATGGTCAAATTAGTTGATACATTCAAATCTAAAATTAAGTAGTTGATTAGGTGTGAACTGTAAGGCCAGTGGCTCACTTTTCCCAATTTGTTCATTTTTGCCAGTTCTTTGGTGCAGTAGAGATAGCCACTGGAAAAAAGATGAATTCATTCACTGATTGAATCCAGTGCCTTATGACTCATGAGTAATTGGGTGTAATTCTTACGACCACACAATGGTGGGTTGAAGCCTGATTTCCTAACTTTGGAAACTAATCTTTTTTTATGCTCTTTCAGGGGTTGGGGGGATGTGTAGGGGAACACCAAAGTGGTCTCTGTCCTCTCCAAAATTCAGGGATATAATTTTTAGCTCAAGACTCCCTGCCAAAGTTGAATCTGGGGCAGTTTTTCACTCAGTCTGAATCTTCTAGGCTAACTTGTTTTTCAGCATACAATCAGGGACAGTCTTGGAGCAGTTCACCTTACAAACAGGAGCCAATTCGTATTATTCAAATGGGCTGTACATGATCTCCTCATGGATGTATGGGTCAGGGGCAGCCCCACAGAGAGCCCCTGGAAGTGAGGGAGCCAGCAGGCCAAGTATCTCCTCTGGGGCTGTATCAGTGTTTTCTGAGAAAAAGCTGTAAAGAAACAAAATTTCTTTAAATCAGATTCTGGTTTTAGTGCATTTAGAGAATTGCTGAACATGAAAGTGAGTCTGTTAACTATTATTCTTTAAAGTGAATAGATTTCTCCAATACTTTTTTATATATTCGGGGATCCTTGACTAACTTTTAAATGTGTAGATTTTTAAGGCATAGGTTTGTTCAGAATTGTGAGGTTTGGGGGACAAGGCTGAGATCCTACTCTTTTCCCTCACCCAACATAGAAGCCAACTTGTTATTGTTGTTGTTTTTATAGATGCTGAAAAAAATCTCAGTAACTTCTTTCTGCAGAAGTTGCCTGTTCAGAGGTGGCCCTGGTAACTGTTCAGATGAAGCGTGGGATTCTCTGGGGAAGCCTTTTTCTTTCCCCTAATCTCTTTAGCTGCTTGAGACCAGAGCTGATATTCACTGGTGCTCTTACCAGCCAAGAAAACATGCTTCATTGTCTTAGCTAGTAATATCTTTTATTGAGAACAAGTTGAATTTGTGACTTGTTCAGTGATGTCTTACCCTTTCTCCTCATCATGTGCATGTCCGAAGTCAACGACATGTTTTATTTTAGAAATTGAAATTCAATACCAGCGTTACAGAAAGCAAAAGTTCTTTCTATAAATTTTTTTGATATTGAAAATCCTTTGAACCCAACTATTGAATGTCCCCTCTACTCCTGTATAATCTGACAAATCTTTACTCTTAAAAAATATTCTTTGTTTAAGGACATATGCCAAAGATTCTTTGTAATCCATTGATATCCTCATTTCTTAAACAGAAATTTGTTCCAGATGCTATTTTTTTTCCAGACAAGATACTGATATTATATTCTTTCCTTATAAATTAGTGGAATAGTAGGTCTCAGTTTGGAATATATTAAGAATATTTGGAGAAACAGCAAAACTGGGAATCAAACTGTTAAGTCGAAGGCCTTGTGTTTCTAACATACCAAGCAATCTTTTTTTTTTTTAAGATTTTATTTATTCATTTGACAGAGAGAGAGAGAGAGAAAGAAAGAACGAACGAGAGCACAAGCAGGGGGAGCGGCAGGCAGAGGGAGAGGGAGAAGCAGGCTCCTCGCTGAGCAGGGAGCCCAGCAGGGGGCTCGATCCCAGGACCTCAGAATCATGACCTGAGCCGAAGGCAGATTTTTGCTGCTGAAGAAGTTGTCTGGGCCATTTCTTTTCCCCTTTCATCCATGACCATACTTTGGTCCCCGGTTTCCCAGTAGCTCTGGCCAGAGTGGCCAGTTGATATGTCTGGGTCCTTGTCCTTTATTAATTGTCTTTTTCTCAATCATTAGGGAACAGAAACCTTATGCCCAAACTGAGAAGGAGTTAGGTAGAGGCTCAGGGCTCTCCTTTCACTTGCCCCTCCTGTCCCTTTTAACATAACATTTCAACTTGATGTCCCAGTATCACAACTTAGTGATCACAGGGAAAATAATCATCAATGTCAGAGATGTGGTAGACTATAAGCTATACATGAAATCACCTATACAAATTAGAAAACGGTGATAGCGAAGAAAATTACTAAGTTTCTGAGAAAAGAGAAAGTCAAAATAAAGCCAGATTAGGATCCCATTTTATGGAGACACTTACCACTACCAACTTCAAAATCTCTTTCTTCCAGCTAACCACACCTATGCTGTCATATCAATTTCTTTTTATGCAACATTTATGTTTTCCCTTTCTTCTGCCAGAATGGATTTCTGACATCCTGGAACTCTTGTGGTGAGCAGTTCCCTAATAACGTGTATAATCTTTCCTAATACTATTTTTTAATCATCAAACCATAATTTTTCTAAGGACTGTTAAACCCTACTTTTCTAAGGTGTTCTTAGGAGAATTAAAATGATGGCTGCAGGGTAAAACTCTCGAGAGCTGAAACAAAGAACTGCTTCCTGAGGGTTCACAAGCTAAACTATAATCTTTCCCATCACTCATGCAGGCCACAAGTGCCAACATGGCATCTATCCCCAGATTTTAAATCTCTCCTCTGGGTAGTTGTTGTGATACCTGTTATTTTATCCAAATTCAGCTCGTTATCACATCTTTGGATATTAATACCAAGAGTTTAAACAAAAAGTGGCTGTGTGAATCAGTTCCTGGTGTGATGATAATCTTTTTCTTTTGTTATTCCCTGAGAATGGATTCAGATTTCTGGTAAATGGACTCTATTAGAGGATTCTCATTTAGCTGTGGCACCTGTTTGATTTAAGTAAACTAAAAAGAACTAGTTTGCAACCCATACCTCTCTCAGATACAATCTTCCTCATACAATCTATTTCAGCTACTTAGAGGGAAGAAAAGAGAGGTTTTGGATTTAGAGGGACCTCTCATCCTATCAAATCCAAACTTGGACATTTCAAGAAAAGATCTCATTTTAATATATACCACATTTATTTGCTTGTGTTTGTAATTTTTTTTTTTTGCTTTTTTCTCCCTTTTTTTTTGTTGAGGCAAAAAAAATTATTTTTTCTTTTGTTTTTCTACCTGTTTTGTTTTTGTTTTTATTTGTATGTTTTGTTTAAAAGGGGAAACTTTAAATGAGAATATTGATGCCAGGACTGAAACCATTGTGGATTCTTTTCCTTTTTATGTTATTCTAGTCTTTATTAGAAATGTACACAGATATTTACTATCTTTTGGCTAGTTTTGTAGCTCAAGATCATTTTGAAAATAGTTATTAAAAATTACTTTTGTAATTGTGAAAAAGTCACTATCTCACAAATATTTACTAGGGTAAATCAATCTTACCCTTTATTAATAAGAAATATACTTTATTACCTTCCCAAAATGGATTTTTTCATTGAAATCATAAGAAAGCAGAATTAAATTTTTAAAAATTAGTGAAAAATTTGCAGAAGTGAATTTTCTAGCTCCACGGAGCTAAGGTTCTGTAGCAACAGGGGGTGCAGTGGAGGAACATGGACTTTAGGACTAGACAGACTAGGGTTTGAATCTGGCTGCGTGTTTGTGGACAGTCAGTCTTTCAAACCTTTCAGAAAGGGCCTCAGTTTCATCATGACCAGAGTGAATCTAGCAACTCTACTGCACAATTTTGTTATGAAGACCATATGAAAGAACTCATGCTTGGCCTACATTAGGTCCCACTGGGAAGTGCAGGGAAGGCTGAGGGGACCTTTATGAAAATGGCCCAACTGTCCATTGACTGATAAATGGATAAAGAAGATTGTGTTTGTATATTTTATATTATATACATATATATAATGTATGTATGTGTGTGTGTATATATATACATATACATAATGAAATATTACTCAGCCATAAAAAGGAATGAAATCTTGCTGTTTGCAATGACATGGATGGAGCTAGAGAGTATTATGCTAAGTGAATTAAGTCAGAGAAAGACAAATACCATATGATTTCACCCATATGTGGAATTTAAGAAACAAATGAGCAAAGGGAGGAGAGAGAGAGAGAGACAAACTAAGAAACAGACTCTTAACTCTAGAGAACAAACTGATGGTTACCAGAGGGGAGGTGGGTGGCGGGGATGGGTTAAATAGGTGTTGGGGATTAAGGAGTATACTTGTGGTGATGAGCACCCAGTGTTGTATGGAATGTTGAATCATTGTATTGTACACCTGAAACTAATATTATACTGTATGTTAATTAACTGGAATTTAAATAAGAGCTTAAAAAAAGAAGAAAAGAAGAGAGAGTGCCCCACAAAGGACAGCTAGGGAATGCCCTGGGAACAGTTATTTTCTGGGAACTGGATGAAGACCTTGGCATTGGGAGGTATGATTCCAAACAAAATACCAAACAAAAATATATTTAATAGATTCTAAGATTTTTTGTTTCTGTTTTTTAGAGATGGGGAGGAGAGGAGGGGCAGAGGGAGAGAGAATCTTAAGCAGGCCTCATGCCCAGCTCAGAGCCCAATGTGGGGCTTGATCCCATAACCCTGAGATCATGACCTGAGCTGAAATCAGGAGTCAGATGCTTAACAGACTAAGCCACCCAGGTGCCCCTAATATGTTAATTTTAAGCCACATTGTTGATTTGATTACCTTTGAAGATAAAAGGTAAAATTAGCACATTAAATGAACAAAGAGAAAGACACATTATGATTTGAAAATCATTAGAATGGGTGTATCTGGGGGCACCTAACAAGCAAAGTGCATTATGGAATTAAGGAAATGTGCTATTTTTGGGCATCACAACTGGTATGCTAGGCATTAGCTCTACTTCTGAGAGAAGCTTCAGATAGTAGTGTTAAGCCAAGATGCTAGTTTTCCAAGATATGCCAGATGGAGTTTACTTCAGTTCAATTCAGATATTTGTTGATCCCTGCTATGTGTTAGGCCCTGTACTAGGTGGCGGGGACACAGCAGTAAATAAGACAAAACACAGTTCCTCCCTTCCCAGAGCTTAAAATGATCAAACAAGTAATTCTGAATGTGATGGATATAATGGAAGGGGACATACAGGTGCTTTGAAAGTGTAGGGTGTGGGAACTATGCTACACATGTTTGTAAATAATGTATATAACCTGTGGGCTAAATCAATCCCATGAAGAGATGCTGAAGTTATTGAGACTGTAAACTAGAGATGAAAAGGCAAAGGGAGGCGTTGTTACTGTATGTAATGGTTTTTTGTTTTAATAAAAGGTTCGTTGGTTGGGTATTTAGCCAGAGAACAATAAATAATAATAACAGTAACAATGCTAAGCTCTATTGAGTGCTTACTATGTGCTAGGTGTTGTAACACATTTATGTTGCATCTCATTTGAGCTCCACAGCAAATACCTCTCCTTTATGAAGGAGAAAGCTGAAGTTTAAAGAGATTAATGGTGTAAAAAGCTACAGGGAGTGGTGGGACAGGACCAGAGCCCAGATTCAGATTTAATCATTTGTCATGTGGGCGATTTCTGTTTCTCCATACTTGTTGTAGTTGTTTTATGTTTGAAAAGTTTGTGATTATTGCAGGGGTTGCAAACTCAATGACTCCAGGGCCAGACAGGTAACAGAGATGTAGATGGAAGACAGTAGGAGTGATGTTCAGCACTGTGAGTGCTTTTCTGAACCAAAGGCGTTCAAACATTCAAATGTGGATTTACTTAAAAGAGGGACCAACAGAAGAATCTGTAGGCCCTTCATCCCCAGGAAATCAGGTTGGTGGGGAAGACTTGTTTATAGATTTTTCATATGTTAACTCAACCCAATAGTCATTTGTATAACGCTTATCATCTAGCAGTGTGTGTGTGTGTGTGTGTATCTAAAGCTATAGCGTGGTGGGCTGGGAAATGCTTGGGCTTTGGAGGTTTTAGGCACACCTGGTTTGAATTTGGGCACTGGTGTGTGATTTTTTTTTATTTAAAAGATTTTATTTATTTATTTGACAGAGAGAGACACAGCAAGAGAGGGAACAAGCAGGGGGAGTGGGAGAGGGAGAAGCAGGGGGAGTAGGAGTGGGAGAAGCAGGCTTCCAGCTGAGCAGGGAGCCTGATGTGGGGCTTGATCCCAGGACCCTGGGATCATGACCTGAGTGGAAGGCTGACGCTTAATGATTGAGCCACCCAGGCACCCCTGCTGTGTGCTTTTGAACAAGTTGCTTAACTTCTCTGAACCTTGTTTTCTTCATAAAATGTTGTTGAAAGGTTTAGGAATAATATCCATTGACTTCTTAGAACTGTGCCTGGCGATAGTGGACACATAGTAAGCAGAAGTTGTTGTTTTTATTAATATATTTGTTTTCCTTACTGTTAGTTCTTTTTAGGCAGCTCTTAAATTGCATTTATCCCTATCACTTAGCACTTAATTGACCTTGTACACTATCTTTGCCAATTTGGTCATGTCAAAATTCTTTTCAGTAAGTAATGATAGCCATCAAAAACTTGAGGTGGATGAGAGTGAACTGTTTTCCTGTAACCATTCTCCTTGGCTATAATCGAAGTAAGTCTCATGTCAAATTTTGCCTTATGCAAAGACATTCATTAAGTAAACATTTATAAGCATGGAACAGTTCATGCAGCCTGTACTGCAGTAGGCTGGGTGAAGCTCAAATCTACGTCTTGTAGGCACTAGAATACCACCTTCCTGGAAAGATTCACTTGAGGCAGGTAGGACAGTAATCTTTGGATCTACTTACCCTCATAGTGGGCATCAGCTAGAAATCTGACCCAAAGGCAAGACACAGGATCTTTTAGGCTCAAGCCTTGGACCATATCCTCTCAGTGTCTTCCTGGATTCTTATCCCTCTTTTATGTAAAGAAAAGTATGAGCAGAAAAATATTCAGCCAATTCACATATCTTAATACGGTTGATTTTGCCAGTGAATCTATTTCTAACACCATAATGCTGATTATCCAACCTCTCATCTCACTAATCAGAACCTATTTCTGAAATTCATTATGGTAATTAGAAAGTCTCTGGTATTGGTAGAGACACCAATAACTTAAGTGCTTGGGTAGTCACCTCTGACACGTGAGCTTTGCTTCTGATTATAGAAGGGTAGCTCCTCTGAGCACAAACTCAGACTCTAGGGCAGTGGTTCTCAACCACGGTGATTTTGCCCCTAAGGAGATACTTGGCAGTGTCCCAAGGCATTTTTGGTTGCCACAACTCGGGGGGGAGGGTGCTATTGACATCAAGTTTATAGAGTCCAGAGTGTTGCTAGACTTCTAACAGTGCCCAGGACAGGCCAGCACAACAAAACGTTATTTGGCCCCAAATGTCATTAGTGACAAGGTTGAGAACCTGCTCTGGAGTGTAGTTTAAACTGACTCACCTGCTTACATCATATGACCTTTTCTATGATGATGTATTTTAAAGTTAAATTACAGGCTTTATAACATTCATCACATAAACTTAATGGTAAAGACTTGAATGAATTTACTAATTCATTGTAATGTAATACTTGTGGAAGGTATGAATTTAGAGCCTAGCTACTTAATACCTATGGTAGACCCAATAAATAGCATATAAAAGCTTTTTAAAAATGGTAGGCCTTGGTCTTGTCCACCTGGAATGTAGGGATGGATTTCCATTGCCCAAGTAGTGCTCCTATAAATTGCTGTCCTTTTTCTTTTTTTAAGATTTATTTATTTTAGAGAGAGAGCAATCACGAGAGCAGTGGGAGGGGTGAGGGGGGGAGAGAGAGAGAGAGAAAATTCTCATGCAGAATCCCCACTTAGTGTGGAACCTGATGCCTGGCTTGATCCGAGGACCCTGAGACATGACCTGAGCTGAAATCAAGAGCTGGACACTTAACTGATTGAGCCACCCAGGCGCCCCTATAAATTGCTATCTTAGTGGACACTCTTGCGCTACTGAGTTGTCAGGCTTTTTATTTTACTTCAGTATATTAAACTTAACAGTAAATGCCTGTAGTGGGACTAAGGCTATGGAAGGGGTACACCAAACAATAAGATAGTCTTTGGCCTGGAGGAGTTTACAGCACAGAAGAAATCACGTACAACATACCTTTAGCAAGGCCTCTTCCAATTATAATGTCCCAACAACCTATGATTGTAGAAATACCAATAGTTTACCCTTGTTTCACTCCATATGAAACCAGGAAGCTCCACTCATTGACTTTTGTATTATTTCCATGTGGTCTGAGCCATATAGCCCTGTACATGTCTTGCCAAAGTACTACCAGATAGTAGTGATGTAACTATTATGTATTTTATCTAAAAAAGCAAAAATAAATAAAAACCACTGGTGTTCAAGAGAAATGGACTCTGAAAAACTAGATGTTTTAAAAGGAGATGCATAGAAAGAGAAAACTCAGCAATTTCACTGTATTGTGAAAATGCCACATTTACCTCTTAAACTCTGTAACGAAGGAAATGCTCAACACCATCATCAACACTGTTGGAGTCTCCAGTTTCTCTTTTTGCTTTTTTGGGTGGATTATCAGCATGCCTTAATTGATCACATGTAATAATGTGTCTTAGCATTAGCAGCCTTAGCTAAAGGAATGCCCTTAGGATAACCAAGTACCCATCTCTCCATCATTTGCCTTCATTGGAGATGGAACTCAAGGCTGTATGGGTGGCTACGTAATTACTGATATGTCTGCCTGTCGGAATGTGGTCTAAAATATTCTGAACTTAGGAACTATTCAGATCAGACCTCTTGAATGTTGTTTTTGGACACTGATAACTGTGGCATTCTCCAGGGTTTGTAAAACGAGCTCTGACATTGCCAACCATAGATTCCAGCTTTAACTGCGATCTGTTCAATGAGTAACCGTGGTCCAGAGAACATTCATTCTTTTTTTACAGCTTGATTCCATTAATTATTATTTTTTAAATTGGGGTTTCACTTGGCTATAAGTAGGTAATTTTATGGAAAGAGGTAAAAATTTGGTCAGCGGGGGAGTGGAGGGTGGGAGGAAGGTAAAAATAGTAATCAGGTTTGAGATCCGTTGTATTTTTAGCATTATATTAGCCAAGAATTGGAGTTAGTTTCCTTTGAGCCGATTAAGTTACATGTCTATTTGATGAATAAACTTTGCAGAAATAGCAAAATTTGTCCCTGTGTCACTTGCAAATGATTTATTGTCTTATTTAATATTTTTATGTATCAGTGGTATATGTTTTAAAAGTCCCAGCCAAAGTCTATATTCCAGCACTGCCTACCTTTCATATTCTTCTGGGCAGAACATTAAAAAAGAAAAAAAAAAAAGGTTCTATAGTACATAGTATAAAGAAATTTCTCAGGAATAATTTGTTTTTCTAAAGCCAGTTTTAAATGAATTCTCAAGGCTTTTGGCAAGTGTAGACTGGTGTCAAGGAAAATTAGAATCCTAGACCAGTAAAACCATCATGACTTCTAAGAGTCAACGATCATACCTCGATGTTCCAAAGCATCAGGTGATTTGGCCAATTAGCAGGTCTCTTTTTATGAAGACAAATCATGTGTGACTGAAATTTTTTTTTTTTTTTACTAACAGGTACATTTTCCCTGTTGTTTTAATAGCTAGCCCCAAATGATAACATGGTTAAAAATGTATTCTAATCCTGGGTTTGGTTTAGGAATTTCAGCTAAATGCTTGTTATAGGGGAATGCTAGGTTTTTACTTCATGAGAAGTGTAATAGAATGTAATCTAGTCCCCTGTCCTATTTATACAAAATAACACAGTAGCAAAAGTAGCTAAGAATTAGATGCTTTCTATGCCTTCCAGTTAAAAACCTAGGGTTCTCTTTTATCTAGTTAAAAGTTGAGCACACAGATATAATAATGAAGCACTTCTTACATGCTTATCTGGCATTTGATTCATCACGCCCTTTCTCTTTTCATTTTGAACCTTATTTCACAGTTTCTGTTAAAAGAACAATTCTTTTGGATACAAATTGGATCTTTTCAGCCAAAGTAAAAGTTTAGACATGGTAAATTTTTTCTTCTTCCTTATTGCAGGGGCTTTCCCATGTTGGAGTCTGCAGCAAACACTATCACAAGTAACATTGTTTGTGGGAAGTATGCCCTTTTTCTTGCCTGCTTCCAGATCTCCCCTAGACTGAAAGTGTGTCTTTCTGACCAAAGGGCAGCCATGTGAACAAACAATTCATTTCAGCGGTCATTATAGCTGTCTGTAGCCTGGTGTTAGGCAGCTGTGGCTAAAGGTGAACTGAAGCAATTTTTTTTTTTTTAAGTAGATGACAGATATATTGAGGTAGATCTGTTGTTTCCATGTGACATCACTTGGGTTCCATTCAAATTGGGAGCCTGACAATGCCTGATTGAGTATGTCTAGGATTTAAGAGGCAGTTTAGTTTTGCTGGAGTTTTAGGTGGACTCTGAGGTTCATTAATTCAGCCAGCACTTATGGGACACCCACTGTTTACCGAGTATTAGAAAATGGAGGGCATGGTGGGGACTTAATGATTGCTCTTTTTACACTGGAAGTTTCTGGGCTGAGTATGAGTTTTGTTTTCCCTCTGCCTTTTCATAGTGTACCTTATAAACATCTTATTTAAATCACCAAATTCTCCAGCATTTTCAATAAGGTATTTAAAAAAACCCCAACATCTAGCTCCCTGATTAACAAGCCTCAGAGGATTTTTAGAGAACAAGTCATAGCAGGCAAAGTTGTATGTTTGTGTGTGTGTGTTTTAATAGAATTGCTGAAGGAATAAAAAAAGGAATCCAATACATGTAACCTTGCATGGTTTTTAGTATATATCTGATACATGGTCTCATGACATTTTACTTTGAAACTTGATTAAACTTGGCTACAGATGAGCACTGTTCCACTGAGTGACCACACAGAGAGGGCCAGGGAACATTGCAGAATGATCAGCTGTCCTGCATCACCTTAGGAGGTAGTAGTTAGTAGTGTGCCTCAAGTACTGGAGAAGGGTCTTCCTTTTTTCAATGTCATTGTTAACCTAACAGAAAAAGTAGAATTTGCCTGATGTTACTACACTGAAATGAGCCCTCAACTACAGAGTATTAAGAAATAGTAACCAGGAGCCAAACAAATTAGAAATGAATAGAAAGGATGTTAACTGATTGAATACTACTTTATAGATGAAAACTAAGTCTGAGGAAGGTAGAGAAGCCAAAACTGTACAGCTAGTAAGTAGTTGCATTACCAGTATTCATACATATCTAATTGACTCCAAAGTTATTTGATTATTACATCATTCAGAATGTCATTAAGCCCAAGTTACAATATGGTATAACCATTAACATACCAAAATTGTTGCTTAAATAAAGTTGCCTTTATTTGGGTTAATTTATCTACCTTACATGAATTATACTTTCACAGTACTTTTTACTTCTCTTATGATTTTTAACAACTTTTTGAGAAATAATTTATATATATACAGTTCACTCATTTGAAGTGTACAATTTAATATTTTTAGCATATTCACAGGGTTGTGCAACCATTAGGAGGCATTTTCCATTCCCTCCTGTCCACCCCCCAACCCCCAACCCTAAGCAACCACCAGTCTACTTACAGTGTTTATCGCTTTGCCTGTTCTGGACATCTCAAAGATGATACCACACGCAGTCCTTCTGACTGGCTCCTTTAACTCAGCAGAATGTTTTTAAGGTTCATCCATGTAGTGGCATGTGTAAGTACTCCCATCTCTTTTTATGGCTGAATGGTATTCTATTATATAGATATGCCACACATAATTTATCTGTTCATCAGTTGATGGACAGACATTTGAGTTGTTTTTGCTTTTGGGCTGTTGTAAATCATGCTGCTATAAACATTTGTGAACAAGTTTTTGAGTGGACATATATTTTCATTTCTCTGGGGTACAAGCCTAGAATTGTAATTGCTGCCTCATATGGCAACTCAATGTTTACCTTTCTGAGGAACTGCCAGCCTGTTTCCAAAGTGACTGAGCCATATCACATTACCACTAGCAATATGTGAGGGTTCCAGTTTCTCCACATCCTTGTCAACACTTGGTATTGTCCATCTTTTTACCTCTCTCATTTAATTCTCATAGGATTATAATTATAAAATAAATGAGGATTATTCATACTGTTATTTTATAGATAAAAACTCCAAATCAGTAAACATTAAATGAGAAACACAGGAAGTGGCATGGATAATTCAAAACAACATATCATCCAAAAATAATTTAAATGTTTTTGAATCTGGCACTTACAGCTATGTTGGATGTTGGTGATCATATTTCCCGCCCCTACATTTTAAAGGTGATGAACCTAGAGCCTAGAAAAGGGAAGTAAATTGCACAGTGACATAAAGTTTCTCCCTAGGGAAGGCGGTCCCGGCACAGCCTGCTGTATTCAGCCCTAGGGGATGTATAAACTCACCCATATCATATGACTCCGTTTTCTTCACTCATTCATCCATGCTGGCCTTTTATTAAAATAAACCTATCTTAATTCATATGGGGGTATTAGAATATCAGCAAAGAGGAAACCTGCCGTTGGGAAGCTTCTGATAGAATTTGTTCCACATATGCCTATGATGAAATCGATGTGCAGGCAGAAAATCAATGCAGGTGATGTTACTTGGTGACATTTCTTGGGTCAGATTGCTTGGGTATAAATTCTGGCTCTGCTGCTGACTAACTGCTTTGACCCTTTCTGTATTTCTATCTCATTTTTTTTTAATATTTTTTTATTTTTAGAGCAAGAGAGTGCATGCGGAGGGAGGGCAAGGGGAGAGGGAGAATGAGAGAAGCAGACTCCCCGCTGACTGGGGAGCCTGATCCGGGGCTCGATCTCAGGACCCTGAGATCATGACCTCAGCCAAAATCAAGAGTCAGATGCTCAAACAGCTGAGCCACCCAGGAGCCCCTCTGTCTCCTTATTTTTAAAATGGGGGCAGTAATAATTTCTACCTTATAGAATTGTTTTGAGAATAAAATGAGCTAATCTCTGTAAGGAGGCTCCTAGAAAGCCCCAGTTAATGATGACAATTATTATTACATAACATCAACTTGCTTAGACCGCTGAAAAGACTGTAGTCTGTGATTTGTAGAAAATAAATAAATCATCCCTTTTTTTAAAGTAGCTTCACTAAAGGAGCAGGTGTAGTAAATAAATAGCTAATTTCTAAAGTCTTCATAATTTTGAATTATATGGAACATTGTTTTAAGAGAAAAAAAAAACTTCCCATCCTTTACAAATGATGAACTAATTTCCTTATACCATAACTTTGGGCAGAAATAAGCCTGGAAGTTTCAACCTGAGTTGACCTCATGATAAAAGCCCCAACAATGGGGAAATTTAACTACAGCACATATGCCTGTTATGGATGTAATGTATTAGTAGTGTTTTTCCTTAGTATCTTCATTTGATTATCAAGATAAAAACCTACTGGATTATTTTAAGGAACCTACTGTATATATTTGTGTACCATTGCAGAAGAAAAAGCACTCAGTGGGGAATCAGGAGACAGGAGTGGAATCCTGGTGCTTCTCTGCTGTAGTTCCTGACCACGGGCACTAAGCTCATCTGAGCACTAAGCTTCTGTTTCCTCATCTGGAAATGGGGGCTGCAGGGATCAACAGTTCCTATCTCAGAGGGTAGTCATGAGGACCAAGTGATAATCTGGATATAACAGCACTAGCACAGTGCCTGGCCCACAGTCAGGGCTCAGTAAATGACAGCTAAACAGCAATGTAATAGGGTTCTGTGTGCCACACATGAGATTTGGAGGCAGCTTTGATGGTGAGTTTAGGTGAAGGAATTGGACATGTCTGTGTTCACACAGTATGATTCATGTCTGCTCTGCTTTGCTGCTCCTGCTTTCCTGTAACCAATTTTAGAGCCGATCTTGGCAGCTGCAAGTATTTGGGATTAATTTCACACTCACTTTATGAGTTGAGCATTTTCCTGCAAGCTGCTCCCTGGGCCTCTGCCTCATTACTTTGGCATCAACTGATATGGCAGTTGGACATAGATGTCCTTTGGGGTCTCCATTTTATTTGAAAACCTTCAATTCGAAAAAGCAAAACAAAGGCCATCAACACATTTGTGTTTGAAATCGTTAGCATGTATTGTTTCCTAAACCCCTCCCTTTCTGAGTTCTGTTGAACACCAGGGAACACACATCTTGCACAGCCAGTGATGAGCACTGAAAAATCACTCTCCTTCAGATTTAAGCCCTAGCAGCTGGTTGGCCTCGTTTTGCAGTTCCAGGTGAGCAGCGAGATCCTCTAGGCCTTGGTGGGACAGATCTAAATCTTGATGGGTCTACGTTTTCCAGCCCTTTTTACTATGTTAATTCTGCTAAATTCATTTGGCTCTTATGGAGAACAAAGTAAACTTGGCCGTTATATGTAAAACCAAATTGAGAACATGGAGATCTGTTTAGTATTTCATGCTGGCCATTAGGTCAGGAAGATTTTCCTTGGGGGTAATTTACATAAGGAATTGTTTATCCCATTTCTTTCCAATTTCTGTGACCGTTTGGGGATAGCAGACTTTCCACAATGGCACAGAAATATAACCAGCAAGACCGAATCTTAGAAAAACGATGCTTCTCCCAGATTGATGTATTTTGGGCCTTGCTCAGGAAAGATCCTGTGGCTTGGGCTGCTGTCTCACTGAGAAGTCATTCTTCCACCACAGCTGTGTTTAGCAAGTTGGGTGGGTCTATGAACTGACATGCTGTTACACTTAGTAAGAATTTTCCCTTGATAGTGAGGAACGTGCGTAACAGCCTTACTTTAAGTCCCAGCAAATGCCCAAATGTTTACTATGATCGATAGCTGCTTTGAGTGCAGCCTCCATCAGGGAACACCCACACTCTCACAGTACTATAGTGTTACGTGCATGCCCTTCACCTTGACATTCTGCTTCCTCTACAATAGATGCCCAGATTACCTTTTTTTTTTATCCCATCAAATGCTGTTCTCAAACTGGAATATTTGCTCCTTCCTGAACAAGCAGCCTCTACTTTTCTGCTTTAATGCATTTGTTCAAGTTGTTTCCTGCACTTTTAAAGCGCCCTCACTCAACATCTATTCTTGAGGATGAATTTCAGGTACCTCTTGCAGTGGCACGCTGGTAAATATTTAACAACTCGTTCTCTGGGAAGGAGAGGTGTTGGGAGGATTTGTTGATGTTCATGTTGTAAATACTTCTGCCGTGGCTGATTTCAGTCTACCAATGTGAGGTCACTGAATGCGAAGTTGGGAAGAAATGGGCAATAACCCACCATTGCAGTGTTTCCAGCATACAGATACAATAAGCATAAATAACCTCAAGGGCCTAGAGAATAGTAAACAAATAAGGAAGTAACGAGTTTTGAGTATTTATTACCTTTGTTTTGTTGTAACTTATTTAATTTTAAGTTTATGTAGCTTAATTTTTAGTAATGGCCGAGTTTAACAGCTGGTATACAAAACTGAAAATCAAACGACCCATCCTTTCTCTGGAGCCTGTAGGAGCTGGACAAGTTGGTTCCAGCACACCACTGCTTCTTCCTCTACCTTTTCTTTCCTAAAGTGCTCCAGAATCAGTAAGTCCTTTCTCTGAACCTAGAAGGTGCTTCAGGTTGCATGCAGGCTTTGAAGTGAGAGACTCTAAGTTTGAATCCTGCTCTCTCACTTCCTAGGTGATGGTCAGGCTGAGTGCTTAATTTGCAGTTCCCAGTGCAAAATGAAAATGCAGGGCCCTTGTTAAAAGGCCGGAAGAAAGTGCTGTTAAAATAACTACTAAAATACAAAGCTTTTTTCTTTCTTCAGTAGTCTCTCTTTCACACCTTCTGATGGTGTTTTTATTTTCTATTTAATGCCATTCCAAGTAAGGAGAAATTTAAATTTGAAATTGTTACCATGAATTTTAACCATTAATCTTATATTGTGCAAGCCAGTTCTAAATGCAAATATAAGAACATTTAATGCTATGAGTTAATGAGCATTATCTCCTCTTCTCATATGCATGTCTATCATCCCTTCATTGACTTCACTTATAAAACACAAGTTCAAAAATAAAATTATTTAGAATTTCAAGACAGAGGGACTCCTGGGTGGCTCAGTTGGTTAAGCGTCTGACTCTTGATTTCAGCTCAGGTTTTGATCTCAGGGTCATGAGATCATGCCCACATTGGGCTCTGCATAGGGTGTCAAGCCTGCTTAAATTCTCCCTCTCTCTCCCTCTGCCCCTCCCCCTGCTCACACTCTCTCTCTAAGAAAAAAAAGAAGAAGAATTTCAAGACAGAGACAGCAGGGCATTTAAACCAAGCACGGAGCCCTTCTAAGCATGGGTGTTGCATCCCTGTGAACAGTACTGGACAAATTCCTTACATCTGCTGAGCCTTAGAGGCCTCATCTGTAAAATAGAGATCATTCCAAGTGGGTGGAGGTGTGGGGATTGAAGGCACTGACACCTGTATGGCACAGCAGAATGTTTGGCATGTAGTCTGTGCTCACTTAATTACAGGGATTATTATTAACCTAACAATTATATTAATGTCATTCTCCTTTATCATCCATAGGGTCTTCCCTACAATGTCAACATTTGCCTCTGAAGTTTTTTCCTTTCTCCATTATAAACTCTCTGAAGGTAGAGATTAGATCTGTCGCCATTGAATACCCTAGAGTGCTTCCTGCAAATTCTTGCATATACCTGGCACTTAGGAGGTGTTTATGACCTTGATCTTTGTGTGATTTGGGCTTATCAACAATAAAGCATCTGTGTCATTATATGATGGTCCTCACCATGAGGCTTAATTGGTAACACTCACAGGAAGAAAAAAATATAAACAGACTTTAATAGGAGTTAGTTGTAATCATGGTGAGGGTGGGGGAAGAAGCAGATGATTCCAGGTGTTTTGGTTTAAGGAAAGTGGCTCTGTCTCTTAGAGGGGACTTCTTGAAGGAATAGGGAAGGGATGAGTTCCAAGCCTCATTTGAGTAAAAGAGGCCTCAGGGATATTAACTCTGGCCGATAGTAATCTGTCCCTTTGCTAACTTCTTTTACACTTATTTTCTGTTCTGCACAATTAGGACATTATTTCAGTAATGTTTCTTTCCACTAATTGGTTGTGTATGTATGTTTCCTGTCCAACAAATTATAAGATCCTTATGGACTATAAGATATCATGTACTTTTCTGAACACCTATGGAAAGGAAGTAGCACAGTATTAGGTACATAGTAAACAATGCACTTTTTTGTAATGCTGACCTTGGTCCAAACTCCCAGGGCTCCCTGGAGAACTGAATGTGAATTGTGATTGTCTTTTCTATCTCCTGCAACCCCTCAACCAAATGGCAAAGAATCTTGGTCTGCCCAGCATTGTCAGGCAAGGACCTTCAATCGCTTTGTCTTTTCCGAACCTGTATCTCTTTTCCAGCATCTCCCAGATATTCTGAGGACTGTCCCCCTACAGCCCCTGTTGCTACATGGAATTTGGGAGACCACACAGCTGTAAACTCTTACTTGTTTGATGATTTTTTAACAAGCCCTTTGGGCCAGTGTCAATAAGCCATGAAATATCACCAAATGGTTCATGTGCACTAGAGTTCTGAAAGTCATCTAAGCTCTAGTTCCTCAAGCTGGCAGGGACTGATAGAAAGGAGCTCACATTGCCCTGGCTTTTACTATTCCTGTTCTGGGGGCTGTCAGTTCATTACTTTTAATGAGCACAAAATTCACCAAGACATTAAAATAAAACACCAATGGGCAGTCTTGGATGTTCCATCCAATTGTTGCTTTAGTTCTTTTTTCCATAGGATTATTCAAGAGGTTAAAAAAAAAAAAAAAAACCAATTCTACTCCTGCCAATTTTATCCTAAGTAGATTTGGCATTGTAAAGCTAACACACCCTGAGCACTTTTTTTTTCTTTCAGGTCCCTGTGGGCTAGTGCCTGACATTTGTGTTAAAAATGACATTACTCAATTGGTCAAATGTTTGAACATTATCTACCTTTTGGTTATAATAAAGAAATACTGGATATCCCAGCATCATGTAACATGTAAAGAATAATAATCAGAGGCAGTTATTTTCTGAAGAGTGTGTAATGAAGTCATTATTTTAAATTATGTGGCAAATGCGGTTATTTTGATATTTTTTAATCAGTCTCGGTGGCTAGTAATAAAGACTATTGTAACCGTATTTGAGGTTACTTATATTATCATATATTGTAGAAGGTCAATTGATGGTGAAGCAGACACTGAACAATGTCCCCATTAAGCTGATTTCATGGATATTTTCATCTCCTGGCCATATGGGTTTGGAATTACCTTAGGGATTTTTTTTTTTTTTTAAAGAAGGAAGTGAACAGATGAATGATAACTATTTTATTACTCAACATAGCTTGTGTTTGTGGGAGACAAAGTTCATCAATTTGTTTTAAAGAAAAACAAGAGTGTGCCAAATGTAATTTGTTGAGGGCTCAAGAATTGTGAAATTATCCCTAACTGAAGTTTGTCATTTCTGCAGGTAATCGCTCTAGCAGATGCAGTAGAGGAAAACCAAGACAATCTGTTCCAGTCATTCACCAAGCTGAGAAGTGCCACCCAGCTAGTGATTCTGCTGATTGGGCTGTGGCAGAAGCTTAGTCCTGACCAGGTTGCTATTCTGGAAGCAGCATTTCTGCCACTGCAGCAGGACACTCAAGAATTGGTAAGGACCCACAAGCCTGCAGTGGTAACAGCCATCATTATTGAAAAGAGTGTGGTTTTGGGAAGATCTCACATGGCTATCATGTTTTCTAAGGTATCAGATGGAGGCTTTTTTTTTTTTTTTTTAACCGAGATCCTGTTTTTCTTTTCTTTAAACCATAATAAAAATGTCAAATAAAGGCCTTTTTTTTCTAGAGCTATTTTAAAAATAGGTATATAGTCCATTTTTATGTGGTGTTCAGTCTATTTTTTATGTGCTCTTCAATCACTTAGAAGCCAGGGAAATAGTCATTTGACTGCCTGAGCGATGGCAGTAAACCTTCAGATTAGCTAATCCTTTCCTTTTCCACCAGAGAAAACAGTTCAGCCATTTTAATTTGCTCAATGTTCTTAAATTTAAGTGTTACTTCAAGGGTTAGGGAGAGCTGAGATAGCCTTGTTAAATGACAGGAATATTTTGTTACATTTATATAGTTCTTTGTATATAATGTATAAACTCCTTTACTCTTGGCTCTTTGAGTAGGCAGTTTAGAACCAAACGGGAAAATGAGGGTTCATATTTGGAGTTTTTGGTGAAAGATTATATGAGTAAAAACGTCTTAGAGCCCTTGAATTTTAGAGCTTTATATGACTACCAGGTGTCATTTTTGGGGAACTTTTTGCATGCTTTTATATACAAACAAATAATATACTTTTGGAAATTAGAGACCCCTGGACTTATTTTCTGTATTGGAAGAAACCATTTCAAGAAAAAAGTCATTTCAAATCCATTTTTAAGCACAACTATGAGAACATAGGACTAAAAATAATAGTACTAAAACTAACATTTTTGAGTGCTTACTAGGTAGGCACTAGGTGGTATTTTAAGTGTTTCACAAGGATTATCTCATTTAATCTTAAAATGGCCAAAGGTAAGGTAGTTAAGGTACTGTTTTCATCCCCATTTTATATATGAAAATTTTAGGCTTTGAGAGTTAAGTACCTTTTGGAAACTAGTGGGTGGTAGAGCCAGGATTTGGGCCCAGGTCTGGCTGCTTTCAAAGCATATATTTTTAACCAATACACTGTATTTTAGCAAACAAAGTCATGAACAAGATTTTGAAAATCACAGGCTTTGTCAGTTGAATGTAATTTTCTAAGGATTGTCAGATGAAAAAAAAAATCAAACTATATTTTATGTCCTAAACAAAATACTAATAAATAAATTGCAAGAAAATTTAGAGTACACCTTTTTCTTAGATTGAGAAAGTAAAATTACTGCTAAAATTGATTTTTGAGACGCTAGGAATAGGGACATTGTAGTAATAGAAAACAATACAATTAGGAGTGTATTAGCAAGAATGATAACTATGAACTCAGATTTAGCAGTCAGAAAGACGTGGGTGGCCTCAGTTCCTGGTTCCACCACTTGATGCTAAAATCCTTCTGATCAGGTTTTCTAGCTGTTCTAAATCTCTGCTTCTTTAGCTCTAAGCTGGAAGCAATAATAGGACCTATGCAATATTGAATAAGAATTAAATGAGATAATGGAATAGAGTGGAATTATATCTTACTCATTTTTATTTTCTCAGCATCTGGCACAATGCCTGACCATAGCACAGTCAATATTTGTTGGGTGAATGACTGGAGAGAAGGGTGAAAGCTAATAAGAGCTAATAAGAGCTGACTTGGCAGAACAGAGGTAGTAGATATAATCTGGAGCATGAAGGATCAGGGCAGGGCCAGCTGTATAACTTACAGGGCCCAGTGCAAAATGAAAATGTAGATCCCCTGTTCAAAAAAGTAGAGAAAAGTGCTAAAGTGTTGTTAAAACAGATACTAAAACAAAGCTTTTTACTTTCTGCCATCTCTCTCTCATCATGGTGCTTTATTTACTATTTTATGTTGTTCTTAATGAAGAAAAATTAAAAATTTAAGTTGTTAGCATGAATTTTACCCTCAATCTTTAGAGTGTGCAATGCCAGTTTTCATATAAATATAAGAGCAGTGACCCTATATGCAGAATCACCAAAATTATGTAATTTGTATTTTGTAGCTCATGCATGCATATGTATTTTGTTCTTAAAGAACTTGTGAATCACTGCACAAAATTAACTTTTATTTTCACTTCTTTATATGCACACATCTACCAACACTTTCCACCTTCAGCTTACTGATGAGTAAGGAAGGAGAGAAAGGAAAAGGAGCTCTGTGTTACTCTATTTCCCCTTCCTTCTGTTACCATTTTCAGTGTAATAGTTGGATAATACAGGGAAGTAACAGGAGTGTAATGGACTGCCTTGGTCATTCCTGTTTCTTTCTTCATTCAAAACAAGTTTCGGTGCAAATGAAAAGCCTTGAAGGGAAAATTCTTTCAACTTTCTTCTGAATGTGGTGAGATTAGAAGGTGTGTATACTCGTTATGTCCATCGAAGTCATTAATGAGACAGGACATTTGATAAAAACATAACTTGGAGAAGAATGAATCAAGAAAGACATTTTAATACTGCTTGTTACGCTCTTCATCTTTAATTAGGTTGTGGTATTCACTTTGGACTTATACTGTTGAGACAGCTTATATATCTGGGGAAAAAAGGAATCTTTTTTCATTCTTTAAGACGTACGCATGCAGTATGTGGTTTTGACATGCTAGTTCACAATCCCCCACGTTATGCCTTTAGACCTCACAAATAAATGTTATGTGATGGGTATCCCACTGAGATGTGAAAATGAAATATGCAAACCTGAAATAACTTGGAGGGAGGGTGAGGCGGGGAAGAAAGGAGTCTGACCAGAATGTTGAAAATATATCCCATATTGAAGTTATTATGATACCACAAAAATCTGAATGTAATTTAGATGGTTTGGTTGAAAGTGGATGGCAGAGTACATGTGTGAGGGGGAGAACTTCAGACATGTGGACAACATTTTCAGAAGAGACTCTCAGTTCAAGGTCAGATGTCCCCACAAGTATTGAAAAGTAGAAGAAAGTACTCAGAAGAGGTTTTATTTATGTTTCAAATAGCACTGCATAATGGTTTGTTGTATTGTTATTGAGATAGCATGTGTCACAAAGGCAGGCAAAATGCCCTAGTTCCCTCTGGAATATTTTCTTACTGGCATCGGATTCACAAAGCAAAAATATTTATAATTTATTATTACTAATGAAAAGGAACGTTCTTCACACTATATTATCAGTAGTTTTTTTTAAAAAAAAAAATACCATCTCATTTGGAACAGAATTCATCATTGTTTTCTTTGATCTGTTTCTTTAGTGATGCTTTTCTGTTTTTGCCACTTCTTATAACTGTTTTGGGGCAAATAAATGCTGGTATTGTGGAATATTACACGTGACTTTTCCAAGGTGCTGAAAGTTATATATGCCAAATGTGTTTTTTTTAGGGATACTTCCCTTCACTTTAAGAAAGACATTAAGTGTTTTCTTTGTCATCTCCAAAAAGAGCTCTTAAACTCAGTTCCATCAGTGGATTTGATAATAAATATGATATTGTCCCTGCCATCTTCCTGTCATGATAGAGAGGTTTTGCCCCAAATAGTGTATTCTCTCAGAGTACCTGATGCGTCAATTCTAAAATGAATTGTTTTCTTACTTTCAGGTTAGGGGCTGAGGAGATTTCAGAGTATTCGCAATGCAGAATTTAAACATGTTTAAATTGTTTAAACTGACCCTTTATCTGTTTGAAGCTCTATGGAAAATATTATCTCTACTTAGGTCAGTGAGGGCTGGGTTACTGGTTTGAGTCTGAGAGAGTGTTTAATTGTGATAGTACATGTATCTCCCTTTCATGATGTATAAAAGCCAAAAGCTGCAAAACTATACATACCTCAGGATTGACTTGAAGTCTTATCCAGTCATTTATGCATTCAATGAATATTTATTAAGCATCTGCTGTGTTTCAGGCAGTGTTGTAGGCTTTCAGCATATTTCAATAAACAAAACAGAGTTGGATCCCATCCTTTTGGATTTACATCAACATTTTAAGCAGATTCCAGTCACATTCAGCCATAAACATATTGGCTGTCTGATATGTTAGCTACTTGCCAAATGTGGCTATTTAAGTTGAAATTTTCATAAATTAAAGTGAAATAAAATTTCATTTCCTCAATTTCACTAGCTATATTTCAACTGCTCAATAGCCACATGTGGCTACCATTAGTGGCTACCACATTGGAAAGTGCAGATATAGAACATTTCCTTCACCACAATAATTTCTATTGCATAGTACTCTCCGTCATTAAAAGAGAAAGGGTTTTGTCAATTGGGTTGACAACTCAAGCACATATTAACAAATTAATGAGAGAAGGGTAGGATGCTGACATTAAGTTATGCCACCGTGTTTGCTTTAGCAGCCCTTATTCCTGATAGTCTGGTATCATCTTCCTGGTCACATGTGCAATAACCAGGCTTTCTTCAGGGAGATGAATGCATCTACACAAAAGGGAGGCAATAAGCTGGTGCAAGTGCTGCTATTCCCCCTTCACATGACCTTGGTAGACATTATAATCATCCCAGATTCTTTCCTGTTGAGCTGGCAAAATGACCTCAGAATCCTTTTGAATACAGCATTCTAGGTAGTCACTATCACTTGCAGTTGGTATGTGGATGAATCCTCTTTGCCCTTCCTGATCTCTGTACAAATCTGCTTCTCATTTTCTTAGCAAACAGCTTAGATGACTAAGATTCTTTCACATAAAGTCCAGAAGATGGCAAGAGAGCAAAGAGGAACAATATTGTTATTTTCAAATGGGCTTTCTATGACTTCTGCTCTAAATGTTCATTTATGTTCCACCTGACTCCAGAGGAATCTCTAAGGAAAAGAGCAACAGTGCGCTGGTTTGGAGACCTAAGTACACACAGTCCTAGAGTTAGAAGGAGTATTACTGGCACATTGTATAGCATTTTGCCTTACTTTTTCTTTTCTTTAAAAGTGCATTTAGTATCTTTAGTAGATGTTATCTACTGTTTGAAAAAGAAAAGCTTTATTGTGCTCTTAAGAGTTTAACAGTTACCTTCCCTAGTATTGAACTTTCAAATCCCCTGAGAAAGTTAAGGTGGAAACTCACATCAGTGAAGGGAGGAGATTTGGGCCTTCAGCCTTAGTTTTTGATTGATTATTCCTTTGACAAACTGATATGGAAGGAGAAACTTATTTTTAACATGTTCACATGGTTCATGTGAGAAAACAGATGTTTATAATAGGAAATCCTATTGTGTGGAGAGACTTACCAAGGCTCACTTACAAGGCTTGAAGGCTTCTACGTCACAGGTCAGGTTTGATATAAGGGCCATTGTGCCTCCTGTCTGGATTGAGTGATGACTGAGATGGCTAATCGTTGCTGTTATTAATGACCTCTTCTTTTTTTTTTTTAATTTTTTTATTGTTATGTTAATCCCCATACATTACATCATTAGTTTTAGATAACCCCCCCCAGAACCCTCAGTTTGTTTCTCAGAGTCCATCGTCTCTCATGGTTCGTCTACCCCTCCGATTT
>NC_138380.1:39338494-39366673 GCF_054177405.1 Leptonychotes weddellii | reverse complement strand
GATCTGCCGCTTGTTGGGTCCCTGCTGGAGGAGCAGGGGCCCTACTGTGCCATGGATCACGGTTTATGGCAACGCCGAGCTGAGAGCCCACGCCTCGGCTCCATCTCTGCAGCTGCCTTCCCTGTTCCGGCACCTGGGAGCTCTGCTGCACTCAGGCACCCCCGGTCTTTCTGTGACCCTTAGGGTACTGAGACCACACTGTTCCGCAAGGGTTCCACCCCCCGCTTAGCCACCGGAGTGACGTCCCTCAGCGGAGCAGACTTCTAAAAGTTCCGATTTTGTGCTCCGCGGCTCTATCACTTGCCAGAAGCGGCCCACAGAGGCCCCTCCCCCACCGTCTATCCTCCCAAATATCGCCTCGGATTAACTTCTCCGCACGACCTACCTTCCAGAAAATGGTCGCTTTTCTGATGAGAGAGTTGTTGCTATTCTTTTCTTCGATCTCCTGTTGAGTTTTTAGGTGTTCAGAATGGTTTGATCCCTATCCAGCTGAATTCCTGAGACCAGACGAAATCCAGGTCTCCTACTCCTCCGCCATCTTGCTCTGCCCTCTCAAGTATTCTTAATAGTGAGTCCCTGAAACAAGCAACTATAATTCAGACTCATCAGAGTCAAGTCTGACCATTGTTATGTTTCAGGAGTCATGGTGTCCTAAGACCATTCCTAGGTGTCAGTTTCAGTAGTTTATGCAGGTGATTAAGGCTTTTTTTTTTTTTTAAGATTTTATTTATTTATTTGAGAGAGAGAATGAGAGAGAGAGCTCATGAGAGGGGGGAGGGTCAGAGGGAAAAGCAGACTCCCTGCTGAGCAGGAAGCCCGATGCGGGACTCGATCCTAGGAGTCCAGGATCATGACCTGAGCTGAAGGCAGTCGGTTAACCAACAGAGCCACCCAGGCACCCAGGTGCTAAAGCTTTGATGGACTCTTCTGAAAGTTTGACTCATCCAAACTGGCATAGATCATATGCAGTAAAATCTTATTTAATTATATGCAGATTATTCATTTGAGTCCAGATACTGATTTAAATTTTGGTTCTGTGAATATGTTAATTGTGCCCATAAATTTTCTGGGAGAAGACCTCATATGATATTTTCTAAAGCCCAGTTTAGTAAAAGGAGCCTAATGTGATCTGATGACAGTAGATTGCAAGACATACAATGAAATGGGAAAGAAGTGCTCTGTAGCATAGTGGTCAAGATTTATTTTTTAATTTCATTAGTTTTCTTAGGATGAAAGTAACTTTTCTTTACTTAAAAACAGCAAACAAATATGCAAGCATATATACCAACCCATCTAAGTAACTATCGTATATGAAGCAATTGTGGTGGTTTAGATCTCAGGCTGATCTCTGAAAATATTACTTGTGTTTTCCCTGGTTGCTATGACAGATGTTAATTTTCAATGTCATCTTAGGAAAAGGTTAACAAATTTAATTCTTCTCTGAAACCTGCATTCTTGACTTTTTCCCTCCCGTCTCCACCCTTTACCAGTCTCTTATTTTTGACATGGAGCTGTGTAAAGGTCTGTTCTGTCTCCTCCAAAATCTAGAGCATGGGGAGATAAGGAGCAGGGCATTTAGAACCGCACAGTCCTGGATTTCATCACAGCTCCTCCTTTTAATAATTGTGTCATTTTATGGTGCAGTACTTTATATCTAGAGCCTTAGTTGGAAGTTGCAATGCCTACCTTCATAGGATAATAGTAAGAATTAACCAAAATAATATTTGTAAAATTTTCAGCATATTTTCTGGCACATAAGAGGGTTTTACTCTTGTTGCTGCCGTTGCTGTTATTTCTGGGGCTATTATTCATGGGAACCAGCTCAGAAAAGATAACCTTTTGGAGAGAACTCTTACAAGAAAGAATGATAGCATGGAATTAAGTATATACAATTGCTAAATATGTCTCAAATCTGTGAGCATCTGGCAAGGGAAATTCATTTTCTGGTCTTTAACTGATGAGGAAACCAAGACCCAGAGAACTAAAATAACCTTCCTAGAGACGAACAGCTTGTAAGGGAAGGTGCCACAATTCAGCCTAGGTCTTCTGACTTCTAAGCTAATGCACCTTTCATGATCTATGCTGACTCTTATATGGAAATTATAAGTAAGCATAAATCATTAGCATGAAATGGCAAATAAGTGAAGGATAAGTGATGCATATTAGGCTAATGACCTCAGAGGGAAAAGCAGCATCAAACTTAGGATTCACTTTCTTGGACCTCACCTTCTTGGGCCTCCGTTGTCCCCTATCTTGTACCTTCAAAGAAATGATTTTTATATATTTGTTTCTAATTATTTTCCACAGGATAATTAGTTGAAATTACCTAATCTACCATTGCTAGAAGCAACTTTCCTCTGGAATCTTCATTATCAATTTGATTTTCCAGTCTCAATGTTTTTTTGTAAGTTGCTTCTGAATAGTGCATGTTGATCAGGAGCTTTTCTTGAAGCAGTTGTTAGTGCTTAGTGAGGGTGATTGGCTCCATTGGACATCATTGATGTTTTATTTTAAAACTGAATATGGCTAGGGGTACCTGGGTGTCTCAGTTGGCTAAGCATCTGACTTTAGCTCAGGTCGTGATCTGAGGGTCCTGGGGTTGAGCCCTACGTCAGCCCTGCATCGGGCTCCGTGCTCAACAGGGAGTCTGCTTGTCCCTCTACCTCTCCCTCTGTCTCTCGCTTGTACTCTTTCTCTCTCTCAAATAAATAAATAAAATATTTTTAAAATGAATATGGCTATCCAGGATCAAGTTTTATGATAATTCAAGTAATCTGTAGATAGCATTGAGGTCAGAATGGGAGTACAGATCAAATGCAAAACATAAGCTTAAGGAAACAGGACCAGAGTACATTGGTTTGAAGCAACCTCATGCTTTCTGGTTGTATTGCAACTAAACTCTATGAAGGTCAATTGTTTTCTGTTTGCCAGAGGTTTTTTTTTTTTTTTTTTAAAGATATTTTTATTATTTATTTGACAGAGAGACACAGCGAGAGAGGGAACACAAGCAGGGGGAGTGGGAGAGGGAGAAGCAGGCTCCCCGCAGAGCAGGGAGCCCGATGTGGGACTCGATCCCAGGACCCTGGGATCATGACCTGAGCCCAAGGCAGTTGCTTAACCGACTGAGCCACCCAGGCGCCCCTGTTTGCCAGAGTTTTTAGATTGTCATCCATTAGGAAGCAATATGCTTCATTTTTCACAAAGCAGTGTTGATAAGCCCAGTACCCTGTTCTCCTTTTGGTTGAAATGTGAATTAGACTTTTACAGCTTTTGACTCATGACAAAGAAATAGAGAACTCCAAAGTCCAATAAATCACTTCAGTTTAAAATTTAAAAAGAATGATTGGCAAGGGTTTCATTTTATTATTGATAGGTTGGAAAATATAAAGCTGATTTTTTTTCAAAGCTTTATTTTATAAAAACTGTTGAGTATAATAATCTGAAACTTACTAAGATGCCATTGAGGCCATACAGCTTGGTGTCATTTTTTTTTTTTAATTCTTAAAGGTTTGTGTTAGTTTTTTGGTCATTTTTTTCTATTTTTTAGAATTTTAATTCCAGTATGGTTAACATACAGTATTATATTAGTTTCAGGCGTACAATAGGGTGATTCAGCAATTGTAGACATTACTCACTGCTCATTACCGTAAATGTACTCTTAATCCCCTTCAGCTTGGTATCATTTAAAAAATTTTTATTTTATTGTGTTTTAGGTTCAAAGGGCTGTTTTACTTTTCAGAGGTAAATAGCTCAACATTTTGAGCCCTCTGCATGAGAGGAAGATTCACTGAATACGGTCTATTCTTTGGAAATATCCTGAACCTAGATAAATCCTGAAAAATTCTCTTATCTTCCAAAATGTATAATTTACAAATATAGCACTAAGTTTTATTTGTACTTGGGTTTGCATTGACCCTTCCTGTGGTTATTTTTAGCTTATCTTGGCTAAGTATGACATGATACAATATAATACAAAGTAATAATGACCATAAGACTCCGTGGAGCAATCATAAATACCAAAGACTTCTCATTGTGAATCCTTTACATCTGTTCAGGAGGAAATTTATTCCTCTTTGATACAGTTTTATTTTTCAGATAAATGAATATGATGTAAAGGTTATTTTACCTTCAAATATATAATGTAAGATATTTCTGAGAGTTTTCTCCCCTCAACTGAAACCTGGACAATGGCTACATAATCTCCATTTACTGCTTTAGACAGATCTCCTCTTTTACCTTTCCTTTCTCCCTTAGAACTGATCAGGTGCATAGTTGGTAATGGCATTTTGTGTTTTTTTCCCCCCTATACTACTATAGTTAAGAATGTGGTAGTGGTTCCATTGTAATCATAAAGTCGTAGAATTTATAATTTGAATAACAGTTTAAAGATGTTACTTTGCACTTTGGATTTCAATGGTGTATTTGTATTTTCTAATTTTTTTTGAAGTAGGATTGAATATATGTGCTTTTTTTCATAGTATCTTCCACTTAAGATTTCAGAGTGCCTTACCATTCACATTGGCATGGCAAAAAGTGTTATTCCTTTCTATGGAGACCTGAGATGTAGCCCGCAGAGATTAAGTGATTTATCTGAGATCATACAGTGAAGGCACAGTTGAGGTGAATGAGGTTAAGTCAGAACCTACTATCCTAGGGGCAGCTGTCTTCAACTAGGTTGTTTTAATGCGTAGGTGGTCTGAGAATACTCTTCTGGTTTACTTTTTTCTTTGGGCTACTTTGGTTGATATGCTAGGAAATAAACTTTACAAATGTGGTCAAACTTGCTGCTTCTCACTGTTTCTCATAAGCCACTTTCTTGTGCTGGTATTTAGGCATAGTGACCAGTACAGAGTAGCAGGGCAGGTAGAGCAGAAGTCAGAAACTCAGCCACGGCTGCCTGCTCTCTGGATAGCAAAAAGCATAGCTCAGTGGACTGACTTCAGTCAGGAGGAGAAACAGATAGGAGAGGCCAATGCCTTGAATTTAAAAAGCTGGCTCGTAGAAATGAGACATCACTCTGGTATAGAGAGGCATCTGGGACCAGCTTGGTGTATAGCAGCCTCCACGCAGGCAGGCGAAACATGAAAGCTAAGAACTGGAAAGTCTTGTTGGGGGATGCGTGCAGCAGGCAACTTGGCATATAGCGAAGTCGAGCAGCAGGGTCACACCTGTTGGGTCCGGTTCCTTGGAGGGCATTTGGCAGAAGCAAGGCAGCCCCAGTCCATCAAGGAGTGACATTGTAAGCAGGCTCCCAGTGTAGGGGCTCAGGTAGAAAGGGCTAAGACAAAAGTGAACTTACCACATGGCGTTGAGCTGAGACCTTGGGAACAAAGGAAAACCCTAATTATCAATACTAAACTAGATGAAGCAAGCACCAAAAACCTAATAAATATATTAATTTCTAACTGACAGGGGTTATAAAGAAGATAAAACAGAGTAACATGTACATTTAAATTTATTTAAAAAAAATTTATAAGATTTTATTTATTTGAGAGAGAGAGAGAGGGCCTGAGCATGAGCAGGGGGGAAGGGGGAGAGGGAGAGATAGAAGCAGACTCCCCACTGAGCAGGGAGTCTGACTTGGGGCTCGATCCCAGGGCCCTGAGACCATGACCTGAGCCAAAGGCAGATGCTTAACTGACTGAGCCACCCAGGTGCCCCTTAAATTGATTGATTGATTCACACATTTTTTATTTAACTTCCTACCTGCTGTTGTTTTCTAAAAGCCACACATGAGATAGCTGGGATTTGAAAACTAAAATCAAATCAGTTCTTACTGAAGAGTACATGCTTAGTATTTTCTCCCCTTCCAGACACTTTTAGCACAATTTTCCGCAAATTAAGATTTTCTTCTACTCTTACAATTAGAAGAGGCAAAATTATTAGTACAATTGATACTCAGCTGTAAAGGATAAAGGTTAGGTATATGCATGGTGTGTGTGTGTGTGTGTATATAGACATTAAAACTGAACATTAAACTTGTCCATTTAAGAGCTGTAAATAAAGGTGGTGGATTCAAACACTAAAAAGATGGTTAAAATAGCTTATCTTTAACGTGCTTCTCATACTTGAAGATTCTACATTTCCACATATTTTTGTCTCACATTTTGTGAGGTAATTATGCTATGTGTTTGATCAGTAAATTATCACATTGCATTTTTATTTAACAAAACTCTCATTTCAGAGGCTCTTCATTTGTCTCATAGCATTCCTTTTATTATCATATTTGAGTTTATGTAGCAATATAGTCCTTCTAAATAATAATCCTGTATTTTAGTAGCAATCCTTCTGAAGTATTGGCATTATGCCTTATTATATTAAAGAAATATCCATGCCAACTATGACATGGTTTTGACTTGATCTGCAAGTTGGCAATAAGAGAGGAGATTCATAGTACTTCTATGTTAACTAAATGCCATATCTACTTAAATTATCTAATATGCTACTGTAATCTACTTATGAAAACAGTAGTTTGCTTAAACAAATAGTCTGTAAAATAGTAGGAACTGTTTTAATGCTGAAATGACCACAGAGCACACAAATGCCAAATTATATACAAAGGATCTTTCCTTCTTACACTCCGGAGTTCTTTGTCAGTGGCTCCAAAAACAACTTAAAAATATGTTCTCTGGTTCACCTGGTTTACTATTTTGTCTTAAACCTATTATCTTGAAATACAAATTCAATTTTAGGTATTGGTCTAGTTTAGATTTGGATTGTTGTATAGAGAGTCTTTGTGGTAATTAATGGTTTATTATCCTTCAGTGGTTTGGGGTAGGAAGCTCTTTTCACAGTCTTTGACATCTCCTGAAAGGATTTTCAAGATTGTTGTAATCAATTTGTATCCTAATTTAGCCAGTGGTATCTATAATGCCTCAGTAGGGTAAAAACCCTTAATTTTGGCAATTAATGGGAAATTCTCCAGTGGACATATAGAGAGTTCACACTTAGGTCTAAAGAACCAACTCCATAAGCGCAGAAGGAAGACATGTGGCAAGTATGGAAAAGGTCTAGAGTTTAATCGTCTGGTTGCTCACTGTGAATCAAGAGTTGAGGCAGCTGTCAAGAGATCAGAGGCAACCAAAGACCTGGCTGGCAGGGAGAATTCCCAGTAAATGGGAGGGATGGCTCTCTCCTACCCTGCACTCCCAACCCCAGCCTGGTGTCTTGGGGGTCAGTTTGGGGTTCTCTCGTTAGCTGTATCAATTTTTAATTGTTTAAATTTGGAGCTCATTCAAATACAGGTGGTCAGGACGGAGAGAAAACTTGAAACCATGTTTATATAGGGAAGAGCTGGAGGAACTGAGGTCATTTATTCTGGAGGAGAGGGTACAGAATTGCTGTCTTCACAGATAGAAAGGGCTATCATGTAGAAGAGAGGTTAGATTTATTGTGCATGGCTCTGGAGGATAGACTCAGGGCCAACGGGGCAGATTTTGGCTCACTATAAGAATAGCTTTCTACTGGTTACACATGTCCCTGGAAGGAGTGAACTGCCTCCAAAAGTAGTAATTTTGGACTGTGAAGACAACCATGCTTAGGCAGATGGTTGCTATTGCAAACAGGGTCCTAGGAAAATCCCACAAGACTGGATCTGTAAAGTCCTCCCAGCCTAGTTCTATGTCTTACCATCTCTCTGTCCAGCTAACACATTTCTTGATCACCCTCTGTTTATCAAGCGTAGTGCTCGGGGTGCAGAGAACTCCGGGCACTCTCATGGGGAAACTAAACATGCAGCCAACCCCTACAGCACAGGGTGAGAAGTAACCTAATCCAATTTGGGTATTTGAAAGGTGGCTTAGCTGTTAAGGTTGAGGATGGAGCGGTGCTAACTGTAGGCTTCCCAGGGGTTCCATCTGAGTCTCAGGTTTCTTACCTCTTATATAAAGGGCTTGGACTATTCTGTAGCATTCTATGCAAATAAATTCATTCAGTGTCTTCCTTTATAGTTTCATTTTGATTGTCAGGCCCATGGTGCTCTAGGTTTTGCCAACCTCTGGGTACAAATGGATTCACACTGGCAACAATACCCAGATTTCACTTAGGCTTGCCTATTGTGCTGCTTAGGACCTCTGGACCTCTATAAAAATCTTTCCCAGCTATCTCTAGGACTGCCTGGCCATGCCCAATGGGAGCTCATGGGCTGACTCCTCCTGCTTCTTGCTCTGTTATTATCTGAACCCACCTGAGGGTGGAGCCTCCTCATGCCAGTCCTGCTGGTGCTGGTACCCTCTATGATGATGATGAGGTCCCTGCCCAGCATTGGTATTCCTAGGATTGCAGCCTTCACGGTGGTAAGGTGACACTGCACTTCTCGAGGTCTTCACTGTAGCACAGCCATACTAGTCCCAGCAAAAGCGGGGTTTATAGCCCACTTCCTCATTTTGTGTCATTTTTTATCACCTGGGCAGTGAAGTGGGACTGGAGAGGCTATGTGTCACAAAATTCCTCTTGAAATAAGCTCCTCTGGTTTCTGCCTGCAACCCCAAGGCTGTGGGACCAGTAGCTGAGAGAGACACCGGGGTTTTCTCTTCATTCCAGTTTCCCCCAAGATCTCAAAAGGTCCTTTCTGTGCTGGCCAGTTCTCCTTGAGCAGAAAGATAAAACAAATGAAGTATAATCCTGGCAGTTTCAGGATCCAGATCATCAAATATACCTGAGATGATTATTGTTATTGTTATTTATGACTTATGTCTGGCACAGGGCTAAATGATTTTCCTATATCATCTCAGTCAATCACCTCAGCCTTTGGAGCTGCAGACTCTTAGTATCCTCATTTGTAGATAAGGATGAGGCTAAGAGGAATTAAGTAACTTGCTCAAGGTCAAACAGCTGACAGAGCTAGAGTTTGAAACCAGACTATTATGAAATAGTCCAGAAAGCAAATTCTCGAAAGGCCTCCAACACTGGATATAAACACGCCATCTTATAACCTGGTTAACAGTCAAGTGCCTCCTTTGCTCATTTTTCATCTTTGGGTAAATTCAAAATTGGTTTTTGCATCCAGGGCTGGGAAGAAACAGTGGATGCTGCCATTTCCCACCTCTTGAAGACTTGCCTATCAAAGAGTTCGAAGGAGCAGGCTTTGAACCTCAGCAGCCAGCTGAACATACCCAAAGACACAAGCCGACTGAAGAAACATATCACCTTGCTCTGTGATAGATTAGCCAAAGGTGGACGTCTCTGCTTGAGTACAGATGCAGCGGCTCCGCAGACCATGGTCTTGCCGGGTAAGAGCTTTGTCCATGCTCCCTAAGCACGACTACTTTCCCCAAATTAAAGGAATGTGCCTGAGGTTGTATTTGGGGTTTACATTTCATATTAAAGTGATGATAGCCAAGAAAATTGCTTTCACATTTCCCTTCAGATATCCCAGAGTAACCACTTGGATAAATATTCTTGGGGTATTTGCTTGCTAGACATTTCTAGAATGGTATGTCTTTTTTCTTCCCTCTGCTTTTAAATATATGATCCATTTTGTTTTGCTTCTAACCAATAAAAAGTGGATTAGAGAATAAAACTATTTTTAAGAAAAAGTTTTACTAAATGTGGTCTCGCGATACCATATTTCATAAATGTAAATAGCATAATACAAGCAGCTAATGTAATCCAGATGAGTGAGTCCCATCCCTACTGCTGTTTGCTTGGACTGTGGTCATCAGAATAAGGGGGGCAAGAGACAAAGAAAAAGACGGATCAGGAGATGTGAACAGGCTGCAGAGACATGGCACCTACAGGCCAAGGTAGAGAGAGATCCAGCTTGCCCCAACATGAGCAGTAAGTGCTGGCCATGGGCATCCTGGTCAGCCCTTTCCATGGTCAGAAGGGCTAAGCAATCAATGGTGCTACACTTGGGTCCCTTGGGGGCAGCAGCTCCCATGTCCTTCTTCCCTCTTAGTGGTCTGTCTTACGGCAACAGCAAAGAACATAAAGTAAATGCATTAATTCAGTGCAACAGCTGTAGTATCTATTTCCTTCTAAAGCCAGGACCATGGTATGAGAAGTGATATGGTTTTCTCTTCTTCCTTCTCACATGCCTTATGTGCCCCTCCCCCGCATGCTGATGCTCTTCCTCTTGCTTCCTTTTCCCCTCAATCAGCATTCCTAGAAGTAAAAAGGAATGCAAGCAAAAACTTAAAAAGATAAACATGGAGACAGCATAGCATAATCTAATAAGGACAGACTCTGGAGGCAGACAGACCAGTGTTTGGGTCCTGCCTTTATCCCTTACCGCTTATATGACGCTGGATATGTTAGTTAACTTTCCAGAGTCTTAGTTTCTTCCTTTTGAAAGTAGGTATAATAATGCCCTCCTTGTCACTGGGGCCTTAAATGTTTGTAAAGCACCTAGCACAATGTTTGGGCTTGAGACACACTCAAAAAGTAAAGCTGTAATTCTTACCATTGTTACAGATATACATGGGGGGGAATAGTTGATTTGGCATCATGGGTGGCTATATTCCATGATTTGAAATCTTTTTTTACCTTATTTACACTTGGATAGAACCTAACTTTTATTCCAAAAGAATTTTCTAATATGACCATTTCAGAATAGAAATGTCTTTCCACATAGAAACAGTTCTAATATAGTTTGTCTTAATTTAGGCCCTCTTCCTCTTGCCTTGTTCACATCCTCCCAACTGGTCCTTTGGCCTCTACTCATCTGTCTTCTGTCCCCTATTACAGGATTATATTTGTAAGAAATAAATATTTAGGCTTAATGAGATAGTAAATGAAAAATATTTACTATGATTAGCACTCAGTACATGGCTCTCCCTCCTTCCTTGCCAATTAGAAAAACAAAGGAAGCTTGAGGGAGAAGGACAAATATATAAAAGAGAACACTTAAGAAAGAGGTGGGAGCGGCCCCCTGACTGGCTGGCATACCTACCGGTCAGTGCAGGCCTGGGCAACCCTGCGCTTTGTTCTCTGCCTCCCTGCCCGAGCCTCTTCGAGAATAGCCAGTGGCAATGCTGTGAGCAAAGACCTTGACACCTGCAGAGAACAGATGCTCCCTTAGTCACATTTATTGATTATGAAACTTTAGTCATTTGTTTAAATAACTAGGTTCAGAAGCATCTTGAGGGCTATGTCCACATAAGCCCTCAGGGCAGAATTTTTGATGTGTGGAAGGAAGGGGCACAGCAAAGAGGAAGAGAAGGGAGGGAGGGAGAAATGAAAAAATGCACGTAGATAGAAAATGTATTTGTTCACAAACCAGGAGTCTATAAGCCAGGTCTGTGCCTCTCATGCCCAGTCTAGCCGAGGTCGGTCCACTGGGGAGACTGAGGCTTTGTGCATCTGTGCTGCTCTGTCAAAGTCTTCATTGCTTCTACTTGACCCAGTTTTTGACTCTAGTTGAGTGACTCTGTCCTGCTTGCTTTGATCTAATTATGGTAGTGAGTTTTAAAAAATTGTTAAATCAGTGCTCTCTGTCATTAACATGCTCCATTATTGCCTATAATACATTTCCTCCCTAGAACTCAAATTTTTCACACACTTATTTCTATACTTAGCACATTTCTGAGGTAGAAGAAACATGTAGAGTTATTGCTGTTTTGTAAACAGACAACGGATTTAGGAAAAGCTAAATATCTTGCCCAGAGTTATATGGTGACCAGAAGGGTTCAGTCTAGAATCCAAATCTAGCCCACTGTGCTTCCCTCTGGACCACACAGCCCATAGTGGTACAAACACATTTCCAGCCTGAGCTTCCTTCTGTGTAAGCAGTTCTTGATCTGGCCTTCTTTTCACTCAAATCAGTCTAGCAGTGTGGGAGGAAAAGAGCAGAAACAGTTTCATACAGTGTCTTTTCTTTGCTATGAGGAATATGTTAAAGATTGATCTTTATTTTGCACTTCATTTTTATTATCTCCGTAGGTGCCATGATCCCCATCATCACAGAGATAATAAGAAATACTGTGCTACTTCAAGCCAGTAATTGTGCAATTTACAGTGTTAGTGTAGCTGTAATAGTTGTTTCAGAATACACAAAGGGAAAGTGGCATATTAGAAAGGAGTGGGTTACTGAACGCATAAGCCTACAAGCATTTTTCACAGACATGATCTTTTTTTAAAAGCTGGGCAGGAACTCAGAAATCATCCGGTTCACCTCCCTCCCTTAACAGCTGAAGTAACTGAGGCCTAGGAAGATGAAGTGACTTAGTGGTTGGTATTACAAGGCAGGAGTGTGTGTCATTTTACCATGTTCCCTATTAAATGGTAGATGGATAAACATCTCAGAATAAAAAACCCTTGGTCTTTTCTAGCCTCATGACTTTATGAGCCCAGCACCTTGGATGTGCCCTTTCTTTGCTCCAGTAAAGGCCATGATGACAACATCCTCCCTGGCATCCAGAGTTTGAAAATCTTTCCCACTGGGAATGACCTTATGGACTTTTTGCCTCACATTTCTCCTGTTTGCCTTTATAAACCTTCAGATGCTCTATCAAGATTTAGCTCACCCTTTTCTGGGTATATGTCTTTTTTTAATTGTAGAACCATCAAACTTAATTGTCTCCTACCTGTAGCTCTGGATTCACATTTTTTTCTGCTGGGGAATATTGCACTTTCATTAAATGTCCTTTCTCTAACCTCAGCTGTATACATCCCCTTAGAGCAAGAGTCACAGAAAGCCACCAGGGTGATGTTTTAAAAAAAATTGAAATGTGAATACCTACCTGGCTTTCTTATACACGTTTGTTACCTGCTATGTCCCTGTAGGTGCTTGAGGCTGGAAGATTTACCTTAGATGGCCAGAGGCTTCCTTTTATGACCTCAGTGTCTAGGATGATATTTTACTGGCCCTAATTATAGTGAAGACTTGACTCTCTCAAGCACATATGTAAAACTTAATGCATACATAGGTGGGCCTAACTTATGGTATTTGGAGACGAGTCATTTTAACCTCATGAATACTGGAGCTTTTTATCATTTCTGTATGGGGTTTTTTTCATTTTTTTTTTTCAAAGACTTCATTTATTTGAGAGAGAGTGAGGGACCACGAGAGAGAGAGACACCAGTGGGGGGAGAGGCAGAGGGAGAGGGAGAAGCAGACTCCCCGCTGATCAGGGAGCCTGACTCGGGGCTTCATCCCAGGACTCTGAGATCATGACCTGAGCTGAAGGCAGATGCTTAACTGACTGAGCCATCTGGGTGCCCCGTCTGTATGGGTTTTTAACCCTCATGTGTCTAAGTGATGCTTTGCCCCGCAAGAAGTGGAGGGGGTTATGATGGCCCATCAAATGGAAGCTTGGAGAGCAGATGGTGTGGGCCCCACAGCAGGGCAGGCACAGCAAGCTGAGCAGAGAAAAAGGCTTAAGGACGATCTAGGCTGGTCAAGTGCCTCAAGAGACTGTTCTCTTAATGTGATCAAATGAATCAGAAGTTCCAGTGGGCCATAGCTTCAATTGTATTTGCTTTGGCACTGCTGGATTCCTGGGCCTTAAGGAAGCCAATTTGGGGTGGAAGAAGAAAGCAAAGACAGTTTGATAAATAAGATGAGCCTTTTTACAGGTATGGGTCAGAAAACTTACTCTGAGATGTGATATGGACCACCCCAAAATTAGTATTTTGTACATTTTTACTATATTAAGTGGGTAGGAGAAAATAGAGAGTAAAAATTTGAATAAGGTATCTATTCTATCCTTTGCGGAGGTATATTTAAAACTCCCACTTTTTAGTATTTTAAATTTGAGTTAATGACCTTTTTGCCTTAAGGGTTGATGTTATTTTGAGGCTTCTTCCAAATGACCCATTTCAGTGGCATTTAAATTTAGCTTTCTCAGGTCTCACTTAGATGCTTGGTAAGGCATTTGGTGTTTACTTTCATACTGTCAGTGTGATCTAGCTGTTGATTTTACACTTTATTTGAATTTTTATAAGTTTGAAGTCTTTCATTTAAGAAATTTAGATAAATTCAACATAGGAAAGGCCTCAGGAAAAATTACTAAATAGCTTCTGAATCTGTTTGTTCATTTTTGTTTCAAAAAGGAGTGAGTTCCAAAATGGTAAATACTGTCAATCCTCGAACAACATGGGTTTGAACTGCACAGGTCCACTTCTATGCAGATTTTTTTTTTTTTTTTGATAAATACAGTACAGTTCTGTACATGTATTTTCTCTTCCTTATGATTTTCTTAATACCATTTTCTTTTCTCTAGCTTGCTTTATTATAAAAATATAATATATAAGATAGACAACATACAAAATGTATTCTGGTCAGCTGTTTATGTCATTGGTAAGGCTTCCAGTCATCTTAATAAGTGTTTGGGGAGTCAGAAGTCATATATGGATTTTCCACTGCACAGGGAGTTGCCACTCCCAACCCCTGCATTGATCAAGGGTCAGCTGTGCTATTGTGAAGTGGACTTTGACTTCAGAAGTACATGAAGCTAGCTTGGTCCTTCAGCGGATATATAATATAGGACAAGTTTCTTAGCTTGTTGGCTTCTCAATTTTTTTCAACTATAAATAGGAATAATAACGGTACTTTACCAGAGTTTTTAGCCAAATTAAATATAATAGTACTTGGAAAATGCTGAGTAAGTGCTTGACACAGCAAATTCTCACTAAATGTGAGTTTCTATTAATAATTATTATAAATACTAATCTAAAATCTAAAAGGCACTTGTGAGAATTTGATAAAAGAATTCTAGAGTTACAAGAGAAAAAAAATATAAGATCAGACAGGATATTTTAAAAAAGAAGAGTGTAAAATTTGCCTTTTTGGGATACTTATTATAAAGTAACACTGAATGACAGTGTTGCAGTTGCAACAAGGGAGCTTGATACACCAAATAGAACATTCAAAATTGATTAAAGTCTGGAAGGTTTGAGACTAATTGGTATTAGAAGAAGACTACCTGAAACTGGAGCCAACATTTTATTGTTTTTATTTGGGAAAATAAAAAGGTTCAGTTGAAAAATAAGTTAAAGTTAAAATTAATAGTAAGTTTATTTTATCATGTATTTGCCAAAATTTATGTTATGCCTACAATTATGTGCTAATTCTTAGAGACAACAATGAAAGAATTTTGTGTGATTTTTGTTTTTGTTTGTTTTTGGCATGTTGATAGATACTCACATTTGACCTTATAAGCACCTTTACAAAGAGAGTGTCCTTTTTAGGAAAAAATATTCCAAGGCATCATCCATTTCCCTAGGTGGGGTCTTTCTTAATCCTTTCATATGCAAATCATTTTCTCCAGAAACATCTATCCTGTCATCCTCTGGTCAGTTTTCTTCTCTTGATTAATTGGAATGATTGCCAGATTTTCACTGGTCACTGTCCTTGCATCTCTAATGACACTTAAGCTGCTTTAAATCTTGCGTCGTTTGCAGGATTTATAATTTCCCTCTGCAGCCCATTTATGCTGTATTTGCAACAATTTACAACAGTTGGTGAGAGATGGACCCATGTAAAAAGTTGATAGCAGCCAGGGATTCATCTAGTGTTAAATGTGGAAAGATACTTGAGGAGAAACTAATTTTATAAGTAGTCTGTTAGTTTTTGAGTGAATATCTTTGTGTTATGCTTTTGCTTTTCTGTGACTACATTTGGGATAATCAGAACTTCTATAAGCAGGAAAATCTACCTCCCTCTCTGCCAATTAAATATATAAGAATTTAGAATGTGCTAATCTGAACTCAGACCTCATGTGCTTCTGTGACATTTCAAAGCAATGGCGAGAGGACAGGGTGAGTTTAAAAATGGTGCTAGGAACTGGCCCGCTGTTTGGAGAAAAAAAATAGATTACCTAGTCCATACCATGTGCTACAGCACATTTCAGATAGCTAAGAGATTTAAATATAAAAAAATGAGATCACAAAACACAGAAGGAAATAAAGGTAGATACATAGATGTGGAGGCAGGATAGGTCATTCTAAGTCAGCAAAGGCAGGAAACAAAAGATTGAGCTTCAGTTACATACTTCTCAATATCTGGTCCAGAAGCATATAAACCAAGGTGCGTGTTAATGGTAATTACCCTGGGTGGTGGAGTTACAGGCACCGAGTATCCTCCTATTCTTTCTTTTCCATATACTGTGTACATTTTCCTACAAAAAATGTATATAACTCATCAGAAGGGACCATGATCAAAAGTACTACCAAGAAAACAACTGTAATTGTATCAGAAATGGTGGTAAGGAAAAACCTTAGGACTCATTTCATAAACCAGGAAAATTAATGGTTTTTTATTCCCAAAAGGAAATAAGTTGTTCAAAGGCAATGATCATGTGTTTATGGGGCTTATTTATATTTCCATCCTGATAAATGAGCCCAAGTGCTTTCCCGCCCAGGACTCCTTGTATAAATGTGTGCAGCCAGGTTATGGATTCTGCCTCCATCCCATCTCATCTCCTCTCTCAAAGTAGGCGAAATTATGCCAGTTATTGATCTCTAAGTAACTTTTTCACCTTTCCATGAGTGACCTCATAATTGCTAAATCTGGTGAACACTTTGCCTACAACTCATTTGGCTGCTCTATACCCTTTTGCACTGAGACTATTTCCTTAGAACATTTTTATTACTTGGCTTTTCTTTCACTATTGGAACCTGTCCCTGTCCTCCTCAGGCCTGTCTTTTCCTGTCTGCTTTGTGGCTTCTTGTCCCTTTTTCTGTCTCTCGACCATTGGTACTCCATCTTCATGCTATCCTGGACAGTCTCATCCAACTACCACCTGCATTCCATGATTTCTGTTTGTATCTTTCTGTCTAGCTTCTCTTCCAGGTTTCATGTGTCTCCATCAGTATCCCACAGGCCTCTCCACTTCTATGTGCCTGAGTGCACCTCACCTCCTTCTGCATGTCTCATCTCAGTGGATGATGTTACCCAGTGTCCCGGCCAGGGGCCTCAGAACAGCCTTGACCCTCTGTTTCCTTTATTCCTCATGTTCAGTCAATCACCAAAACTTGATGGTGTCACCTCCCAAATGTATCTCTTTTCACTGTCCACACTGCTATTACCTTACTTAATGCCCTTGTCTCCTATTGCTATTAAAATGGCCTACCAGTAGTCTTCTTGAATTAACATTCCTCCTTTATTTTTAGTACTACCATAAAAAACAAACAACTTATGAATGTTCATAGCAGCATGATAGCTCAAAATGGGAACAATCCAAATATTTATCAATGATGAATGGATAAATAAATGTGGCACATCCATATAGTGAAATATTCTACAACATGGATGAATCTTCAAAACATTATACTAAGTGAAAGAAAGCCAGTCCAAAAGACCATATATTATATGATTCCATTCATATAAAATGTCTAGAATAGCAAATTCAGAGAGGCAGAAAGTATACTAGTGGTTGCATAGGGCTAGGGGTGGGGTAGGGGTGGAAAAATGGCTTGTGAGAGCTAATGGGTATGGGATTTCCTTTTGGGTGAGAAAAGTATTCTAAAATTAGGTTGCATGATGGCTGCATAACTCTGTGAATGTACTAAAAACCACTGAATATATGTTTTAAAAGTGTAAATTATGTTTTAATGAAGTTATTAAAAAATGACTCATATCTTTAATACACAGATAAAACATGTTTTGTAGAAATTTAGGAAATTCAGATGGGGAAAAAAAGATTAAAATTACCAATAATCTGACCACCCTGAAATAGATACAAATGCTGCTATATATAGATTTATGTATGTGTATATACATATATATATTCTATGTGTGTGTATGTGTATACATATCTTTCCAGTTTTTTATTTCGCATATATACTTTTGTTTTATAAAATTGGGTCATACTGAACCTACTACTTTATAACCCACTTTAAAAACTCATTAAATCATTATTGCATTATTAAATACTATACATATTTTAATAGCTACATACTTAATCAGTCCCCTTTTGTCAAATATACAATTTCTGATTTTAGTATGATAAACAATTTAGTGAGTATTTTTTGTAGCTAAATCTGCATACATCTGTAATGAATTCATAGTTTTCCATGAGTATGAGTTTCTTTGTAAAAATAGGGACCTGAGTATGTTACTTACCTGCTTGAAAATATTCTACAGCTCTCTATTACTTAGCACATTAAATCAAAAGTCTTAAGCCTGAAGTACACATTCTTTATGAAATAGACCAACATTATCCTTCTAGCTGTTATCTCTTACACTTTCATCCTTAAGATTCTTTACCAATACTGCAGTATTCAATATTTTCCAAATGCACCATGCTTTGCAGGCTTCTGTAATTTTCTTGGCTTAGAGAGTCAGGCTTTGGCTGGTGGCAAAATTACCACTAATTTATGAAGACTCAGCTGAAATGATGTTCCACAAAACATTCCCTAGTCCTCCTGGCAGTGCTAGTCCCTCTCTCATCTGTGCTCCTTGGTCTCTGGGCACATGGCTATTATAGTGCTTATCATATGGTACCATAGTTTAATATTTTTACTTCATCCCTCACTCCTATATTAGTCTGTTAAGTCTGCCATAGCAAAATACCACAGGCTGGGTGACTTAAACAACAGAAGTTATTTTCTCACAGTTCTGGAGACTGGAAGTCCAAGATCAAGGTGCTGGCAGGTTTGGTTTTCCTGAGGTCTGTCTGCTTGGTGAGCAGGTGGCCACCTATTATCTGTGTCCTCACATGGCCTTTTTCTCTATATGTGTACACTCCCAGTGCCTCTTCCTCCTCTTGTAAGGACACCAGTTCTTTTGGATTAGGACCCCACCCTTATGACCTCATTTAACTTTAATTACCTCTTTAAAGGCCCAGTCTTCAAACACAGTCATTTTGGGGGTTAGGCCTTCAGTCTGTGAATTTGGGGGAGGACACAGTTCAGTCCATAACATTCCCAGATAGAAGGTAAACATGCATGGAAGGCTCAGTATGTATTGTATTCTTCTTTGTGACCTCAGCACCCCACTTATGCCTGCCATATATATAGTTGATGCCCACTCTATATTTTTTAAACTTTTTATTTTGAAATAATATAAAATATCTATAATATTTTGAATAATACAACAAGATGCAAAAATACTACATAGAATCCCATGTTCCCTTCATTCAGCTTTCCCTAATGGTGACATTTTATATAACTGTAGTATAGTATCAAAAATAGGAAATTGACATTGGTTTACCTTACATTTTTAGAATGAATCAGTGGAGCTTTTCATAAAAGAGGATAAGTCTTAAACTAAGAATAAGTTTTGGACTTTTAAAAGGGTGATGGCAGATAATATACATAGAGTTAGTGATCTGAGCAAGGAGATGTGGGTCTGTAAGTAAACTGGCTAAGTTTCAGATTAGACATTTATTTGAGTAGATCAGTAAACACTACTTGATATAAGAACTTGAAAAGCTAGATAAAAGAGATTGAGCAAAATGCAGATGGGAGCTAGTATAGGTTCATAAGCTATAAGTGATATAAAAAGCAGTGTTCTAGAAGTACTAATCTGAGCGTGGTATGAAGGATGAAGGGAAGTGTGACAAACAGGGGAGAATACAGATAGTCCATCAAGTTTTTTAGTTGCCATTGATGGAACGGATTAAGTCGGCAAGTGAATTTTGTTTGTTACTGATAATGTGCTTCATTTCAAGTACAATGAACTTGAGATGCATCCAAGAGGGGATGTGTGTCAACAGCTGGATCTGAGGAATTCTAGCTTAAGGGATATACTGAAGCTTGAAAAGTAGATTTTTGTATCCTGACCTTTAGAGTCATCATTAAAATTTTGCAATTTCAGTCCGTTAAGAGTCTACCTTCGGCTCAGATCATGATCCCAGGGTCCTGAAATGGAGTCCTGCATGGGGCTCCCTGCTCAGCGGGGAGTCTGCTTCTCCCTCTGCGCCCTCCCCCCTGTTTGTGTCTGCACTCTCTCTCTCTTGCAAAAATAAATAAAATCTAAAAAAAAAATTTTGCAATTGGATGAAACCTCTGAGAGAGTGCATAGGGAGGGAAACACTAGATTTGGGATTTATGCAGAACCACAAATCTGGTACAAGAAGTGGATTCTATAGGGAGGAGGGAATTTTTTTAAATTTTTATTAATTTTTAAAAAAATTTTTAGAAGATTTTATTTATTTATTTATTTGTCAGAGAGAGAGAGAGAGCACAAGCAGGGGGAGCGGCAGGCAGAGGGTGAAGCAGGTTCCCCGCTGAGCAAGGAGCCTGGGATCATGACCTGAGCCGAAAGCAGCCGCTTCACCGACTGAGCCACCCAGGCGTCCCGGAGGAGGGAATTTTAGGGAATCCCCACAATAGATGATGTCAGTACTATCAAGGATGGAAGAAGCCCAAGCAAAGATCCTTCTGTAACTGGAAGGAACATAGGAAGGCAGATGGAAGAAGTAGGCTATGGTCTGGGTTGTTATTTCTTTTCTCTCCTTCTGTTCAGAAATGATATTTAGAGGGGCGCCTGGGTGGCTCAGAGGGGTAAGCGTCTGCCTTCGGCTGAGGTCATGATCCCGGGGTCCTGGGATCAAGCCCCGCATCGGGCTCCCTGCTGAGTGGGGAGCCTGCTTCTCCCTCTCCCACTGCCTGCCGCTCCCCCTGCTTGTATTCTCTCTCTCTAATAAAAAGTAAAAAATCTTTTAAAAAAATGATATTTAGAGGTGTTTGAAGGTCAAGGGGTGGTGGCAAGATGAGAATGCTAAAGTGCAGCATTCATGTTAAATGGGAAACTTTGAGGAGGCAGAGGAATAATCTAGAATATAGATAAACTGAAGAGTATTTAAGAAGAGAAAAAATGAGGACCTAGATATAAGTTGGGAATATATGGAAATTTTTAAAAAGGAAAATTTAGTGAAACGCAGCTGATGAGTTTTGGAAAAGTAAAGTCTTATAATGATCCGTGAGAAAGCAGGAAGGGGTGAATGATGAGGTGGCAAATTAAAGTTGATTTGCATGAGCCACTCTGGGAAGAACAAGTCAGCCATTTAGTAATTGTGCAGATACTTACTATTCTGAGGCCATAGTTTCCTCACTTGAAATTTTGAGATAACACCTCCTGGATTTGAAACAACATACTATTTCAAAATTGTTTTGAACATCGAACTTTATTGTATAAATAAAGAAAACATTCAGTTTTTAATAGGCTGCTCCTTCTTATCCATTGTAATAGGGAGTCTATAATAGGACTAATGGAAGTTTAGTGGGAGAATATTTGAACCAGGATTAGAGTTGCATTTGACAAGAGAAGCAATTAGGAGTAACTATAGGGAAAGGTCTACCATCAAAGACCTAACAGAACGACACTCTCCCTGTGTGTACTTAGCAAATACTTGTCGATAGACAAGCTGGCTGGTAACTAATTACGATGGGATGACCAAAGGCCAGTTCTTGGAAGTAGGGCTGTTAACACAGGAATCAAATACCAGGGAAGTTCGAGGAATTTCCTTTCTTGCAGATGTTTAAACTAATGTGGATACTCGACAGTTTAAAGATAATTTGGGAGAAACCCTACCTGAAAGCAGGGTGATAAATTACATAACTTTTAAAAAATAAAAAATAAATAAATAAAAAATTAAAAAAATAAATTACATAACTTTTAAAGGACATCACTATGCCTCTGTCTTTAGTCATGTCATATGGATGGATCTGTAAAATGCCCATTCTTACCCTCACCCAGCTCTAAATGTGAGCTGTCTTTTCTGATAGAAAATATTACAATAGAAACCCTAACTCTATGTAATTTGCAGCATCTTTAAAAATTGCATATGTTGGCCAAAAGAAAGAGCATCTCAGTACACTGGAGCATCCCTCAGGAAGATAATTATTTCTGGGACTGTGCGTTCTATAAAAAAGAAATTTTCTCACATATTCTATTCACGTTTGGGGTTGTTTTATCAACAAATAGGATGAAAAAATTCGTATTTATTCCAGCAGTTGCTAATGTGAAGGGATTTCTTCAGATTCACCACAAACTGGTAACAATTTGTCTAGTTTTCTTCCCCTCAACCTTTAACCCCCCCTATCAGCTTTGGCTACTGCAGTGGCTCTGTCTTCAACAGTAAGGTTTTACTGGTTCACCTCAAAATTGTAACAAACATACTTCCTGTTTTCTTCCCTTCAAGTTTTACTCCTAATATCAGCTATCTGTCCAAGAAATTACATCTTCAACAATAAGAAGGATACATTTATCTGCTTTCAGTGTAAATTGATGAATAGTATTAAAGTTGTATTTATTGTTTTTCATTTTTCTTTAGATTTTAGGGTGGCTGGATAAAGTATTTTAAGTGCTTAAGAACAATTCATCAATCAGTGACTTATATGAGACAATCGTTAAGACTTATTTCATATAATGTTATTTTCATTTAAAAACTTAAAACATACGCATAATGAGACTATCCACAGATAGATAGGGCAGACAATACAGTTTGACCCATTCCTATGTCTTAGTCATTTTTAATTCGGGCCAATACACCTGCCCTAAAATAGGAATAACACTCTGATGACACTGAACAGCCCTAGGAAGTAAAGAGAATGTTCTTTCTTTTTTTAATAATTTTTTTTTTTAAGATTTTATTTATTTGCGAGAGAGAGAATGAGAGACAGAGAGCATGAGAGGGAGGAGGGTCAGAGGGAGAAGCAGACTCCCCGCTGAGCAGGGAGCCCGATGCGGGACTCGATCCCGGGACTCCGGGATCATGACCTGAGCCGAAGGCAGTCGCTTAACCAACTGAGCCACCCAGGCGCCCCAAGAGAATGTTCTTTCACTTTGAATTGTCATCCTGAGGGGAGCCAGGTCCATGCTGCCAACCTTTTAAAAAATCTTTTTATACTAAACTTTATTTAAAGAAACCTCATTTTTAATGTGTTTATTCAAGTAAATTATTGGAATAGTCAATCCCTTCTGATTTATGTATAATGTGGGTAATTCTTAAACAATTAAAAATTAAAATGAAAAATGATTCATTTCTGGTGGTTCTTAGAGCATAGAAATCTCCAGTTCTAAAAAGTAAAACACCTTTAGTTGTATTCTTCTGTACATATGTCTAAACTCTATGTTTTTTTAAAAGTAGCTTTTAGTTTTTAAAAGGTTTAATTTTTTATTTAAAAATAAATATTTTGGTTGCCAGAATTTTTATATTTCTTTCAAGTCTGCTTTCAGAGCCATATCCCAGTGTCATGTGGAAAATGTTACCAAAAAATAAAGTGATGTCACTCTCTAGCTTTCAGAAGCCATGATTTATGTTAATACCAATAGGATGATTTTTATTTAGCATATTGGTTGCTCTAAGATACTTTTGTCATTTGTTAAAAATAAACTTGGAAGTAACTGCAACCATAAAACAAGAAGCAAATACAATGTACCGGTGAACAGCATGGCAAGGGATACAAGGCTCCAGCTTACTGGCTCTCTGGTTATGAGCAAATGCAGTGGCAAATATTAAGGGCTCCGTATAGAAATCTGGTGGGTTTCAATGAAAAAAATCAAGTTCAATACAGCATACCTTGTCAAGAGAGATGTTTAGTCAGTGTACGTGACTGTGTAAGTTACCTGATGTTCCATGTTTTACATATTTTTAAGAGATAAAAAAATCTTTCAAAATTAGGTAAAACACCAGATTTTAATTTCTTAAAATTAACATGTTAACTTGTGGAAAATCATTTATAATTTATACATTTTAACAATTCATAAATTTTACACTTCACACTTCATTATTTCCATTGAAAAACACATCATGTACCAAGCCATGATTGAGATTCCAAGGTGAAATTTGTTGGGTACTTACTAAATTTCAGGCACTGTTCTGGGTACTAGGGGCGTAGTGATATACTAGACAAACACAACCCCTCCCCTCTTGGAGCTTTCATTCTGGTAGGGGGCAGTCAATACACAGGGAAACAAATTTCAGATAATGAAAATGCAATGCAAAAAAGTAAGTCAGGGTAAGAGGAAAGAGTGCCAATTAATATTTGGCATTTGTGCCTATATCTTTCTTACGACTAAAGCCTCTTTCTCTTTTCCTTCATTTAGTGAAATCGGGGGAGGGCATATTTCGTTATTTGGGACAGATGCCTTGTGTGACTCGTTAAAATAATTGTTTAGTTATATAATATTATAGTTAAGTTTGTTATTACTAATATTTTATTTGGGCGCTACACTTTTTTTTAAAAAGATTTATTTATTTATTTGAGAGCGAGAGAGAGACAGAGAGCACAAGCAGGGGACGGGCAGAGGGAGAGGGAGAGAGAATCTCAAGCAGACTCCACCAAGCGTGGAGCCCAATGTGGGGCTCAATCCTATGACCCTGAGATCATGACCTGAGCCAAAATTAAGAGCCAGCTGCTCAACTGAATGAGCCACCCAAGTGCCCCTAAAGCTTTTTTTTTTTTTTTAATATTTTTATTTATTTACTTGACAGAGAGAGAGACAGTGAAAGAGGGAACACAAGCAGGAGGAGTGGGAGAAGGAGAAGCAGGCTTACCGCTGAGCAGGGAGCCCGATGCGGGGCGGCCCCCTAAAGCTTTCTGATGAAAGAATGTGTTTCAATTTTTAGAAGAGAAACCAAAGTAATTCTTGAGAAGGTTTCCTAATAAATAAATTTTCTAAATATTTATAGTGATCATTAGAACATTTTGTATCATACAATTTTCATATTATTTTCATCTTATTTTTATTTTGAGTTTATTCTTATTTCTGCGTTATACCATCAGTCATTATTAGATGTTTACTCTCTGTTGACATCAGCTTATGAGACTGTGACATCTCTGAGGGCAGAGACTGTCATTCATTTTGCTAGAATTCATCCCTAGAATCTAATATAATTGGGATGCAGAAGATGCTCAACATATCCTTGTGAATTTGATTTGAATTGAATCATTCACCTGAACATTATCTCCTCTCTTTCCCAGTTTCCTGTCACCTAGTTCTCTACTCCTCCTTCCAACCCCACTTTCCAACATAGCTACTCCACCTCTATCTGCCTCTCACTAGCCCTTTTTGCTCTGCCTTATGGAACTTCATGAATTTCTATCCTAGATCCCTTGTCAGTCTCTAGTCCTGAGTACATCTTTGGCTTTTCTTGGATCTACTCTGGGACCAGAAATTATTGCTAAAATTAATCATAAAACTGACCCAAGTGCTTCTTTTCCTCTCTTGCTGTGTGATTTCACCTGGGCCTTCCTCTGCTAATCAGAGTTCTATTTGCTTGTTTTTGTTTGATTTTCTATCTCATTCCCAGCAGAAGTTAATTCTTGTGATTTTGCTCAAGCTCCTTCCTCTTCTCTTCCAAACCGTACAGAAGCCATCATTCCTTCTCTACTGTGAAGAACAAGGCTGTCCAAAGCAAACTCTATTTCCCATTGGTTTATTTAAAATTTTTACAATTTTATTCATCTTTTGTCTTTCTGTTCTTTCTCAGAAGACATACTTGGTCTTAGGATGAAACTCAGACTTATCACCTTGCCCTGCAGGACTCTGCTTCCTCTCTCCCTCCATCCATTTCTCTGCCAGGAGTTTCCCCACAGTTCCTCTTACCCTTTCTTCCTTTGGCATATTAGTCTCCCTTCAGTTCTACACATTAAGATTTTTCCTGCCTCTGGTCTTTGCATATGCTCTTCTCTTTGCCTCAAATACTGTCCTTTATCCACCCCCCAGAAATTACCCCCTGCCACAGATCTACATGCTCACCAGCTAATTTATCCCAAGTAATAGATCACTTTCCCATGAGAGGTCTTCTGTGACCCTTATCATTCTTGCTCATGACCTCTCAGATTTTTCTTCATAGCATGAAACATAGTTCATAGTTATACCTTCATTGTGTATTTATTTAATATTTATCTCACTGTACTATCAGTTTCATGAGGAGAGGGACCATGTCTATGTTATTTACTACCATATACTCAGCTCAGTGCCTGTCATGCAGTGGGTATCCCAGAGACATTTGGTGGATGAATTGTATCCTCTTCTGTTTTCCTGTTTCCTCAGGGACCTTGTAGCCTCATATTCATCTCAGTTGAACTGTCTGCCCTTTCGTTTCTGCTCCCACCTTCCCATTTCTAAACTTTGCTCAGTTCTCCTTTGTTTCATTATATTAACTGTCTTCTTTTTCTTCCCCTTCAGACTTGTAAACTATACAAATTATACTGTGGTCTCTTAAATATAAATTTGGGATGAAGCTAAATAGCACTATCTATAAACAATTCATCTTTTGGCCCAGGGAATAATATTAGGAGCATAATGGACACACATAAGTTCTTAAAAGGGGGAAAGGAGTTTTTATTCATGAAATAGGACTATTTTTTGTTCATTTAACAGATATTTTAAAAAATACCACCATGTTCCAGACACTATAGTGGGCGTTGGGATATGCTGATTAAGAGGAAAGACAGCATTCCTACCCTCCTGAAGCTTATATTCTAGTGGGGAAGCCAGACAATAACCACTGTACAGCTAAACAAGAGTTGTGGGTTGTATTATGTTCATTGAAACAAACAGGGAGTTGAGAGAGTTAGGGGTGGAGGCTACTGTAGACAGGGTTATTGGGGAAGGATTCTGTGAGCAGACGGATGAAAAAATGAGGAACCAGGGGCATAGCACTCTGAGCTGGTAGAATAGAATTCTTAAAGGCCTGGATTTGCTGAGAAATCGGAACTTAGATGTTCTCTCTCTCTCTCTCTCTCTCTCTCTCTCACACACACACACACACACACACAAAGGTAAATATGTGAGGTGATGTGTATATTAACTCAATGGGGGGAATCATTTCATAATGTGTATGTATAGCAAATCATCACATTGCACACTTTAATTACAATTTTATTTGTCAATTATACCTTAATAAAACTAGAAATAAAAGAATTTAAAGTCCTGGAGGGAAGAAAGGGCTTGGTGTATTTAAAAGACACATGGCCTCCCTGGCTCGATCCTAATGAGGAAGAGTGGCAGGGAGAGCCAAGTCATGTATTCCTTACATTCCATAGTGAGGAGTTTAGATGTTATCCTATGAGTAGTGGGAAACCATCGAGTGGTTTTAAGGAGGGAAATAATGTGATCTGGTCTGTGTTTTTAAGAATTACTATGGCTACTGTTAGGGAATGATTTGGAAAACAGCTGGAGTGGAAACGGGGGGAGAGCTAGCGAGACTATTGTAGAAGTGTAGGCAATAGACAACGATGACTGGGGTTGTGGCCATAGAGATAGAATTAGAGAGCACTAGGGCATATTTTAGAGGCTAGCATACATGGTGGTGGATTACGTGTAAGCGGTGAGATAAGTGAGGAAGCAGAGAGGACTCCTGGAATGCTGGTTTTAGTAATGAGGTGGACAGTAGTGGACGGGAAAGTCTGAGGGAAGAACAGTGTGTGTGTGCCTGTGGGTTACGTGGGGGCAGAATAAAAGATCTGTGCGGATCTGTTCCACTTGAGAGGCTGGGTGGGCACCCATTTTTGGATGTCAGGGTGTCTGGAGCTCAGGGGAAAAGCCGGAGCTACAGAGAGATAGTCAGGGGACAGAGCCTCTGTGTGGTATTTAAAGCTGAATGGACTCAGTTATGTGGAAAGAGAAAAGAGAAGGGGGGCCTCAGCTAAACCTTGAGGCCTTCCAGCATCTAGAGTTCGGGAAGAAGGGCAACAACCAACATCGGAAATTGAGGAGAAGCAGCCAAAGAATGAGTAACAGGAAAACTGTGAGAAAGTAGCCACGTGGAAGCCAAGAGAGGGGAGGGTTTCCAAGGTCAGCGTTGTTACGTGCTACTGAGATGGAGCAAGATGAGGGCAGAGGTGGGAGCTGACATACTTCTGCTGAGCTCTTACAGCTTTTGTAGCATTTCTTCTTTTATATATTTTATGTGTATAAAGTATTCCTAATTGTTTATTTTTTTATTGTTCTGTTAATCACCATACATTACATCATTAGTTTTAGATGTAGTGTTCCATGATTCATTGTTTGTGCATAACACCCAGTGCTCCATGCAGAATGTGCCCTCTTTAATACCCATCACCAGGCTAACCCATCCTCCCACCCCCCTCCCCTCTAGAACCCTCAGTTTGTTTTTCAGTCCATCGTCTCTCATGGTTCGTCTCCGCCTCCAATTTCCCCCCCTTCATTTTTCCCCTCCTGCTATCTTCTTTTTTTTTCTTAACATATATTGCATTATTTGTTTCAGAGGTACAGATCTGAGATTCAACAGTCTTGCACAATTCACCGCGCTTACCAGAGCACATACCCTCCCCAGTGTCTATTACCCAGTCACCCCATCCCTCCCACCCCACCCCCTA
>NC_138380.1:39318923-39337994 GCF_054177405.1 Leptonychotes weddellii | reverse complement strand
AACAGTGTAGGAGGGTTACCCTTTCTCTGCATCCCTGCCAACATCTGTCATTTCCTGACTTGTTAATTTTAGCCATTCTGACTGGTGTGAGGTGGTATCTCACTGAGGTTTTGATTTGGATTTCCCTGATGCCGAGCGATGTTGAGCATAAAGTATTCCTAATTGTTAATGGAAATAAAGTTGTGTATCTTGCTAGCCCCCCCTTTTTTAGTTAATAGAAATAGCAAATTTAAGCACCATATTAAACAAATCAGTACTTTCTCCTCATCTTGTTATTTCTTCAGAAGGACATGGTATCAGCCCTATTCCTAATTAGAACAATGCCAAACTTGTTGTTTCAGGTCTGGGCTCTTCATAATCTGGCATAGTTGTTCTTTCTTCTCCCACTCATCTTTTTATTGAACCTTAGCTCCATTAGCCAATTTCTTTACTTCCTTATGTTCCAGGTACTATTGCAGGCAGTGGAAAAATTGATGGTGAGCAGAATAGACATGGTCTCCACCATCATGAAGCCTATGTTGCCAATTAGAATTGGAATAATTATACAGATATTCAGTTACAAAGTGAGGTAAATACTATGAAGGCAAGAGATGATAGAGGCTCATTCTTGGGAAGTAGCAATAGAGATCAAGAAGAGCAGATAGATATAACTTTTTCAGGAGATAAAATCAATAAATCTGGTAATTGGAGATCAGGGTTGAGTGTAAAAGAGAGGTATTGGGAAGGGCTCCTGGATCGCTTGTCACAGCTGACCAATGAGCCATTCACTGAAAAGTCATCTTTGGAAGGGAACAAGGCTTGAGGGAGGTGGATGATGAGTTCAGTTCTGTCCATGTTGAAATTGAGTGCTTATCTCATCTCTGCTTTTCCTGCAGGAAGCCTTCCCTGAATATTCTACCCTTTGCTAATTATTCTAACTCCTGTAGAGTAAATAATGTTAGCAAGTCCATACGCTTTAAGCTAATACTTAACTTAGAAAGTAGTTCAGTACTTTCAGTACTTCCCATTCGCACTTCTTGTTAACATTGTCTAGTTCTCTAATTGCTATATGTGCATTCTAAGTTAGAACATAAAAGCCACGTGGGCACAAAATATGTGATCACTCTTTTTGTTTATACAACTGATAACACTTGGCAGAGCATGATGTTATATGGTAGTACATATTTGGATTCCCAGTGTCACTAGGTGATTTTCTTGAGACACAGCCTAATTTCTTATGGGTTAATTAATAATCTACAAAGATTCATTAGATAACAAGTGTCTTCCAGGGCAATAGAAATGAGTGAGTTTGTTGACATAAAGTGAATTATATACTCTGACATACTAGTGGAATATGTTCCCTATCTGGAACTACTTTCTAATTAAAGTTGTGAAACCCCTCCCACTTAAAATGTTGAATAGTATTTAACTGAACTGCAAGTAAAACACAAGGATGGTAAACCCTCAGGAGTTTTCCCATCTCAAAATTTGCTTTTTGTGAGCTTTTTCCTTTAATATGTTATAAAACATCATCTAAATTTGTGTCAGTAACAGAATTTGATAGTGCTCTTCATACTTCAAATTGGCCTCAGAGATTTCAGCCTTGGAAAGTTAGGATTTTATTTTCCCAGCTGTTTAAATGTAATATATTTGAAGACAGAGGCACTGTCCTGTAAGTTTATAGCCTAAATAAATCTATTTTAAAGGTGTGCTGGTCCGAGGCCAGGTGGCATAATGGGATGACATATGAGCTATTCACATTTGAAGACCTGGCAGTAAATTCATCTCAGGATGCCAGGAAAATGACTTTAGAGGTGTCAATTTGCTGGACTCCTTGGTGGGCATCTGAGAACATCACAGAACCTTTGTAAAATCTAACATAATGTATCCTCTGTAAATTATATTGCCACGTTAGCCGCCTAAGGTACAAAAGGGCAATTTGAATGACTTCAGTAGGCATTCCAAAATCTTGTTTTAATAAGTAATGAGAAATACAAGCCTGTCTAAAAGAAGACTGGTCTAATCTAAAGGTTGTATGTGGGACTGGGAATTGAAACTTAAGCTTTTCTGTTTCTCCAGTGTTTATCTGGCTCATCAATTATTTAGCAAATATTTACTTAAGCCCCTTTTTCTGAGCCTTTATCATTTTAGGCATGGATTTTATAGCAAGACCAGTTACCTTTCCTCTCCCTGGCTTCAGGTCTCCTACAAATGCCAGTAATAATATTTCAAAGAAGTGTTGTAAAAAACTTAGTAGTACTCAAAAAAAAAAAAACAAAAAAACACAATAACCTTATCTTGAATACTTGTAAAATTCTCTCTCAATAATCCCAAGGTGCTTAATTGGACTTCTTATCTGAAGATCTTTTACTTTTTTTTTCATTTGCATTTGCCAAGAATGTCTAGTAATTATGCACTCAGTTTCCATTTGAGTACCTTTTTGAATTACTTAAAAGCCATCATCATTAATTCATATTTAATATCTGAATCTAGGGTTTCTTTATTGTAGTAACACACTGTGTGCTAGCCAGAAGCATCACTTAATTTGAGAAAGCATAAAATGCTCAAAGGTACCAGACTTTGATTTTTATTGTGAAAATATATTTCAATAACTCTCAGACTTAGTCTCTATTAACTTGACCTATTTAGTTTTTTTCCTTTTGCATGGAGCATCAGCCCTTTGCACATAATGTCTGGCTAATGATCTGTTTAGAGGAGGCTCTAACCAGGAAAGCAATGATGATGGACCATGACAGCAGAGGAAGGGTGGTCCTGGGCAAAGTATGTCCTCTTTCTCAACCTAGGAGGGGGTTTCAGTCTGAAACTAAGCTGCACATGGTTCTGTGGCATTTCTAAGGAGCTGGTCCAAGTTGATAGTACTCCAGGCTGCTTCTAGGATCTCTTCTTTCCACAGATCCTACAGTTAGCTGGGGGCATCCTCTATGGAGGGCAAGATGCTAGAAAACAGGCAGGTGGTTTTTTTATTCAACTTCTCTGAACCTCCATTTCTTACTCTTTACCTCCCACTATTAGGATCTCAGGATCCTTCTCTCAGTGAGAGTCTGTGATGCAATCCTCTACCCACACAGTCCTAGTTCTAGGTTATAGCCTGAGGCCCTGCTGATTGCTTGGGCAGAGCCCTTTGATGGCTCATGAAATCAGTTCATAGACGTAAGGAGAATTGGGGACAAATTGTACTTGCTTAACTGAAGAGATGATTTCAGGAAAAAATAGACTTTAATCATTATCTCCTGGGATTAAAAATTCATGTATTTTAGAAATCTTTATTGGGTACCTACTATGTGCTTATTACCATATTAGAGTCTGGGTATACAGTCATGAACAAAATAGACAAAGACCCTGCCCTAATAAAACATCTATCCTGGTGAGGAAGACAATACACAAGGAACAAAAAAGATGTTTACAAATTGTGTTAAGTAATCTGAAGACGGTAAGCAGAATAGTGTGATAAAGGGTAACTGGCAGGGGGAGGAGGTGTTTAGGGAAGCATTTTTGAGGAGGGGTCATCTGAAGTGAGACTGTGAACATGGGAAGGAGCCAGGTATATGAAGGTGCCTGTGGTGGTGTTGGGTGTCAGGGGGAGTAGGAGACATCCAGAAAGTGGGAACAGGAAATGTAAAGGACTCAAAGGAAGTAGGAAAGAAGGTCGAGGTGACTGGGGAGAATGACAAGAGATGGGGTTGGTAAAGCAGGCAGGGGCCAGATCATAGAGGAGGCTTTGTTCAAAGTTTAGGCTTTATTAAGAATGATCATTCTTGGATAGGACATTTTTTATAAACCTATTATCTCTTAGACCAAAGGAAAGGTGGCAGTCCTAACCTTGAAGAGCCAACCTGCATTCATAAACTGGAATAATTGTGAGAAGTCAGCAGCATGTTGAAGAAGCACTTTATTGTATTCAAAGGCCTGAGACCACTAAGTTCTCAGGTATTTATCACTTGAGAGTGGAGGAGTAGGGAAGTTTAAAAGGCTGTAGCAATAACATTTGAGAAAATGAATAATTTAAAGTGAATGAAATCATGAATAATAAATTGTAAAAAAAGACTCCTCACTTGTGATTAGAGATTCGTAATTTTCATTTTACAACAAAATGTAGTTGGCTACCATGCATTCCTGACTTACTTCATCTAAGTACAATTAGGCCTAACACATTAGTGCCTTGATGTGCAGACTTACGACTGGCTTGTGTCAAAACCATTAAATTTTAATGTACTCAGCTTAAACATAAGTGGTCACAGATGATTCATAACCCTGTTCCCTGCTTTTGGTGAAAATGATCATCAGCAAGAGAACTGTCCCCAGTGACCACACTTATCTTTGTAGTTGATTTCCTAAACATTTTTGTGTCTGTAGGAGACCAGGAATAAACATTGCATAGCTGATGGGTAAAACACAATGATAATTGCTCTAAAACCACAAGATATTTAACGATGATAAAGTAGAACTCTGTAACTCTTGACATTTTCTTTTTTTAATTCCTGGTGTCAGGAGGGTATAAGTGGTAGAAGCTGCTCTTTGAGAATGGAGCTAGCCAACCATGAGTTGTTTTTTTTTTTTCTTTAATAAATAAATGCCAAGAGTTGCCCACAGTTTTATGACTTCATCATTTAGCTATTGGGTGTAGAAGCAGGATGAATGAGCAGGCTTGCCCTACTGCAGCTTTAGACAGCAACTTAACCCAATAAAAATAGGACTGTGGCTTGGGCGTTTGAGTCTGCCAGCCTGATAATTATCTGAATGCTCACCTGACCCAGCCACTATACAGTAATGAGAAATCTCGGCCCACTATGCTGCTAGCTGAGTTTACTTATCTTGTGCAACCTGTGTAGACGCACATGATCCGATCCTATCCCTCTAGAGTGTGAAGTCCTGATTGCCTTCACAATAAACTCCCATTATCTGCCATGGCTCATGAGTCCCTTCCTGATCTGGCTTGTGTGTGTCCAGCCCCTTCTCTTGCACTTGCCACTAGCAATGTAAGCAGCTACCATTCTGACCTATCTGCAGCTCCCAGGAAGAAGCATGTTCTCTCCTGTCCTCGGGTCTCCCTCATCCCCAGGCGTGTAGCTCCTCTACCTAGGATTCCCACCTTGCCTACTCCAGCCAGCTGACTTCTGTGGTCTTTTGCAACTCAGATATTGTCTGAGACCATTCTTGCCTCTCCCCACACTCCTGGTGCCCCTGTCTGCCTGGGTCATGGCTTCATCCCCATTTGTGCTTGTGCACCCTAGATGGGATTGCATTGTGTTATAATAGAGATCAATATGCCCTACCCCAACCCTGCTATGGGCTCCTTGAGGATAGAGGTTTTGTTTGTGCTCTTGGTACTCCTGGCTGTTAGCACAGAGTCTGCACACAATAGGCTTTCTGTGCTGGATGGATTGGATCCGTTGCAATAGATCTCTTTTCTGGCCCTGAAATGATAGAGAACAGCTGGCTCCTCTCCAAACCAGTCTAGATCTCATACTAGATTATTCTTAGTAGTAACGGGATAAACAAACTTCAGTCCCCTCATTGCATTACAAACAATTTGCTTCCCTTTCTAAATGAAGACATTTTTACAATCCCTTTACTTAATGAAGGAACATGGTCCAAACTTGCTGTACCCTGTGAAATCCACGTGAGACTCATTCATGAACTATTATGAGATTAGCCACACCTGGTTGTAGGCTTTGGTTCGGGTGCTCTGAGAATTGCTTTGATCAAAGCAAGGTCAAAAGAAGAGCACTGCTGCTTGCTTCCTGTCCCTGGTCACTGTCACTTCAGTGGACGCCTGCACCACTGAACAGCCTCTCTCATTACAGAAACACAATAGCATTTTAGGACTGGAGGATAAATCTACAAGTCTCCATTCTAATACTCTAGACCGTTCTGTGTCTAAGATGACCCCCAGAAAGGTAGATGTTTATTCTTAAGCATCTCCAGGGATAGAGGCTTCCACAGCCCTCTCAATTATGTGTTCCATTATCCCACCAGCCTTCTCATCAGGAAGGTTTTTTTCCCTTAATGTCAAACTTTAATCCCTCCTGTTGCAATTTAAACTCATTTCTTTTCATCTTGGCTGTGGTGGAAATAAAAAACAAATAACTCACCAGCACCAACCTACCCTATTTTTAAATGAAGATGCCGAATTTCCTCCAGGCAGCTTTCTCTTTCTGGTGTTAAATGGACCCAGTTCTCCCATTTTCTTCTTTTGCCATTTCTTGGAAACTCTTCCTTTTAAAGCACCTTCATTGCTCTTACTGCAGCAGATATCAGGGACCGTGCATTTCAGTTCTGTCATCTGTCATTTAATCCTGCAGTTATCTTTTCAATCAGCCAATTGTATAACCTTAGTAAGCCACATAACACACTGAAAAAGAATCGATGGACACTGTTGTCAAGCGCTTTAGAGTTGTAGAGTTCTTCTTTCCAAGTGATCTACTACCGTTGTCCAGTACCCTCGCTGCCCTCATTTCCATGCTTCAGGGTGAAATGTTTCTCCTGTCCATTTCTTGCTTCTTCATACGTTAAGTGTCATGCGGCCACAACTAGTGTTTCTGGGTCCTAGGTCTACTCACTACCCTGCCAGGTAGCTCAGGGGATGGAGGGAGAAGGAAAGGGGACGGTATTCTCTTTTTCTCTTGCCTTTCCCAGATCCTAGAGGCAATAGCCAGTAGGGTTGGCAGAAGCTGCAAATTCCCCAGCTCATGGAACACTGATCTTTTTGGGAATCTGAGATAAGGACTTGGGAATAATATGAAAAGGAAGATGAGCTGGAAAATAAAAATACAACTGTGTTTACCCCCTTAAAAATAGGAATTTCTCAGGGCAATCTGGCTGGCTCATTCAGAAGAGCGTGCAACTCTTGGTCTTGGGGTCGTGAGTTCGAGCCCCACATGGGGTGTAGAAATGACTTAAAGAAAACTTAAAAAAAAATAGGAATTTCTCCCTAAAAATTAGAAAGAAGATAATGAGAGGTGTGAATGCAAATTTAGTGGAATTAAACAGTAAGAGAAAAGGAAGCACAGCAGGAAGAAAACACAGATGTGATTGAGGATGAAGAAAAAAATGCTTTAATTTGTGATCCTCAGATAGGAAAATATCATGGTAAGATTCCGTAGCAAAATTAAAAAAAAAACAGCAAGCATAAAATTCCAGAATAAGAACAGTGACTCAGATTTGTAAAATAAACATGACAAGATTTTCTGTTGATGGCTACATAACCTATGCTGTTAATTCAGTTAACTCCACATAGACATGTTAACAGCAGCTGCCTATCCTTTGTGGAAAGATAGGTGTTATTAATTTGATCCCTTAGTAATTCCACATGGTCTGACCCTTCGGAAATAATCTTTGACTGTAAGTGGAATTGCTACTAAAATTAGTGTAACTTCAGAGTAACAGCAAATTTAGTTAGGAATATAAGTAGCATTATGTTTTATTCTATGCATTGAAGATTTTATTCATGATACTCTGTCTTCTGTATAGCAGTGCGGTACAGGGCATTTTAAGGAACATCTAGTTAGCCCTTAAATTACCCTGGAAAATCAAAGGAAGAAATTGATGTACATGGCTAGTGGACTGAATATTAGGTCTCTGTGTATGCAACAGAGGATAACAAACATTAGTAAGCACATCTGGAGGATGCCTTAAGGAGGGATTTCTTGTTAAATGTGCGTATCTGTCACCTAGAGCTATTTAAAATTAACTAATCAAAAGGAAATGAAATATGTATTTCTCTTGCTTCTATGGAAAGGTACCATTTGACTAAAGTTTCATTCTGCAGACAGGACAGAATACCATCTTCCCCCTAAATTAAATTAATTGGCTTCTGCTACATCAAATGCATGCCCCCATTGTATGGCACAACCCTTAAGCCTCAACTAAACTTGAAACATCTAAGATACAAAAACTTAAAAAGCCTAATATCTTGGAAACTTAGTGATAGGAACCATAGAAATGAGGAGACATTCTTAATATTTTCTATACAACCAAAAATATGCCAATTTTGATGACATGTTGGTGCAATGGAGAGCACGAATACAGTGTAATTATTTTTAGGGAGTGTATTTTTTGATTTACTTACCTTACTAAGGCCTAGGCAACTACAATGGGTCTTAGGAGTGCAAATCAGAAATAGTGTCAAATGGTACTTCAGATGTGTTGTGTATCATCTGGATTATCAAAATGGCAACTTCGGATCAATAAATAAATAATTTGCAAGATAATATGTAGGTTCTTGCCTATATTTTGGCTTCCAGATTTTAAAACATCTATACATTTCATTTCAACTTTAAACCAGGGTCAGACCCCTGAAACCTGAGATCTAAAAATGGGCTTATTGTTAGGATGAGTGATAACAGTTTCATTTTAATTCATTCTCACCCTATGGCTATTATCCTTTTAAAAGACTACTTTTAGGGACACCCGGGTGGCTCACTTGTTAAGTGTCTGCCTTCGGCTCAGGTCATGATCTCAGGGTCCTGGGATCAAGTCCCATGTCGGGCTCCCTGCTCGGCAGGAAGCCTGCTTCTCCCTCTCCCACTCCCCCTGCTTGTGTTCCTGCTCTTGCTGTCTCTCTGTCTGTCAAATAATAAATAAAATCTTTTAAAAAAAAGACTACTTGTAGAAGAATTTACAATCTCCACAAACACAGGAGGGAAAGTCTGTGCAGAAAAAAATCATTCTGTTTGAGCCACTTCTGACATCATTCTGATCTGAAGTCAAGACATTGATTAGAAAATTGAATTTTAATAACTTTTTTTATGGCCCATTTTACAACTACTCTCTATCTTAGAAAGGAGACAGTGTGGTGTTTTTGCCTCCAAAGAAATGGTGTGTATTTTTGGCTTCTTATCTGGCACTTTAAAAGCAACTTTTTATTTTAGTCTAGTGTAAAATTGATTCTCATGTGAGTAACTCAATCCTCTATGCCTATTGAGTTGCACGTACGGGTCAGTTTAGCCACACTGCATACTGTAAATGATGGTGAAGGGAAGGAATGTCTGAGTAGGAGTGCAATATAATATCTGTGCCAATCTACATTCAGTGCTAAAGCATGAGATGAGTCATGAGATGTGAGTGAGAGCTTCTTTGAACGGTGTTTACGGTGGGCTTTATTGCATGATTGGAGTATTTGAGAAGGAAGCTAGGTTAAAACTTCAGTCTCAGTATGTTGCTGCCAATAAGACCAAGTACTTACTGGAACTTATGCTTTATTCATTTTAGCTTTGAAAGACTTTTTAAAAATCTTGCCTGGAATTCCATCAATTTAAAAAATGTATTTCATTATACTACTGTGTCTTGCTTTAAAGATAAGGATTGTCTTTTTTTAGGCTGTCTCCTCTTTGTTTTATTGGCAAATGAGGGAGAGAGAGAGAGATATGGGGGTAGGGGGAGAGAGAGATCTTTTTTATTTGCGTCTTGGTTACATTATAGTGTAACATATCTGCTAGGGGTCTATTCTTACACTATCCACTCTATGCTCCTCTCTCATCATATTTTTAACTCTTACTTATAATACCTCCTGCTTTTAATTTCAGAAGGCATTTTAATATAATAAGGCAAGCAACATATAATTAGCTGGAGGTGATATGTTGTGTTTTTGGAGCATGATATATTGAGGCAGGCCGACATGGATTTGTATTTGAGTCTATCACTTACTTGCCATGTGATTTTTTTTCCCTTTTTTAAAATTGAATTATAATTGACAAACAATATATATTCAGGTGTACAAGAGAGTGATTCAGTTATTTTATATATTACAAAATCCTTACCATGATAGGTCTAGTTACCATCTATCCCCATAGAAAGTATATAATATATACTGACTATATTTCTTATGCTGTACATTACATCCCAGTGACTTACTTTTTTATTTTTAATTTTTTTAAGAATTTATTTATTCATTTGAGAGAGTGAGTGAGTGGGAGAGAGAGGGAGAAAGAATCTGAAGCAGACTCCACACTGAGCACAGAGCCCGATGTGGGGCTTGATCCACAACAGTGCGATCATGACCTGAGCCAAAACCAAGAGTAGGACGCTTAACTGACTGAGCCACCCAGGTGCCCCAAGTGACTTATTTTATAACTGGCAGTTTGTACCTCTTAATCCCCTTCATCTGTTTTTCCCATCTCTCTACCCTCCTCCCTTCTGGCAAGCAACAGTTTGCTATGAGCCTGTTTCTGTTTTGTTTTGTTTCTTCATATGTTTTGTTTTTTAGACTGGCCTTGTGATTTTTGAGCAAGTAATTTAACCCTTCTTGAGTCTCTGTCTCCTCAACTGATACAATAGTAGCATTGTGAGGACTGACTGAGATAAAGCAAGGAACACAGCATAGGACCTGCGCCATAGGAAACACTCAATTCATGTTGATTTTTTGTTTTATTATGATTATTATGATGGAAAATGATTTATTCCTTTTTGCGTCAGATGTTCTAAAACTGCCATGGAAGATTACATAAAGAAATTCTTGGCTGGGGGCGCCTGGGTGGCTCAGTCGTTAAGCGTCTGCCTTCGGCTCAGGTCATGATCCCAGGGTCCTGGGATCGAGTCCCACATCAGGCTCCCTCCTCGGGGGGAAGCCTGCTTCTCCCTCTCCCCCTCCCACTGCTTGTGTTCCTGCTCTCGCTATCTCTGTCTCTGTCAAATAAATAAATAAAATCTTTAAAAAAAAAAAAAAAAAAAAAAGAAATTCTTGGCTGTTACTTTAAAGCCCTGATCAATTTCTTCTGGAAAAGAGGTGAAAATGTAATGTGTGCTCATTCTATGATGAGAATAACAATCTCACAAATATTTCTGTGTTGCCTTACCAGGCATTTGAGATTGAAAGCAGATCCAGCCTGTTTCTCCAAAAACTGAACTCATTGCTGGGAGATAATCTCTCTTTTTGAGGTAAAGAATGATTTGTACTAATTCTTTGGAACTGACGCTTAAGAATCTCCTGGCTGTGAAACTGCAGTATAGATATAACGTCAGAAGGAAATATTTGCAGAGTGTGATGGGTGAGGCTACTTGGGCAAGTGGAAGTAGCTTAAAGGTTGGTATTGGACAAACCTATTTAAATCCAGATTCTACATAGTCATTGTAGATCATTTGCACCAGTGTCATTTCTAAAATGATGCTTATCATGCCTAATTCACAAGGGTACTGAAATATCAAAAAAAAAAGAAAACACATACATTAGCTGAACCTCGAATCTGTCTCAATGTAGATGTTCAGAAAATCCTCTTGTCCTCGGTCCTGCCTGTGTTTGAGGTAGTTCACCAAGGAGCTACTGACTTGCTTCCTAAGCCCTGCTTTCTAAGCCCTCTGACTTTGAGCCTTCGTGTCTGACCCATTATCCTGTTTGCCTACGTGGTGCGAGGAAGCCTGGTCCTGTCATCAAAGTTGCCTGGTAGAGTTTAGGAAAATGTGACTTAAAGAGAAATAAAGTAGTACCTATTTACTGACTAAAACACTAGTGAGCTGGCAGGAAATGCATCTGTGCCAACTAATGACTTCTTCCTTACTGGTCTTGTACTCAATGGAAGGATGTTATTTAAACACTTTATTTTCTTCTGTTGTTTCTCTTGATCCCCTGTCTTTTTTGTTTTTCTCATTGACACATGAAGGTAGCAGAGATTATTTTAAATTCTATATTTAGTTCAAAGCTCCCAGGTTGTGGGTATTCTCTTGCCATCGAAGGAGAAAGACCACATATGTCATCACTTAAGTTTTAACAGTCTGTCTTCAGGGCTGATGTGGAGACTTGCATAGCAGTCAGTATCCATGTAGGGTCAAAAGCAGAGCCCAGATCAATACAAAACATTAAGGCTATCGGTTCCCCAGATGAAGTATCTGTTTTAAGTATGACAGTAAACTATAGCTATAAATAAATCAGAACCCTTCTTAGACAGCAGCTACAGAGTATTTGTTTATACAGGTACAAGGTGGGAACTGGAAGGGACTCTGTCCCAGGATCTGATTTGGACCTCTTATTTATTGTTGGAAAAAAGCACAGGGAGTGTGGTCTGCAGATAACATCTGGATCAATTTTATCTCCTAATGTCTATTTAGGTTTGTTTCCTTTATATATAGATTCTGTTGATTTCTGCCTTATGGGTCACAGACTCCACTTTATGCTTCACACACTCACATATATATAAACACAATTTTGATATATACTGATGAGAAAGCTTGGTTCTCATTTTTGTTAAGATGTTGGCATAATGTTAGGTTGGTGATCAAGAAATGCTACAGATAAGCAGTAATGTTTTTTTTGAAAAAAATGTACTTTTACTAATTTTGAAAGATCTCACATTGCGATATATATGTATGTGTGTGTTTATGTACTATACATCTATAATCTGTAATATATAGAACATGCATCTATAATACAGATTATATTATATATTATACATATTATGAAATATATGATTTATATATTACATTATAAATTATCCATATTACGAAATACATATTTTTAAATTCTCATGGTAAGTTATTTCCTGGAAGAGTAAATTTTGAAAATAACTTCAGCTTTAAAGTTCCCGTTAAATGAAGAGAACTGGGGCACCTGAGTGGCTCAGTCATTAAGCGTCTGCCTTCAGCTTGGGTCATGATCCCAGAGTCCTGGGATGGAGCCCCACATCAGGCTCCCTGCTCCGCGGGAAGCCTGCTTCTCCCTCTCACACTCCCCCTGCTTGTGTTCCCTCTTTCGCTGTCTCTCTCTGTCAAATAAATAAATAAAACCTTTAAAAAAAATAAATGAGGAGAACCAAACATTTCTTTCTTTCTTTCTTTCTTTCTTTCTTTTTCTTTTTTTTTGTTTTTGAGAGAGAGAGTGTGCACATGCATGCGAGTAGGGGTGGGAAGGGCAGAGAGAGAGAATCTTAAGCAGGCTCCACGTGCAGTGCGCAATGCCCTCTCCCTCACCCCCGGGCGGGGCTTGTTCTCACAACCCTGAGGTCATGACCTGAGCCGAAATCAAGAGTCAGATGCTTAACTGACCAAGCCACCCAGTTGCCCCAGGAACCAAGCATTCTTTTTTAAAAGATTTTATTTATTTATTTGACAGAGAGAGAGGCTGCGAGAGAGGGAACACAAGCAGGGGGAGTGGGAGAGGGAGAAGCAGGCTTCCTGCTGAGCCGGGAGCCCGATATGGGGCTTGATCCTAGGACCCTGGGATCATAACCCTAGCCAAAGGCAGACACTTAACGACTGAGCCACCCAGGTGCCCCGAACCAAGCATTTCTAATAAGGACCTTTTGATCTAAAAATTAAAGAGGACTTGCCCTGTTTTTTTGTTTGTTTGTTTCAAAGTAGTATGTATGATTTGGAAGGTAGAGAGAAAAGAATTAGTGCCTTTCAAATTTAAACCCTTGTTTGCTATTTTTATAACTCTGGTTATTTTCAGAGTGCTATCTTTTTCTTTTTTAACAAGGTGAATTAGTGAGTCATTAATATATATATAAAGTACATTTTTGCCAAAAAGTTGTAAAATACATATGTTATTAATACAAAGACAAAACTTTCAAATGAAAGATTCTAAATTGGTTTAAAATTTCATTGAAGAAGAATGTACGTTGACAAATTAGAGACACATTTTCCCAAAGAAAATTATAAGAACAAATATTAGACCCTTTATGTTAAGAGTATGAACAGCTACGATTCAAGAACATAAGAAAATAACCATATGAGGATCTAAATTTCCCCAGATCATATGTTCCTTCCAGGTGGTTCAGTGGGATAGTGAGGACTATATAAGGAAAAAGAAGCAGGAATCATATTCAGATTCTGTTCCCCTTCAGAATGGAAGCCTGATGTCATATTGAAGTAGATTTAATTAGATGTGTGTTACTTAAGGGATCCCGAAATCAGATCCAGTCAGTTCTCTATTAAGTACTTAGGATGAGCCTACATGAGACCTATCTTTATGCTTTTCTTTCCATCTGATGATGCAGTGTTCTTTATTGAACCTGAAAATATATCAATTCATTCATTTTCCCAGCAGCATTCAAACTCAGCAGAGTCTCTCCCTTCTTCTAAGTATGTACATTTAATATTACACATGTTTTCTTGGATCACAGGATTCTAGATAGCTGTTGACATTTCTTTCTCTTTCAAAGTCAAACTTTTCTGAAACCATCTCTTGTTAACTTTCTGGACCTTGAGCAGCATTTGGTGCCACTGACCATTCCTTCCTCGTTAAAGTAATCTTCCCTTGATTCTGTGATCTTATTCTCTCCTGGTTGTCTCATCTCGTTGGCTGCTCCTTCTCAGCCTCCTTTGTGGGTCTCTCTTCCTCTTCCTAGCCTGAAAAGTTAATACTCACTCAGGTTCTGTCCTTGTCTGTCTTCTTTCTTACTGGCTGATTTTAATTTCTATCATTAGTCTTTCTGTATACTAATGACTTCAGATTTGTATCCTTACTACCTCTTTCCCAAGCTCTAGCTCCATATATCCAGCCACTTGTTGGCCTTCTCCACTTGAATGTGACGTATGCATCTTAAGCTCACATTTTCAGAAACTGAAGCCATCATTGTCCACATCCCACCCTACCCCAAGCCCTCTTCTGTTTGTACTTCATATCTCAGATTAGTACTGTCCCCTGTTTAGGTGCCCGAGCTAGTCACATTCATGCATAAAATCTCTTGTCTCAAGTCTTTGCTCTCTGTCCTCACTGCCTCTAGCTTGTTCTGGGCTACTGCTCTTGCTACATTTGCTTTGTTGCAGCAGCCTCTTCTCTTTTTTTGCTAGTCTTTCTTCTTCAGTACATTTTCTACAGAACCCCCTTGGCCTAAATCTTAACTTCAGCAGCAACCATTGTTTCCAGGATTAAGTCCAAATTCCTCACCATGGTAGCAGGCCCTGCATCACCTCATGATCTCATATTGCCTTCTTTTCTAGTTTTGCTTCCTACTCCATGACAGGAGCAAGCTGCATTTTCTCCTTACTACAAACATTTGCATATGGCTCCCTCTTTGGAGTGATTGCCTCTTCCTACCTTACCACTCATGTCTAGCCAGTTCCTAATTGACCTTCATATCTCGGCTTGCATGATATCTCTTCCAGAAGCTCCCGCTGACATCCCCACTTCCTTCCTCCTACTCACCAAATCAAGGTTTTATGTTTCTCCTATGTAGGCCTATAGCTTACCATATCATAACACTCACCCCAGTGTATTAAAATTCCTTTTTATTCTCAACGTTCACCTCTAGACTGTAAATTCTTTAAGGTTAAAGAAGTTGAAACTTGTTAGTAGTTCCTGGAATATAGTGTATGCTTGAAAAGTATTTCTTGAATCCAGTGTATAAATGAATTATTGTGACTGTTCCTTACTGTTTCCATGGAGGTTTTGCCGGTGTCATCATTTATCATATCTTCCCTCAGTTTCAGAATCTCTCTCCTAATTTCATATGAGAACTTAACTTCAAAATATGTTGAACAGTATTGCACTGTTAAGGAAAAGTAAAATGCAGTATAGTATTACAGTAATCTTCCCTCATGTAAGAGGAAGGAGTATAAGAAAATATAATTGTGTCTGCTCATTTGTGCATAAGAAAACAGGAAGGATAAATAAAAAACTAAAGAGATTGGTTACCTATGGGAGTGAATGGTAAAGGGGGAAGTAATGGTAAGTGGGAAGGAAGGGGGGACATGGGAATAGGATAGCAGAGAAGAGGAGGGAACAATTCTAAGAACCTTTTTTTAAATATTATTTGATTCCTGGAATCATCATAATCTTTTTCATATTCCTTCTCTGAAAATAGGTAAATAAAACCAGGCTGTGGGAGAACCCAAAATGTAATACACAATGTAACAGATAAGGGGTGCCTGGGTGACTCAGTCATTTAAGCATCTGCCTTCAGCTCAGGTCATGATCCCAGGGTCCTGGGATGGAGCCCCATGTCTGGCTCCCTGCTCATCAGGGAGTCTGCTTCTCCCTCTGTCCTCACCGCCCCACTCATGCTTGCTCACGCACGCTCTCTCTCTCTCTCTGAAATAAATAAAAGCTTTAAAAAAGAACAAACAAAATGTAACAGATAAGCCTAACTCTATTGTGAATTAATAATATATTCACACTGAAGAGAGTGGGAAAGAAAAGCACTAACCTGAATAATTTTTAAAAACAGTATTTTGATTAGAAATTGTGAGACTAAGGACAAAAAAGAACTGTACACAAATGTGGTACTCAAATTAGTGCATCTGTCTCTCAAAGAGGTGGTGTGGGTTATCAATTCTTAAACTGCTTTGTGTATACTAAAATTAAACAAAGAAGTTAAATTATGGAAGGGAGAACCCTATGATTGGATTGAAATCACAAGTAGTAGTATGAACTCATGGTTTTATCTATATATAGATGTATATACAGATATATAGATACAAAAATAAAATAGATGCATGTGTGTGTGTGTGCCTATGTGTGCATGGTTAGTATACATCATATTTCCTTGCTCTGTCTGCTGAGAGGGCCTAGAATCGAAGACATACAGCAGAGTGAGCATTCCTGGTGTCCAGGTTTTGGTTTGTGATTATCATCTCTAATAAAAGGAACACGCCTAATTATATAGGTAATGCGTGCTTATCTTTAAAAGTAGCTTTATGTTCTGCTTTCCTTCCTTTATCAAAAGTATTGTCCTGTGTCTAAAGAAGCATTTCTTAAGATTCAAAGTACATCTGAATGCAAGGGATTTTTACATTAAAAATAAACAGTAATAGCTCCTTTTACAAGACAAGAAATATATACATTTTTATAACTTGGAACAACCTAAAAGGGAACCAAAGCTCCTTGGAGAAGTAGTTGATTCTAGACCAAAGGCAGGAAAACATGAGATGAGCCTGGAGCATCTGACTGTGCCACAAAGCTTGAAAGCATATTCAAAAGACAGAACCCATCTACAAGAAGTTCCCAACAGCCAAAGCTGGAACAATTTTGAGCAACAAAATAAATAATGATAGTACTGTATTATAAACCAGAGAATTAAATAAATATCCATGAATCCATATTGATCTAAGTAAATTGATTGAATAAATAAATGGGTGAGAAGGGACAGAACTTCCTTTTAGTAAAAATCCATTTAATAAATGTAGAAGGAATGAGGGATATGCAAAATCACCATTAGGCAAACACCACAATAATAATTACTATAGGTGAGCTCTATCACTGGATGCCAACACTGGTAGGGGAAAATTTGAGAAACAGGATATTTGCGTAGTCTTAAAGTATCCCCCAATATGTTTATTAATTATAAAGAGAAAAATACTATTTAACAGCAGAGAAAACTGGTAGACACACCTTAACCAAATGATCATTATCAACATCACTTGTAATAAGACATATTAACATCGTATACCCCTGATATGAGGTGCTGAGAAGTGCACAAACGTCACTTCTGTGGTATTCTTAACAAAAGCACATGTCCCCGTGAGGAAACATCAGACAAAACCAAACTGAAAAATATTCCAGGAAATAACAGTACAACTTTAAAAGTGTCAAGGTCACAAGAGATTGAGGAGTTCTCACCAATGAGAGGAGACAATGAGATATAATGACTAAAAGCAATGTGGAATCCCAGATGGTGTCCGGGAAGAGAAAAGGGACATTTATGGAAAAACTGGCGAAATTTGAATAAAACCTGTAGGTTAACTAGTTAACAGTATTATATCAGTGTTAGCTTCCTAGTTTTGATAATTGTACTGTGGTTGTAGAAGATGTTATGTCGGTGAAGAGTATACAGGAACTCATACTATTTTTCCTCGACTTTTTCCCGTAAGTCTAAAATTATTTAAAATAAAACTTTTTATAAATAAGAGCAACAAACATGCTCCAGAATTTCCGCTTAAACAAATACAAGCACTTTGGGTAAAACTATTAGGGTAAACCTTGATTGATTTGTTCCACCTTATTTTTATACCTCATGTCACCTCTGGTAAGGGTGGTAATGAACAGTGAATAGTCAAGAGGCAGATAGCCCAGGAGTAGAAAAAAGCAAGGTATGAGAGCATCAGCTCCTAAATAATTGAAGGCTGGCTATGTAGTTGTTTCCAGTTTGCATGTACAAAGCTATTTGCACCTAGCTTGCAGGTTTTAGTGCTAGCATCTGGCAGTGATGATGTCCCTTGCCTCAGGTCACTCACTGGTAGACTAGTAAAGCAGAAAGGGGCCTTGAACAGCTCCTCCATGGTGTATGTGAGGTCCCAGTGCCCAGTCTTGGTTGCCAAATATCCCATAGCTATTTAGCTATAAGCTACAGCCAGAGCCCAGGTCTCCCAAATACCTGACCATATGCTCCTCCTCAACCCTGGCATGGAGTTGGAAAGCTTTTTCAAATTGTAATTATAAGAAATAGCTGAAGAACTTGTTTTTGAATTTCACCTTTAAGCTCCAGTTTCAGCTGCAACCTTTGCCTCTTGCCTTGTATCAACCTTGTGTCAATGTGTGCAGCAAATACCATGTAGTGCTTACTGTGTGTGCCAGACATGTTTCTAAACACGTTGTAAATATTAAAGAATGTACTTACATCAACCAGTGAGGCAGGCACAATTTCTAATGAAGAAAACAAGGCCCAGCAAAGTGAAGGAATTCGTTGAAGGTCACATATTTCTTCAGAAGACCAGTCTACTAATTGTATGATCAGCACAGGCAGGAGGATGTTTGCATATATCTTTTTTCTTTGCCTGCATCTTTGGTGACAGAGGCAGAGATCCTCTGGGACCACACAGGTAATCCTAGTAGTTTCTGGTATAGGGAGGAATAAGTATGTATATTGTACTGGGGGTCATGGGGAATACATACAGTTTTAGGAGGGGTTATATTTTGAAGGAGGTAGAAAGACTAAGAAGAAAATGTGAAAAGACATTTTTAAAAATTTTGTTATGTTAATCACCATACATTACATCATTAGTTTTTGATGTAGTGTTCCATGATTCACTGTTTGCGTATAACACCCAGTGCTCCATGCCGTACGTGCCCTCTTTAATACCCATCACCGGGCTAACCCATCCTCCCACCCCCCTCCCCTCTAGAGCCCTCAGTTTGTTTCTCAGAGTCCACAGTCTCTCATGGTTCGTCTCCCCCTCCGATTCCCCCCCTTCATTTTTCCCTCC
>NC_138380.1:39249553-39318423 GCF_054177405.1 Leptonychotes weddellii | reverse complement strand
TCGTTGCAAATGGCAAGATCTCATTCCTTTTGATGGCTGCATAATATTCCATTGTATATATATATACCACATCTTCTTTATCCATTCATCTGTCGATGGACATCTTGTAGAGCCACATTTTTGGTTGGGTCTGTATCATAGTGCAATCTAACTAGCTGTGTGACCTTGGGTTTGTGATTTAACTCTTATATCCCTCAGTTTTCTTCTCTGTATAGTAGAAGTAATAAAAGCGTTACAGCATAAGGTTGTTACCAGTATTAAATGTTATCATATATAACTCAGAATAACAGTTGCTTCTTAAAAGTTCTTGATAAATATTATCCACTGTTATCATTATTATCTCTATACTTATTATCATAGTTACTATTATTATTCTTTAAACTGATCCATGAAGAACATGAATTTAAAGGAAATTAGAGGAGGACATTCCTGGCAGAGGACATAATTTAAATAAGAGCAAAGGAGTGTGGAAAACCAGAGCTTGTTCAAGAAACTACCTGCAAGATCTTTAGAGTGAGAGGTCTGTAACAGAAAGTGTATGGGTGTTGTAACCCTGATTATTGGACATTTAGATAATTTTATTTTTTAATTATTATAAATACTGCTGTGTCCAACATCTATGTGAGGATATCGTACCCATCTTTGATTATTGCCATAGAGCAAAGGCCTAGAATTAAAGAACCTGTTTCTGTTTTTGGCTTGCTCTCCAGGAATTTCTTCTTGATTTTAAAAGTTCAACAGTGACTTTTTGGTGCCTCCTTGACATCAGTGATTATTATTCCTTTTTGTCTTTGTTGTTATCAAAGTGGAAACTGGTATTTTAATTGTATATCTGTGGATATTAATAAGGCTGCATTTAAAAATATTTGTAGCCATATTTTGGTAATTTTGTAATAATTTGCATCATTCCTATTACGTATTAGCCTTTTATATTTTCCTTCTGTGAATTACTTCTTCATGCTTTCCCATGTTTCTATCAATCAGAATATCACTTTTTATTATTGATTGAAGAGCACCTTGTATCAAAAAGAAATTAACTCATTTTCTTTAATGTATGTTACAAGTATTTTTTCCGAGGTTTTAGTTTTGTTTTAAATTTTGCCTAAGGTAATTTGTTTGGATTTTTTGTTTGTAACCTGACTTCCTTTTGATAGTCAAATCTATTCATTTTTCTCTACTGATTCCATATGTATATATATATATTTTTTACTTTTTCTTTGTACATTTTTACCTTAAGCTCTTTTAACCATCGGAAATTTATTTGGTGTACCTACCTTTTGTTTTTTCCCAATATTTTACCGAAATTCCAGCAGAGTTTATTGGATAATACATCGTTTGCCACTAATTTGAAATGTACTTGTAAAATATACTAAATATCTCATATGGTATTCCATTTTCCTCTCCTTCTATTCTGACATTGATAGCAATGCTATTATAATTATCATAATGGCATAGTAGCATTTATTTAAGTATTTATTTGGTATCCTTTTGTGTTTTTGTTTGTTTGCTTTTAAAGATTTTATTTATTTGAGAGAGAGAAACAGAGGGAGAGGGGAGAGGCAGAGGGGGAGGGAGAGAGAGAGAATCCCAAGCAGACTCCTCACTGAGTGTGGAGCCTGATGCAGGGCTTGATCTCACAACCCTGAGATCATGACCTGAATCAAAACCAAGAGTCAGACTCTTAACTGATTGAGCCACCCAGGTGCCCCTATTTGATACCCTTTTGAATATAATAATTCCTCCATTACATTTTTATTTGGATATTGTTAATTCAAAGGGAAATGATCAAATATATATTCCAAGAATATGAAATAAAGTCTATTTGAATAGGTGGAAGATTGTATGTATAGGTATATATATTTGATATATTTATCTTTTATATCTATGTTATATATATGTGTGTGTGTGTGTATATATATACACACACATATATGTCTTCCACCTATTCAGACAGATTTTGTTTCATATTCTTGGAAATATTTTAGGTATATAATTACATCATCCAGAAATTATGATCATTTAATCTCTTTTCTAATCATACATTCTTTTCCTTTTTTCTTATTACATTGCCTTGAATTTCTAGAACCACATTAAACAATAGTAGTGATAGATGGCCAAGATCCTCATCTTTATCTTGACTCATGTTTTTATCTTACCCTGAATGTCTTTATCTGCTTTACTCATAAATTTGATGTTGCCTATGAATTTCAGATAGTTATTCCTAGTTCACTAGGTGTCTTCTTAAATCAGAAGTGCATGTTGAATATTATCCTCTGTTGAAATTCCTTTCTGATATATTGGTTTGAAGAATTATATTAATCAAATAATTCTGTATTCCTGGAATAAGTTTTTTTTTTTATTGTTGCTTTTTTAATGTATCAGTCTTAGTTTGATTTGCTGTCTTAGTTTGGATTTTTTGCATATATACATGCATAAATTGCCCTTGAGTTTATTTTTTTTTTCTGTGCGAGTTTGCACTCGCAGGGCTTTGTCATAGTTTCCTAGCACAGTTATGCTAAATTTGGAAAACAGATCTTCATGTAAATGTTAAATGTTCTGCCACTGTCTAGCATCATGAGAAAGATAGTTTATCATAATTTTTAACCATTTTTCTTTATTTTTGTTGTAATTAAAATTTTTCTTCTATGAACTCCTTTGACACTTCCGAACTTGTGGAAGACTGATTTTGTGTTTTCCTCAGTGTAGTTGGAAAAGGCATTATCTTCCACTTTACTATTTCACTTCTTTCTAATTGTAAATCCTATCTACTCTATTGAGCCACTTCCTCTCCTTTGTAATTATATTCTATAGAAGCATCCCTTAACTCTGAATTCTTTTTCGACAGTCTAAGGGTTTTTTTGGTTTTTTTTTTAAGATTTTTTTTATTTATTTGACAGAGAGAGACGCAGTGAGAGAGGGAACACAAGCAGGGGGATTGGGAGAGGGAGAAGCAGGCTTGCCGCGGAGTAGGGAGCCCAATGCGGGGCTCCATGCAGGGCTCCATGCAGGGCTCGATCCCAGGACCCTGAGATAATGACCCGAGCCGAAAGCAGACACCCAACGACTGAACCACCGAGGCGCCCCCAACAGTCTAAGGGTCTTTTTAAACGGTCTAAGAATCTGTCTTCACTGGTGGCTCTTTAAGTTACTTCTGTGCTGATTTCTTTTTTGCTGAGATGAAACCTCAGTCATTTTCCCAAGCTCTTTCACTTTTCTTTTGAGCAAGAGGTAGGGATGAGTGGGTTTTGGGGATATAAGGTATACACCGTGATCCTCTTTTGCCAATCTAAAACTCTTATTCTTCAAACAATAATTTACAATCCCATTGTGTCTTTTCTTTCTGTCAGGGAGAAGCAAGATAATGGAATGGTTTAAGAGTTGGATTTTGGAGTCAGCATATAACAGATTCTCTCAGTCACATGTGTGTGACCTTGAACAAGTCAATTTTTAGAGCTTAGTTTCATCACCTGTGAAATGAGATACTAATAACCACCATTTTAGGTTGCTGAAAATGAGCAACCATATAAAGAAGTAGCACGATGGCTAGTACATAATAAATACTCAAAAATGGGTCTAATGTAATTATTATCCAACTATCATGAATAAGCCCCTAATTCTTTCCCTTCATCATGGTCTTCTCTTTCATATTCCTGTGCAAAAATTGCATCCAGTTTTTCACCTCTCAGAAGCCCCAGTCTGGGTCTTTAGTCATCTCTATTATCTGTACTGCACATTTCCACTGGTCCACTTGTACTGCTTTGAAGCCCCCTCAATTTCTGCCTTCTGTCTTTCTCTCCGTACGACAGTGTGCTTTGGTGGAAAATGCTCATGGCATGGAAGACCCAGGTTCTACTCCTAATGGGGTCATTGGCTCGTTGTTTGACCTTGGGTCAGTCAGTCCTCATTTATTATAATAACTACCCATTATTTTGCATATGAGGAAATAGAGATTCAGAAGTTTTAAGTAAGTTACTCAGGAGCTGGGTGGGTGTTTTCCTTGGGCGTGGGGGCATAGAGTTTTAGCTACTCCACCACTAAGAGCTGTTGTGAGGACCCAAGTCAAGTGAGATTGTTTTAGACACTGTGGAACATGATGCAAATTGAATGGTCCCATTAGCCTGGTGTATTCTCTTATCTCCTAGCCACCCCTTACATTCCCAAACATTCTGACACGTGGTTTGTACTGTGGGCTGACCATCCTCATTCCCTCTGCCTTTTGCACACCCTTCGTCTTCCTCCATCTCTCCCTCCCTTCCTTTCTTCCCCTGTGGCATTCCCACAGAGCTGCTCATCCCAGCGTCTCCCTTTTCTCAGCCAGAGAGACCCCTCCTCTCCTTGATGTTTTCTTGCCTTACCAACTATTCCTCTTTTGTGTGCGATACCATTTAAAAATTGTTTTCATAGCTTAATTGTAGACAAATAGCTTCACGTTTCCCCTCTGTTTATAAAGGTGTGGTTTGAGAGAGGGCAGCACAGGATGTATAGAAGGTAAGAAAGCAGAGAAAAGGAAGTGTTGGACAGGGCTGCTATGTGCCATCTTCAAAGGCAGTAGAGCTGGGGAAGAGAGTCATAGTACCATAGTTTGGATGAAACCTGGCTTTTTATTGCCAAAAAAGCATAAGATGGAAATGGAGGTAAATGTGAATAATTCACAGTAATGTTTAAACTTTGAGGATATTTCACTTTCTCTGGAATTAGAGATTTATGTTAGTAAGGAGTTAGGGAGGAATTTGAAATGTTTAGTTTACAAGAGTGTAAAAAACATTGTCCAGTTATTTATCTAATCTTGCATTGGTCTTGCTTTTAAAAACACGTTTAGATTTGAAGTAGCCTGAGAAAAATAAACTGTTCCAGGCAATAACTTGATGCCCCAGTGGAAATAAGATGGATCCTTTTTCATTCGTTTTGAGAAATTTCTCAGACAGAAGTCTTTGTACCTTCCCTTGCAGTTCTTTCATCCACAAATGACTGTTATCAAGAACTAGAATTACAAGCGCCCCAGTACTTCTTTTTAACTTTAGCTTCTACACAAATTACTACTGAGATTTTATTTCCTTTCTGGGCTGGACATTTTGTTGTTGCACCTACTCAATCTCACAGATTCTCCATGTGTTATCATCCAGTAAGGTTCATTTCTTAAAGATGAGTATCAACTAAAGCAAGGAACTTGTTGAGAACCATTTCTGGTTCACAGAGCAATCAGGTACGCTGGGAAGTAGGAATAAGAGTTACTATACTACATTCTGCTGTAATTACTTTCCTTTGAGAAAGGAAAGACAGATAATATTATGTTAAAAATAGAATTTTGGTTTCCATTGCTTCCTCCTGATCTCTTAGCCTAAATTCATTCATTCAAGTCAACAAATAATTATTGTGTGTGTACTATGTGCCAGGCACTATTCTAGGACTTGGGATAGAGCAACGAACAAAATGAAGATCTTTGCAGTTTTGGGGCACTGAATTCTAGGCAGGGGGAGACACTGCACACCAAGCATCATAAATAAGTAAACTATATCATATATTAGGAAATAGTGTTAGTGTTAAAAGGTGATAGGCATTACAGAAAAAGAAAAGGAATGTCGGAAAAGGGGCAGTTATAAGATTATGATTTTAAATTGGGTTGTCATGGTAGGCTTTGTTGAGGAGGCAACTTTTGAACAGAGACTTGAAGAAAATGAGGGATTTATTCATGCATAGATCATTCCATTGTAATTCCTTACAATGAGACTCTTAGGCTTAGGTGAGAGAAGTTTGGCAATACAAGGCAAAAATGATGCTTATGATAATAATAGTAGTAGTAGTATACTACTTGTATATCACTTACTGTGAGCCAGGCACTATTTGAAATGCTTTACATAAATTAACTCATTTGACTTTTACAGTTACCCTATGAGCTAGGTACAGTTATTATCCACATTTTACAACTAAGGAATTTGAGGCAGAAAAATAATCAAGTAACTAGTTTTAAAAAAAACAACAACTAATAATGTTGGGGCTGGGATTAAAATTCTGACAGTCTTGCACAAGAGTTTATGCTCTTGAAGCAACTGGAAAATTTTCAGAGCAAAATGTTAGCCAGAGAGATTTCATTTCACATGATATGAGAATTTGTTAGAGTGGATGGATTAAGTTCTTTGTGAAACAAGATAGAATACAGGACCGGATCAGGCATCTTCCCAGCTTGGCTAGCCTGTACATTAGTGGGCTGTCACCAGCCACAATCCTAGACTCATGTGGTAGAGCATTCTTCAAAGATAACTTTTTAAAGGACTGTTTCCTGTGTGTTTCTTCAAGTTTCATGAGTTCCCTTTTGAATATATGTATACATATATATATTATATCACATATATGATATATATATATGATATAATAGTATATATTAAGTACCTACTCTTTGCATAAGAGAAAAAAAAATTATCTCCTTCCCCCTATGTGTTTATTTTCCTGTGGGAAGCTTATTTGTTTACCTTGCAGGCTAGAGAACATCTGGAAACTGAAATAGAAAGGACTGTATATATGAATGTAATACTTTGCTATTTAAGGATCTTAAAATTTCTATATCTTTAGAGGTGAGGTATGAACTAAATGACTCTTTGTTAAGCGTTATTTCTTAAAACACTGGTGGTGAGTAGTTGCCACTGAATCCTTCATTAATAATCCCTTCCTTTTCCAGAAGGACTTGCCAACACCTATAAAGTATTCACTAGGAGAATTGAAGTCATATAAAAATAATTGGTGTTTGCTTCCTTCAAGGCATACATTTAAATACGTTGCTTTATTCCTTTGCTCCTTGGCTGCCTCCTATGTTTAGTAACTCTAGGTCAGCAGACTTCCTCTTTTAAGGTTCATCTGCTGGCCATTTCAATTTCCCATGAGAAAGCAAACCTACCACTCTTTTACCCTTTTATCTTAATGTTTCTTCCATTTATGTCATATTATCTCGTGGGTTTGCATTTCTCAATAATAATGGCACTGCTGGTAAATAGAAAACAATGAATGTGATTATGCACCTATCATCGTAATCGTCATCATCATCATCTTCTTCTTCCTGGTGAGCCTTTTTAAAAAATTCCTTTTGTGATCTCAAGAGGGGTGGTCATCTTTGACAGTAACTTATCAGTGATTTCATCTTTTTAAAATTGTTTTAAATTTTTATTTACTTATTATATTTATTTTATTTTCATTCCAGTGGGGTTAACGTACAGTGTTATATTAATTGGTTTCAACTTAAAAGGAATGCACGCACTATTTTCAAGTGAATTATTTTAATGCATCATTGACAGTTTGGGTGTTGGCTACTTGGTACAGCTGGAAACATTCTGCCACTGGTCTGCTTACCCCAGCCTCAATTTTCACTTGAGCATTTTTTAGAGTGTCAAATATAAATTTGTGCTGTCCTCATGGCTTGCAGTTTCATGTGTAATTGGCTATAACTGTAATGACTAATGTATATCGGGGGTTAATCAAGAAAATAATAGCTAACATTTATTGGGAGTTTACTGTGTGCCAGTCTCTGTGATAACTATATTACAGGCATTAACTAGCTTAATCTTTTTCTCTCATAAGATAAATGCTATATTTTCTGCATTTCTGGGAAAAGGAAACTAAGGCCCAGATTTATGTGACTTTGTTCAAGATACAGTGAAACTTGCCATGCAACGCCCCTTTTCAGGATATCCCTCTCTGCGATCAGTGGGCTAACTTATCATCCTGTGTACATTTCCCTTTTCTGTAAGATATGACATTGTTTAATGGACTATTTTAGAAATGTATCACTAGACAATAAAGTTACTTTGGAATGAGTCCTGAGTGTTTATTCAGGTTCCTCATTGCATTTGAAGAATATGATGGAACAGGCACTCTCCAGAACCATTGTGTTCTTTTCTCTTTACTCTGAACCTGTTTGTAACCAGAGTGACTTAACTGACCTCTTCATTTCATAATCATCACCTAGACTCTGTCGTTATTAAAAACAACACAGTTTGGTCAAGATTATGGCTTTTAATTGGGTTGTGGAAAGAAACTCAAGTTGAAGAAATGTTGCCAGGATCATTGGGGAATTAATAGCCGCTTGATGCAAGAGGGAAGCTGTGAAGAACACTGGCTCTCTTATTATGTGGTGTCCAGGCAAAGTAGAGTTATGCTCTTACTATTTCATTTCAGTTTTTGAAAGAAATTATTATTGCAGAACTATTGGCTTCCTTTCTTTCTCAACTGTGGCTATAATGTTTTATTTGTGCGTGTATACTTTTGAGAGAGAGTTGGTCTCTGAAGTGGGAGTTAGGAGAGGAAAGTATTTGAAATGGAAATGTCTTAAAATCATGTCTCTTTCCAGTTGTACATTGGATTTCCTTAGGATTTAGAAACAAAATGGAAATGAAAAACCACAATCACCTTCTTTTTGAACAAGAAAATACTGTACTTATCAGTATAGAAAAAATCTAGTTGAAAGACAATACATCTTGCATTTCATTGCAGAGTGCTCCAGACATCGATCAACTGGCAAGGAAAAGCAAATATTAACTTTCTCTTCTTCCCCACCTTCTCACTATGGCCGGGTAATACTTTTGTATTCCTGTTTGGGGGATTTAATGGCCTTGTTAACATGTGGGAAAACATTGTGATTGGAGACTTTAACAAAATAGTGAGTAGGTTTTTGTTTTGTTTTGTTTTGTTTTTAAGTTCCATGTTTATGTTCTTACTGGGTTTGTGTCTTTCCAAGTGCTCCAGGTTAAGAACTAAATGTGTTAGGAAAACAGATGTAATGCAAATAAATAGGAAGAGTTCTCATTTCCTTCACTGAGCAAAGCTCTGAGTTCCTGAGCAGTAATTTTATGGTACCTTCTCTCCATATCAGAAGTTGTGCTGACCCCAGCTTCTGTCTCCTAATTTGTGTCGTAACTGAGACAGCAATTCACCTACATATGGTTGGGGGTCATAATGCACTAACATAGTGTAAAGATCACTCTTGCCAACAATTAATTGAGGAATTCACTTTATGAAGCCCTGTTTACAGACTGACATCTGGAGAAATTCTTAACCTGGATCCATTCCAATCTGTAGGATTTATGGACTGCACTTGCTTTTTTGTAAATAGGATTCTTTTTCTGCTTGGTACATTCTGTTTACGTAATTATCAATGGATGAAAATGGCTATGTTCCTGTATTTCTTAGTCCTCTGTACCAAGTGGGCCTAAATTCTAAATGGTGGTCTAGCTAAAAGAATACTTAGACACCTATCATTATTCAAGTTGTGGAAACCTCTTAATGTCAGGAGCACCCTGCTCTCTTAAATACAGACTCTAACTGGAGCCCTTACACCCCAAGGGACTTAGTATTTAGCCTTTATGGGGATTTTAAAACTTGTTGAGACACATGCTAGACCTCTTAAAATATATTAGACTCCCTTTTATTCACACACTTGGTCTCTGCTGTGAAGTGTGAAATGGAAATATTTTCAAACATAGGTACACGCATAGTCTTGAACACATTTTAAGTTCTCACTGTGTGTGTGGGGGATCAAAGCTTATTATTAAGCAGCAGAATTAGATTCCCAAACATTCCATGGGTTGTCATGGTGGACACACATTACAGTGACCTTCACCTGCCTCTCTTTGCTAGCCATTATTATCTCTTGCTGGTGGATGAGCTACTGTCGATGTGGTCAGCATGGCATCTGCGAATACAGGGAGATAGAAAAGTTGTAGAATGGACTGAAACAGAACACAGGAAAGCAAATATTTTATGTTGGAACTGGACACCTAGAACTAGATCGAAAAGCATTTTCTTCTTCTGCTTTGCTGAATTTTGAAACTGTAAAATTGAACCAAGTTAAGGATGGGGTGCTTCCACATTACAACAAAGTAAAGGGCAGAATGGAAGTAGAGATGAGAAAGATACAGACCTGTGTCGTCCAGTTCCTCCTTTAGAGTAGCAGCATCATCACATGATATCAACCTGATTTACCATGCTGTGGTAGAAACATATTCAGTGATATCATACATTTGCAACAGCTTTATTTCCAAGATGTGTTTTGATGAGGTCTGTGCCTGTTGTATTTATTATGTATATGTATGTATACACATTTATATATATATATATATATATATATATATATATATATATATGTTTTTTTTTTTTCTGGAACACATCTGCTAAGCAAGCACCTTTCTAAACCCAATTTCACAGAAATGTTGGCTCTCCAAAATCGCTCTTAAGCACAGAACAGAGTTAACACACACACACACACAAACACACACACACACAGGTCATTAGTCATAATATTTCCAACAAGCATAACCTTACCACTTATGATGTGCTTTTAAGGAAATGTCAAGTCCAAGTATGGGACAGACCAGACACTTTGATCTGAAGTCCAATTTAGATGGAGATTGGTGGGGAATCAATCAGGGAAGTGCAGCCCCACTTTTCCTCCAGAGCTTTTTACCTTTTATTTCCACTGTAGCCCTTGTGTAGGTCTTTAATCTGTGTTTTTTCCACAGCTCTTCTTAGCTATCCCTCTTATTCTGCATTACGTTTTCCTAACTGCTAATGTATTTTTTATGCTTGAATATTTGATCATCTACACCTTCAGTAAGTTGCCCCAAATATCTTACATAAGAGTATGTTCACGGAATCATAGCCTGCATTGGTGATTCATCCTTTCTCTTTCCCTTTCCTTTTCATCCTCTGTCTCCCTGTCTCTTCTACCTGCATCCTTCCTTCTACTGGTCCATTTTGCTGAAAAGTTTCTAAACACTCAGCTAAAATCACTATACAAACGTACAGTAGGAAACTTGGCTTTCTAAGCTTATGCTGTCCTTGGGTTAGAAAAAAATATATTTAAGAACAATTAGGAAAATAAACACAGTAAAGGAGAATTATCAGAAAAACTCCTGTACATGTCTGTATGCCTCTGTGCTTGCGTGTGTTCACACTCACACATGTATAGATAGATAAGGGGGGAGGATAAAGAATAAAACATTTCCCAATGGCTATATTTATAGAGAAATTTATAAACTACTATTCAAGTCTCTTTGGGAAGCTCTTCATATTTAAGATAGTGAACTATTCTTTTCAAAGCACCCATTCCCCACTCTTCACATGAATTATAAACCTTTGAAATGAAATCTGAATGTTAACCTCAAAAAAATACTCTATCCATCAACTAAATCTTGATTAAATGAAGAATATCACTGGTGTATATTTTTGAGGCTTCTGCTGTTTTTAATTCTAAGTGGCAGTTCAAGCCACTTGAACAGATGATTCTTTGGCTGGCAAGTCAGAGCAGGGTCTGGGGTCATTTGTGATTCTGAGTGGCGCCTTGTTTGATTCCTCTCAATTATGAAGAAAAAAGAAGAAAAGTTGTTTTCCTCCCTGAAGGAATGGAACATTCTCACCCATACACCCAATTGACGGCAAAGGTCACCTTTGCAAGAAAATAAATCAGCAAATCCTAAAATATACCCAAAGAACAGCTTGCCAACCTGCTGGATTTTCTGTATCATTGAAAGGAAGTACTAGTTAGAACAGCCAACTCACAAATCCATTGAGATCTTTCTGGAAAAGGAGGAGTACTTGAGAAAGCTCTAGTGGTTTAGGAAGCAAGAGATTCAGAACTAGCTCTGGGACATTAGGGGCATGAGCTACCTTCTCTGAGCCTCTGTTTTGATATCTACTAAATGAAGGCAGTTGAACTGAAAACTGAGTTCTTTGATTCCACAAAAATGGTGCAGAAAGTACATCTTGCCAAAAAAAATTAATAGAGGGCAGAGATGATAAAATGTACTGTGTGCTAAGCACTGTACTGGGTGTACATGGTCTCATATAATCCTCCCGATAGTCCTCATTAAGACCCTCTTTTTACAGATGGGGCAACTGATAACCTGGCCTGGGTCCTGCCACCAGATCCAACCTGGTCCACTCCTGTGAGCTTCACGGTCTAGGTCAAGTCTCACTGTTGGCCTCCTTCCCCTTCAGTGGCCTCTCCAGTCACCGCCCACTTAGCTTTCACTTTTGATAAAAGGAAAGATAAACCCCTGGAGACAATTCTAAAATATTGGAAACCTTAAGAATTTATAAAAAGAAACCTCCTATAAAAATTTTTCCCCACACCTGGGTGGCTCAGTCAGTTAAGCCGCTGCCTTCGGCTCAGGTCATGATCCCAGGGTCCTGGGATCGAGCCCCACATCGGGCTCCCTGCTCAGCGGGGAGCCTGCTTCTCCCTCTCCCTCTGCCTGCCTCTCTGCCTACTTGTTCTCTCTCTCCCTCTGTCAAATAAATAAATAAAATCTTAAAGAAAAAAAAAATTTTTCCCCAGTCTAGTCATGAGAAAAACATCAGATAAATTCCAGTAGAAGGGCATTCTGCAATATACTTGACCAGTACTCCTCAAAACTGTCAAGGCCATCAAAAACTAGGGAAAGTCTAAGGAACTGTCACAACCAAGAGCCAAAAGAGGTATGACAACTAATGTCGTATGGTATCCTAGATGGAAAAAAGATATTAGGTAAAAACAAAGGAAATTTGAATAGACTATGGACTTTGGTTAATAATAATGTATTAATACTGGTTCATTGATCGTAACAAATGTACCACACTAATGCAAGATACCACAATAGGAGAAACTGTGCAGAAGATATGTAAGAATTCACTGTATAATCTGCTAAATTTTTCTGAACATCTAAAATGGTTTTGAAAAGTAGTCTATTAAAAAAAAAGTTTATCACTGCCTAAACCAAAAATATTGTAGCAGTAGGGTAAACAATATGCTTTTTTTTTTTTCAATTTATGTGTTTCACAATTTATTTATTTGTTTATTTGAGAGAAGGAGAGAGAGCGAGCTAGTGAATGCACACAAGCAGGGGCAGGGGGCAGGAGGGAGGGGCAGAGGGAGAAGCAGTCTCCCCACTGAGCAGGGAGCCCAATGTGGGGCTCCATCCCAGGACCCTGGGATCATGACCTGAGTGGAAGGCAGGCGCTTAACCGACTAAGCCACCCAGGTGCCCAACAATATGCTTTTAAACTAGTACTACTCTTACTACTACTTCTTCTACTTCTACTACTACTTCTCCTCCTCCTCACCCTCCTCCTTCTCCTCTCTCTTTGTCATCCTCTTCTTCCTCCAACTCCTTCCTCCTTCTAGTTATTATAGTAACTATAAGGTGATCTAACAGTGTTAAAATGCCTCTAGGATCCTTTAGAATTAGGATACTGTAAAAGAGTAACTTTCTGTGAGCCTTGGATTAGGCCAGGGATCGGCAAACTATTTATGGTCCATGGGCTAAATCTGGCCTACTACCTGTTTTAGTAAATAAAATTTTATTGGAACACAACCAGTGCTCATTCACGTTTACATTTTGTCTTTGGCTGCATTTGCACTACAATGGAAAACTGAGTGATTGCACCAGAGATCAGATGGCCTGCAGAATTTAAAAAATGTTTACTCTCTGGTGAACCCTTGATTTAGACTATTTGGGTTATAAGGTAGAGAGTGAGGCAGGTAAGTGGGGCCACCAGGATTCACATGGGGGTAGGATCAAATATTAGAACTCAGCTAATCAAGTAGAAGGAAAAGTATGAGATAGGGCATAAGTAAAACAGAGCAGTCAATTTCAGAGTTGGCCACTGTTTAAGGTTTCTGGACACTTTTCTTTTTTTGTTGCAGAGCTGTGTCTTTGGCCCATAGGTGCATCAGCCTATGTGAACCCTGCCCTTTCAGACTCCCACCTTTATAAAGGGACCTTTATCTTGGCCTATTTATTCTTCTTTTAGTGTTCCTAACTTTTACCTGAAAATAGCCAAAACTTTCTGTGTTTTCCAGTGTCCCAGGCACTTACACACACTCATCAGTTTCTCTCTTACGAAGGAGGGATGCCATAGTTTCTATTTTATAGATAAGGAAACTGAAGCTCGTTCAAGTGAAATAACTTGCGCCAGAGAATCGGTTGGCTCATAAATGCTGTGCCACAGTTTGAATCGAGGATTCATAACATAACATTAAACCCCCTACACCATGCCCACCTACAGTGCTGGAACTGGCTTTCACTAGCTCTTGAGAGCCACTTGTTGAATTTTTAGGTATTCTGTGAGCTAGGTGACAAATTCAGCCATTATTAAAAACTAAATTATGTATATTTATAATCAAATACATTGTATCAGGAACAAAGATAATATACTTTAAAAATCTTTACAATTTTACTACATTTTACTCTATGCTCTGGAGGTGGTTGGTGTCTACAGAGTCTGTGTGGTGAAAGTGCTGTGTGCTCTCCGTGCAACTCTGCCAAGCTCTTATTTGGCGATGCCAATTTGGTTGCTTGAAACTGGCCATGATGGGAGTATTTACACCATGGACATGGGCAAACACTACAGATCAGGGCTTTACTTTTCTCTCTTGCCAGCTAGCTGGTTACATATTTAGCGGCATGTCAATGTTTACCTTGCATTCTGATTTTGATCTCTAGCTAGTATTCTAGAGGATAGTCACATTTGTTTCTGGTGGGCTCCTATCTTGACCTTTGAATTCTATAACTTTTATAGTTAATGCCACAGTAGCAACCTAGAGAGAGGACCTGAGCTCTTTTTTTTTTTTTTTTAAGATTTTATTTATTTATTTGACAGAGAGAGACACAGCAAGAGCAGGAACACAAGCAGGGGGAGTGGGAGAGGGAGAAGCAGGCTTCCTGCCAAGCAGGGAGCCCAATGTGGGACTCAATCCCGGGACCCTGGGACCATGACCTGAGCCGAAGGCAGACGCTTAACAACTGAGCCACCCAGCCGCCCACCTGAGCTCTTTTTTATTGTTATTTTTATTTGTTTGTTTTTCTGACAGTGGGTAGAAATTCCTTAGAGTAATTCCCTTGTTGAGAAAATATGTTCCACATGGTTAAGGAGGAAGTTCAACCATTTTATAGTTTGCTTTTAAATGCAGAGACAGGTTTGAGGATAGTTTGGACTCCCTAAAAAATCCTTGAGTTGCATTATCTTTATAAATATAGTGTGAACTCCTATTCAGAATTTTAGGTAAGGTTTTTTACTTAAATAATTTCCTGGCTACATGAGGATTTCTTTTTTTTTTTTTTTTTAAGATTTTATTTATTTATTTATTTGAGAGAGAGAGAGAGAGAAACAGCATGAGAGGGGAGAGGGTCAGAGGGAGAAGCAGGCTCCCCGCCGAGCCGGGAGCCCGATGTGGGACTCGATCCCAGGACACCGGGACCATGACCTGAGCCGAAGGCAGTCGCTTAACCAACTGAGCCACCCAGGCGCCCTACATGAGGATTTCTGTATGTATTAATGTGTTATTAACTTGCAAAAAAACAAATTTTTACAGCTAGGTATGGTTAACACAAATGAGCTTGTACATAATTTGGTAACAATTCAGAGGAATAGGCAGTGTAGTAAAGTGCCTCAAAAACATCCTCCTAAACATCATTGGTATAGTCTCCAATTTATAGACTATCTTGTTCCAAATGCTCCTGGGCTGATTATTCACAATTCATGATACATGCTTCATGTTTTTAAAATTTTACCTGCAGGGATTAGCTACCACTTACAACATTGTTCTCTTATGCCAATGCACCCAGAGTCCCAACTCCTGATCGCAGTTTCCCTTAATGAATCTCCTCTTATAAAAGAGCACAGAAGTAGAAGTGGATCCCCATTGTTGTGGCAGGAGCAGGCACTGGGGAACCTGGACATCTTCCCTGGCAGGGAGATGGGGGCTGGTCTGGATACTGTGCAGTGAGGGAGCTGCCCCCCAGATATTTGAGTAGAACAGAGATCACATAAGTAAGTCGTGAGAAGCCCCTGTTGTTGCCACAATGACTTTACTGGCTATCTGAACTTTAAATAATTAGGAGTTTGCTGAATGGTTATTTCTGAACTCTAATTCTATGTATCATATTAATTAAGGTAGACCATATCTTGTGTCACTGCTGTTAAAATGTGGCCAGAAGACTGGCATCTGCCTGTAGACTTTTTGTGAACCTGAAATTGAGAGTAAGTGTTTGGGAACTTGCAGCAATTGACAGAGTACTTTTATAAAGATTAAGTCTACTACTGATAGATGAGGGCTGGTATATTGTTCATTTCATTTTTCTAGTAATTCCTTTTATTGTTATTACATTTTACAAAAATATTAGTTTAGATAGATTAGAAATTTTTAAAAACTGGTCCTTTTGAGAAGCATGGCTGCCATGGGAAGAGCTGGCTGCAGCTCATACAGACTTGCTGTGTGACCTTTGGTGAATGAGGTAATCTCTAGGTTTACATTTAATAAATTGAGACTTTCTAGCAGGCCTGATAGTTAGTCTTACAAAGCTAAGTCAGGGATGCAAAAAAATGTCAAAATTTTAATTTTCTTTATGAGCAAGATGGTGGGAAATTCAGTCTCAGTTATTATTGCCCACCCCACGTCCCCTAGCTCCTGTCTCCGTGGGGCTCAGAAAATGAGGGTGCAGTACTGTCAACAGCCTCATTGCCTAAGCCCACAGCAGAGGCTTGGTGGATGAGGGAGTCCTTGCTGAGGTTGGAGCTCCTGATCCCCAGCCCTCCTTGTGCCTGCATCTCCATCCCTTGATGCCTTGCTCCCTTGGGGTGGTCCAACCGGGCTCTCTTTACCCCTCTGAATTACCACTAGAGAAAATCTTTCCCCAGAGATACTTTAATATCTTCAGTGAGCTCAGGCTATGGAAAACTAAGGCTAGAAAAGAGAGTATTTTCAGGCTACTTTTTTTTTTTTTTTGATTTGGCCCCAGTACAAATTTCTGAGGCATGGAAGCACAAATGGCCTGGAGAAATTTGGGGGGAAGAGGCACAGGGGAGGGAAAGCTGAAGAAAAAACACAAATTAATATCAATTTTATAATTGTAAAGTGGGGCCAATAAACCCTTACTGATAGGGTTGTCTGAGGATTGAGTAAGCTAATGCATTGAGAATTCATAGCCAAGTGTCCAGCACACACTAGGTCCATAGTACTATGATTTCCAGATCAGGAGGTCCCTGGCTCTCACTTGTTTTTGCCTGTTGGCTCTTATGTGTTGCACACACAATGTGTGTTTGGATGATTTCATCCAGCTGTGGTTTTTCTTCCTTTCTTTCCTTTGATGATACAGGCTCTAAGCCAAGGGTACTTCATCTGGCATCCATGGAAGCCAGACTCCACTTCCACGGATGGGCTTCAGAGGGTCTCTGATAGTCTGGAAGTTTTATATGTTATTTCTATTTACTGTTTACTCTGAAATTTTTAACAAACAAATGTTTTTTTCCTAGCAAAAATCTCATCAGATATGCTCATCTGTCCTTCTTAGCAGATTCAAATGTAGTAGCTGTGGGATGAGGACTAAGATTCTGCATTTCTCACAAGCTCCCTGGTGATACCCAGTGCTGTGGGTCCAATGATCTCACTTAAACTAGCAAGGCCAAAGTGGCCTTCTGACTTTAAGGATGTGCCTTTCATTGCCTATTAACTTCACCAAACTTGCCGTTTTCTTTTTTTCCAACATATCTGGTCATCAGAAGCAGTCGCCCTATTCGGGAATGTTTATAATTATAAATATTTCCACTCCACAGCTATTCAATCTGCCAGTCTTGACCTCTACATGCACTTCATTCCAGTTAGCCATGGATGAAAGCTTACATAATTACATAACAGGGTTTTGCCCATCATGTTTGCTCCCACTCATGGAGCCCCCATTTCTTACACATAGGTGGGCAATCTAACCTCAAAATTCTGTGTTGAAGGCCTGCTTTTTAAAACTATTTCCAGTGTCAATAATTTTTGCAATAAAGCAGAGCCTGAGGCAAGGATTAAAATGATGGTTTATTTGACAAACTCAGGGAAGGGAGGATGAGGAAAAAGGTAAGGGAGTCAAGGAAATATGTGATATAATATAAAATGGTTCATCCTTGGTTCTTCTCTCAAAGAGCCATGAAGAGACCCAGCAGATACATCTACCCAGCACACAGCACTTTCCTGGAGGTTGGCAAAAGGAAAATAATAATTCAGAGTCCACCTGGGGAGAGGCAGGAGGGGAATTCTCTGCCCAGCTTTTTCCCTTCTCCCATTTTCCATTGGTCAGGATGCCAGATCCAAACTGGGAGGTCAGAAACTCTAGGCATGTGGTTGGTCAGTCTGGCTGCATGGAGGCATCCGAAAAAGGGGGGGGGGTGGGATTCCCAGGGCAAATGACTGGTCAGCCCTGCAGTGGGATTTGAGAGATTTTTTTTATCTCTTTGTACTAAGGACAAGGAAAAAAATTTTTGTGCCAAGAAGAAAAGAGGAAATTACGTAAGTTGTTCATAGTCTCTAATGACTGACTTGTCCTTTTATGTCCATGTGGTTAAAGAACTAGGAAGTGCTTTTAAGTCTTTATCCTTTGTCTTGCCTCAATATGAGTCAGCTGGAATAAAAAAGGTGGACTCTACTTAATCAGTGGAGATCTGCCTCTCTCCACAAATGTGTGGCAGACACCACTAACTGATCACTGCAGTCTTCCCATTTGTTGGCTGGGTATACTTCTTCCCCACTCCTGAAGTTTCTTTGCGTGTGAAGATAGCTATAGGAGTACAACATTCCTGGCCTCACCCTGCTTCCCCCCCCCTCTGCCTCAAGGATGTGAGTGTGCAATGAGAAACCAAGCCATTCTTGGTCCTTTTTTTTTCTTGAGATCAGGTTCTGTTCTGCAAGGAGCACATCACTTATTTCTGTTCTTCCCTATCATTAGTCTTACAGAAGTACTTCCTCACCCCACATACCCTAGTTTTTATCTCAGTTGGGTGAGGGGCCAGGAGGAGAAGGGTGCTATTTCATGGGCTTTGCCAAGGTCCCAGCACCTCAGTGCCTGCCTTGGCCTCACAATACTCTAAGCAGTGCTCCTGGCCATCACACTCAGTGGATTGCCAGGTGGAATAAAACCTGCTGACACCTGAGTCCTGCAGCCTCAGTACCTCTGGCTAATGCTGCAACTGAGGAGCCATAGAGTAAGTGGTCAGATGACATGCGCTTTAGGTGTTGTCAGGCTTGGGTGTGAGTTCGGTTAGGAGCCATGTGACCTTGGCAAGTTACTGCATCTCATTAGATCTGTCTTATCTGTAAGATGAGAATAATAATATCTATTTCATGGTTTCTAGAAACTAAATGAGATAATATGGTCAGGGTTTCTAGCATTTAGAAAGTACTCAATAATGATAGTTATTGTTACCATGATACACAGGCTTTGGAAACATTAAAAATAAGGGGCGCCTGGGTGGCTCAGTCGTTAAGTGTCTGCCTTCGGCTCAGGTCATGGTCCCAGGGTCCTGGGATCGAGCCCCGCATCGGGCTCCCTGCTCCACAGCTATTCCCTCTCCCACTCCCCCTGCTTGTGTTCTCCTTCTTGCTGTGTCTCTCTCTGTCAAATATATAAATAAAATCTTAAAAAAAAATAATTAAGCCTGGTCCTCCTTCTGGATGGGGCCCTTGCCGTTTTTAGATATAGCCAGGCAAGTTTCATTGCACTGTTGGAGAATTCTAACATATCCTCTTGGGAAACCTCTGAGGCTACCTCTAATTCTTATTTTATGAATGTGGAGATGCTTTTCTCTCAAGTTTTCCTGGGCATCAATTTCTTTTTTCAGAGCTGATGCAGAGGGGTGAATGGTAAGGTGTATTCTCCTTCAGACTTGGGATCTTGCCACTTGCCCTTCATTTGAGTGATGTGGTTTACAAATCAGTGCTGCGATACCCTGTCTTTCCTCATAAACCCCTTCATGCATACAGCCAAACTTGAGTACAGAGACTTTGGACTCAGTGTGTGAGAGGCCTCAGACAAGGAAAAGAAAAAAAAAAAATCACACTACATTAACAAGAAGAATGGCTTTGGGAAAAAAATATGTATAGTGTACAGCATGTCAGTACATTTTCAGGAAATGGTAGCAAATTAGTCAAATCAAGTTACAGATACAGTCAAGAAGTTATCACGAGTCTCCCCTACAAGATTTTGGTGAATAAAATCAAGTGACTGATACCCAATATTTTAAAAGTGCAATGGTGCTGGCTCATCCTCAAGTCACTGTGGGAACTGACTGGGAATTGAAAGCTTCCACAATGCAGCACGTGGCTTTGCTGTTGAATTATGAAGCGTTTGTGTCTGTACTGGGAGGTGCTGGACGCAGGGATAGAATCAAAGTGCAGAGATAAACCACCACAGTCACCGTCTCGGGATGCAGGCAGCCTTCCTCCTGGCTCAAGAAAGGTTTCATTCCCGTGTGGTCAGTGTGCTTTTGTTTTTATAGTTTCTGATGCTCTGATATTAGAGAGAATTCCTGCTGGGGTACCCTTATATTACAGATACCACAGATGCTATAGGTTTTGTCCTTTCTGACTTCAAAAAGAATAAAGACAACACCATTGCCGCTATCGCTAAGTGATCTCGGTATAATATGTCTTTGGGGGCAAAAACTCATTCCCAGTATTTTCACCGAAGAGAGACATTTAAAATTATTCTTTTTGGTCTGCTCCTGAAGATTGTTGTCACATCGTTTGTTACCTTTATGATTGGTATGTTCTTAAGCTGTGGTTGCTGTGTGGAGAGGCGGATTTTCCTACACACTGCTTAAAATATTGTATTTTTTCCAACTAGGTGGCTGTACTACCATCCCAGAATCAGACTTAGAGGAAAGATCAATAGAACAAGACTCCGCTGAACTGTTTACCAACCACAAACACCTCATTGTAGAGACGCCCATGCCTGGTAAGAAAATGGGTGGCCTTCACCAATGATAAGTCAGGGATAGTGACACTCTGGCCAGTCCTCGTCATACCAGAGAGCCTTTTCACAAAGCTGCTTGTTTTCCAACTTCTTCATCCTTCCCCTCAGCATTGGTGCAGTTGAATTTGATTATTTGTATATTCCTTTCAATATTGAAACCTTTTTTCTCTCTCTCTCACTCTCTTTTTTCTAGAAGTTTCACCCCTCCAAGGAGTCTCGGAATAGTTCAAGTAGAGTTGTCTGGATGAGGGGAAGATGGCCTTCCCAATGCTGATCCTGTGTGGACCTCATGCCAAGCACAGATGTAGGGCTGGTCCAGGTGCTTCATCCATCTCACCTGCTTGGAGATGATACTATATAGACATGGGGATTGGGATTTTTTTATTTTGCTAGGAGGACTTGTAATACCATGGGCAGGTCAGTTGAAACTTGTCTTACTGGGAAGAGCTATTGCCGCTTTTTGGTCATCTGTATGCTTATAGCCATCGGATATAGTGAGAGGACATCTTTTGGGGACAGACTTTATAATGCAGAGACCTAGATCCAAAGTAATTTGATACCCCATTTTTTTCACAGAATTCTTATATAGTAAGTGTATCAAATTTAATAAAGCATCTCATTGTCCAACAAAATCTTGGATTTGATTTATAATTAGAGGGTTTTATAGTTGGTTTCTCTACATTTTTTCTTCAAAGGAAAAGAACTGAAAGGAATTGAAAACTTTGCTACTCCATGGTAACACTCAAACATAATTGTTTTATAAATAAACTACAGAATTTTCATATGATCTATTTACTCTATTCTAAAAAATGGAAGAAGGTAAGTTTTTAGTATTGAACAAAAATGTTAAAATATTTTTAGGGAAGGTAGTATATTAACATCCTCTTTAGATTATCCCATGGTGACACCTTTTAAAAATTCAGGTTGTAAAAGAATTCACACATTAGAATTAAAATGTAAGGTTTTTTATATTCAAGAAATAAAGGAGATTTTGCCAATTTCAAGTTAAAATTACAGTTTCAAGACTGATTTAAATAAATTAAAAATAAGTCTGTGCCAGTTTTGGAATGCCTGTCAGTCAGTATAAAGGGGGATATGGTTCGTGGTTTTTCTATATGTGAAATGTCAAAAAACTGCAGAGGATTTATTATTTCTAGCAGTCTTTTTTAGGAGATGCAGCAGAAGATGTAATATTTTTAATTGTCAAGCATGGAAGTGGACAACTTCTAGCCTTTGGACCAGAATCAACCATTAGGTTAATTTCACCCAGCCATTGGGGACCAGTAAAAGATGTCATGGCTCCACGAATGACTATAGTTGCAAAAAATGCCACACTTCTGATCATCTTTAACAACTTCATTCAAGAAAGGTTACAAAACAAGTATATTACTTCTTAAAAAGGTGTTTCCGTGTTATGTCTCTCTCTCTCTCTTCCTTTTTTTTTTTTCTTTTGGATGTTTGGTTCCTGTGGTTGTTTTTTGTGCTGTGCATATGTCCATGTGCTAATTTCTGTTCTCCTTTCTCTCTTTTTTTTCTTTCTTGAGTCATGCCCTGTTTGTATGTGTCCTTCTAACTGTCTTTCTTTAACTCTTTTTCTCTCTTGTGTTTCTATGTTCATCTGCCTTATCAGTTTTTCTCTTCCTTCACTTATTCCCCCCCCAATTCTTTCCCTTTATTTCCTATGATGTAAAACCCAAGTATATTGTTTGATTTGTAATGGTTACTTTAAGCATAGACGAGTGCAGTGATTTCTCTCTCTTTCAAATCCCTCCTCCATTGATTTCCTTTTATTTGTGTCCTCCATGATTGCTCAATTCTGTGAGAGAGTGACTACCAGTGTAAACTCAAAAGGCTTCCTACCTTCAGTTTGGGAATTTAAGATGACTTTTGTTGCTACAATTACATGTCATACTGAGAGTTTTTATGTTAAGATGTATATTTGTAAATGTTTTCCTGGAAATCATTATCAGTATCTTAAGTCTATTGGCACAACTACTTGACCAAATAATTTTTTTTATTTGAATCACTAGTACAGAATTCTGTATACATACATCATACACGTATTTTTAAAAAATATAATTGTATTTGCATTTTACTAGCTGCCAAAAGGAAAGAAGGTACTAATTAGCCTTTTTCAACATTATCAAATATAAAATATAAGTTCTAAAATGATAAAATAATTTGATTCATGATTTAAAAATATCATTTGATAAAAAAATTTCCTAAATTTATGTAATGTCTTTTACCCTTGATTTTAATATGATTTAAAAATATATATAAAGTGTTTCTACTAGCAGCCAAGAATTATGTTATCCTTTGAAGTGACTTTTTAAAGATCAAGACCCAAATAATTGTTAACTGTTCTCATTATTTTGGCACTAGTATTTCAGTCTTCAATAACAATTGTCCATTATCTCTTTCGTGTATGTGTGTGTATACATGGTCTTGAAATCTTAGAGTAACTCAGAAAGCTTTAAGAAGTAAGATGATCCAGGTTTCTGATTAGCCAGATAGTCTCATTATTACCAAATATATCAGAATAGGTACTAATAAAACAGCAAATATTTAGTAAATTCTTACTGTTTGCTAGGTACTGTATATACACGATTTCATTCACTCCTTACAACATTACTTAGATGTAGATAATGTTATCTCTATTTTGCAAGTAGGAGTACTGAGGCCAAATAACTTACTCAGTGTCCCATAGTTCGTGTGTAGCAGAACTGGGATTTTAATCCAGGCTGATTCCAAAAACCCATATACACACCCAAAATGTAGAGATTATTGGTAAGACTACAATAAAATACATTTTAGACCTGAAGGTTTTTAGTCCAGGATAGCTACATTTTTAAAATTTCTAGTATGGTTATTTAAAAAATATACCTATTTATATTTCTCCTTTAGTGAATTACCTGTTCATGTTCTAAATTTTGGGGGGAGGTTGGTGATGGTGGTAATAATCTCCTTACTGAATTTTAATAGCCTTTTGAAAAATCGTATTAGTCTTTGGTTGATCTGGTATGATATCGACACTGTTTTCAGTTTTTCACTTGTCTTCTAATTTTGTTTCTCGGTTTGTTTTTAAGGTCGTTTTCTAAAATTTAAGTAGCCAAATCTATTAGCCCCTTTCTTTGTGGTTGCTGCCTTTGGTGTCCAGCCTGGGTGGTCTGATACCCTCTCCTGCCTCTTTTCTGTGCCAGTATGAGGTCCTGCGCAAGCTGTTGTGTTCTGTGCTGCAGCAAGCTTCAGTCATATGGATTTTATAAGCCACAGAGCTGTGTTCTTTTCTGCTCTCATATCTCACTGAGTTTTACATGAAATGCCTCCTAGGTTTTACCCAGCTCCTTCACCCTGGGGAAAATGACCCAAGTAATAGACCCCACAGTTCTCAAAATCCTGCTCCCCTCTGATGCTTGGCCCCTCCTGTGGGCTCTCCTTTAGGATGATTAGCTTTCCCCAAAGATTCTTTAGCAGTCTTATAATTAGCCTTGCCTGCTCCCACGCCAGCCGTTCAGACATGGCCAGACATGTTCCCATCCCATGTGAACACAAGTTGGGCTCATGTTGGGTGTGCTGTGCCCACTTAAATCTATATGTACAGAGGCAAGAGATATGGAGTCTGTGCCCCAATCCCCCCATTCTCTAAGCTTTTTGGTTCCCCAGCCTCACAAGGGACTAGCTTGGTGTTTCCATAGGTCAAGTATACCTGGAACCACAGGGGTTCCCTCAAATTGAGGAACATTAGATTGTGTTATGAATGGCTTTCTTGTAATTACATTAATAAAAAATTATTCTCTGGATTAAAAGTAGCTAAGCAAAGAGACCTCTCTCTTTTTTTTTTTTAATAGCTGCCTCTGACTAGTCAGTAGTCTGTCACAGTGCACGTGATCCTTATCACATAAAAATGTAGGTGAAGATGGGCCAAAAAATCAAAGTAAAATACATGTGAGGAGTGTTTAAACTCCTTAAAAAGCATTATATAAATACAGGATTGACAGTGGTCATCTGCCATGGCACCGTGTCCTTCTTGTGAGCCAACCGGTGTTATCCATGGCCTCCTGTTCAGAGATGAAGGGTGTGTCCAAAATGGTCAGAGAGCTGATGGGGGACAGGCTGATGGGAAGAGCCCAAACTGGGGATTTTCAGCCTTGGTTGGACCTTACTATCTCTAATTTTCTTCCCTTTGCTGATCTGTATTTTCAGAGTATTCTGTAATGAATATGTATTGCTCCTGTAATAAGAGAACAGATCCCATCCTTGTGTGTATCGAGAGAGAAAGGTATCACTCAGGATATCAGTGCTAGTGATATACATAATAATCAGTAATATACTCTTGTTACTTAGCTTTTGGTATATTAACAGCGTGAGTTTTAGAGAAACTGCTTGGACATTGTACTCCAAGAATGCTGAAAGGTCCAGAGTAGACGTAGTATCATCAAAATAACATGATTATTATGATCTATAGCCATAACGTGAGCCTAAGATTATATTGAAAATTAGTTTTTTTCTTTATGTCCTTAACATCTTCTGATGCAAAAAGCAAACATATCAATTAAATATGAAAATATTAGCGAGGTTTCTGAAAGAGCAATACACAGGGCTCAATACACAATTTAGATTGTGTCAGATGCTGTCCTTTTTATAGCCTTTTTGTTTATGCAGTGTTGAATTAGCTGGTGTTATTTTTCTGTTTTTATGGCTGAATCATGGAAGCTATGTGACATCCCATGTGTTAAGGGTTTTGTTGAGTTGGACTTTAAAAGGTATAACTTAGAGTGCAGCACAATTGCCAAGACCTAATCACAGTAAGATGCCTGTTAGAGTGATCACATCCCCCAGTGCTTCATCTGTGCTCCAGAGAGGGGGTTTCTGTTCTGGCTGATGTGGGAAAAACGTTGCAAAACCCCTCATTTTCAGGTTTGCTGTTGTTTCATTTTAATTATATTCAACCCAGACTCCAACCCTTCCTCCGAGGCTCAGTCTGAATAAATTTATCTCCTCACTTGTATACTAAGAGCTGCATTTGAGGCCCTCTTAGAACAGTGGGGATGACTTTGTGGGTCATGCCTTTTAGTCCCGTTTTCTGGCTCCTTATTACATTCTCCTCCTTTTTCTCTATTTATTTTGCTCCACTTTTCACTGTATTCTCTTTTGTTGTATTGACAAGTCCTTTAAGCACCTTAAATCATTTCTGTAACAGGTGGGGGTGAATAAATCAATATTGGCACCTCTCAAGATTTTTCTAGTCACTGTTGCTGGTGGTCATGTTTCCCTCTTGAAAAGTCCTGAACTCCCTGCCTCTCTTAAAACACACTATCCCTCACTTACTCTATTTCAGAAGTTGAATTTTTCTTTCCAGCTGGGATGGATTTGCAAACTTCTTGGACATGACTGTTCTTGGATTCTTTTTACTGATTAGTAAATTTATGCTGTATTAGTAAATCAATCTCTTAAAAGAAGTCAACAAGTCATAGAGAAATGGAGAAATCTGTAATCTTACTTTCCTAATTTATTTTTGCAGATTATGCAGAAGAGGCTAATAAGACTCTCCTACTATATTTACTTAAATTTGGCTTTAAAGAGAGATATGATTCTTAAAAATTCAATACTTCATGACCTTTATTTCCATGAATACTTAGGTGACAGTGATTTGAACACAGGATTCAGGTTTTTTGAGTATCTGAAATATATACAATTTTGGAGCACCTTTAAAGGAAAACAATAATTCTAATACAACATTAGATCCTAAGGTATATGTTTATTTAGAATAAAAAGAATAAGAACAAGTTACATATTTGTAAAAAGTTGACAATTGACACAAATATCACAAAATCCATAAAAATAGTATATTTATCCTCTTAACTGCTTCATATAGCTTTTTAATACTTCTGCATATTTTTGGCCTCATATTCTTTATTTACCTCTTCAATTATCAACAGTTTTATAATTTCATTTTCTATAGAGTGAATTAAAAGATAACTTATTTTTCCTTTGGCACTGTTAACGAAACATCTAAAAAATTATTGATAGTTTATAAAAGTTTTTTCTGTTCTATAACTTATTAGTAATGTGTAAGTTTCAGGATTATTAATATACTTAGGAAAACCTTTGTCAAGCTTCTTTCATACCTACAATGTAAGATTTCAGGGCATTTCAGGTTTTATTGTTCAGTGATAAATTTTAAATAGCCACTGAATTGAGAGCTGTCCTTAACCAGTCTGTCATCAGCGTCCTCACTGAAGGGGTCCTCACCTTCATCAGTACCAGAATTTTATGTCAGAGCAGCCACATACTAAATATTTCTCCATTGTCTTCATATGATTCACTCTTCTTCATTAAGTAGGTTGTTAAGCAGTTCAGGAATCTATTTATTCTATTTAAAATTTATCATCTCATCTTAATGAATTAATCTTGGCATTATTTGAAAATTTTTTGTTATAGTTTTCTTGTTTATAGCAGAATAATTTGTATTGATTTTATATAGGAGCTGTATGACAAAAAAATGTTATTGGATGAGGGGTCTGTAATTCTAGATTCTGAATTATCAAATATGCCTGACAGGCAAGAACTTCCACTTTCACTCAGTGTCCCTGAAACAGGAATCTAGTTACACTTTCATTTTTTTTTATTATGTTATGTTAATCACCATACATAACATCATTAGTTTTTGATGTAGTGTTCCATGATTCATTGTTTACGTATAACACTCAGTGCTCCATGCAGTACGTGCCCTCCTTGATACCCATCACTGGGCTAACCCATCCCCCCACCCCCTCCCCTCTAGAACCCTCAGTTTGTTTCTCAGAGTCCATAGCCTCTCATGGTTCATCTCTCCCTCCAATTCCCCCCCTTCATTTTTCCTTTCCTACTATCTTCTTTTTTTTTTTTTTTTTTTTAAACATATAAGGTATTATTTGTTTCAGAGGTACAGGTCTGTGACACTTTTAGATGTCTGGTGTTCAGAACTTCAGATTCTGTATGTTTCAAACCATGATTTATCTTCACCAGACTTACCCTTGTGGTGCCATTTTTCATTTAGCACTGCAGCCTTTTGATCTGCACCTTTCCTCTCATGACAGTAAGGAGGAGCAATGGGTGGTAGTGGAGTTCCTAGAATCCATCCCTCCAACAGAACAGCTAGCAATAATTTAACCATATTCAAAGTTGACTGAAAACCACATAACTGTATCTCATTTGCCCAAGTTGAATGTCTCCCCAACTCAATTCCCCTTAGCCAGATCCTCAAGTCCACAACTGCTCCAGTGCCCACTACTAGAGGAAGACAAGTGGAAGAGACAGCAGTCTTTACCAATCATGATTAAAATGGTTTTTGCAGATTTTACAAAAGCATATCACCATGTACCTTTCCTAGGTAAGGAAAGTGCCCTGAAGTTTAAACCTCATTAATGTCACAGTAAATCTAGCTTTGTTACAGCATGAGAGTCAGAATAGAAAGTATGCTTTGAAGAGTTCATTTGCTTTTTTTTTCCCCCATAAAATATAACTGCAAAAATGTCTGAGACAAGAGTATGTACATGGGAGTGAGGAGGGCAGATTTTGTAAGGAAGTATTAAAACTTCCTTTAAGTACATTCTAAGTCTCTTCAAATGTGCCTAGCTTTGGGCTCAACTCTAAGTACACTTCCACTTTTAATTTTTGGTAATTAGTTTTTCCCTTAGAGGTATCAATAAGCCATATGGACTAGCAGAGCTATTCTCTAGTGCATGGCCTTGATTCTGTAGAGAGATGTTTCACCTTATATATTCAAGGACAGTTCTGCCCACCCTTACCTCTTAGCAACTACTCCAAGAGAAGCCTCCAAAGGGATTAAATCAGTTCTCCATCTCAGCTGGCTGAAGGATATATGTTAGATAAAAAGTACAAAGCAGGCTATCAACTTTAAGGGGGCCACAGCCACTTTATTGGCTCTAAGATCATCAAATTGGTGAGAGTGAAGAGGTTTAAAGTGCTATTAATTTAACTAAATTCTGTTTAATTGGCCACAGTAATCAATGTTTGTTTTTTTTTTTTCCATCTGGTACCTGTTCCAGAGAGGGAAGCTCATGGTGTCACTTGTAAACTCTCATTTCTATGTGCCAGGCATTCCATAAAAACATTAAGATTGTGTGAATATGGGGAACAATTGGAACTGAATGCTTTTATGTAAACAAAAGATGTAGAAACTTTATCTTCTCACATAAGACAGATACTAATTAAGCCCAGACTCCAGTCATTTGCCATTTAGTGAAGTTTAGGTCTGTAATATTCACTCAGTCTTTTTCATGTTATCTTCCTGCATTTCGGTGAACTGTTATTTATTTGAGGATGAAAATTAAGAAATCTCTTTAGGTCTCTAGGCATAAGTAAGGAAACTGAAGCTTTTATTTTACCAAGTCTTTTGGGATAAAATTAAGGAGTTATTCATTCCTTGGGGAAAATGATGGTGTGTAATCCTCATCTTTCATGCTCAGCAGCTCACAAAAATGAAAAAAAAAAAAGCAATTAACAAGTAATTCTGCGAGAAAACATTAAACACTCCCCAGACTTTAATCACAAATAGGCTGGATAGAGAATGAGAGTTGGGATTTATTGTCAACATTTCCCGAAGTGTCAATAACAAATCATAAAACACATACACACACACACACACACACATGCACACACACACTTCACTCTACTTCTGAAATCAATGCCATCTGGATCTGGTCCTCTCTTTCCATCCCAGTAACAGTGATGTACTTTTCTCCAGGCTGGCCTCCAATTTCATCACCTCCTCTGATGCCTGCCTGCCTTTGTTCTTCATTTAAGTCCCTCCCATCATTTGCATGTATATAATTGATCCCCATAATGACATTAGTTCATATAATCTCTCTCTTAATCTTTGATTGTTTAGTCTGTGGTGCTGGATCTACTGGACATACACTTACCAAAAAAAAAAAAAAAATGAATCTAGACACAGACCTGACAAACCTGACAAAAATTAACTCAGAATGGCTTGTTGATCTTAAATGTAAAGCACAAAACCATAAAACTCCTAGAAGATAACATAAGAGAAAATCTAGGTTGTCTTAGGTATGGCAATGGGTTTTTAGATACAAAACCAAAGATATGATTCATGAAAGAGGAAATTGATAAGCTGGATTTTATTGAAATTAAAAGCTTATGCTTTGTGAAAGACATTGTCAAGAGAATGATGAGACAAGCCACAGACCTGTCTTCACAGATAAAGAACTGTTACCCAAAATATATGAAGAGCTCTTAAAACTTAGCAAGAAGGAAAAAAAAAACCCAACCATCCTGATTTAAAAAATGGGCAAAAAACTTCAACAGACATGTAACCAAAGAAGATACACAAATGGCAGATAAGCATATGAAAATATGCTCAGCAACATATGTCATTAGGGAATTGCAAATTAAAACAACAATGAGATGCTAATACACTTCTGTTGGAATGGCCAAAACCACAGTACTAACAACACCAAGTGCTGGTGAGAATGTGGAGCAACAGGAACAATCATTCATTGTGGGAATGCAATGTGGTACAGCCACTTTGGAAGACAATTTGGAAGTTTCTTACAAAAGCTAAACATAATTAACATACAGTTCAGCAGTTGTACTCCTTCCTATTTACCCAAATGAATTGAAAATTCATGTCTACACAAAAAAACCTGCATATAAATGTTTATAGCAGCTTTATTCAAAATTGTCCCCAAATGGAAGCAACCAAGATGTCTTTCAGTGAGTTAATGGATAAAAGTACTGTGGTACATCTAGACAATGGAATAGTATTTGGTGCTAAAAAGAAATGAGCTATCAAGCCATGAAAAGACTGTAGGGATCCTATGTGGCAAAGGCTGCTGGGGTCCTCCTGTTCTCCACTTCTCCCATGAAGGGACGTTGTGGTCTAGGGGGTCCCTCTTGGCACCAATTTGTGCTGCCCTCAGGGATGGGGCAATGCAGATAAATGTTTCCTACAATTTTCTATGCAGACATCCCCAGTCATTGTGGTGCACTGGGTTGTTGCAGCTTCTTTCTTACACTCTAGAGCTTTCTCAGAGCTATTTTCATTCATGAGTAGTTGTTAAAATGTTGTTTCTATGAGGGGATGAGGGTTGGGACCGCCTGGTCTGCCATCACTCTTAAGAAACCACTCCTTTAAAAAAAAAAAAGAAAGAAACCACTCCTTTGGGGTGCCTGGGTGGCTCAGTCATTAAACGTCTGCATTCGACTCAGGTCATGATCCCAGAGTCCTGGGATCGAGTCCCACATCGGGCTCCCTGCTCGGCGGGAAGCCTGCTTCTCCCTCTCCCACTCCCCCTGCTTGTGTTCCCTCTCTCGCTGTGTCTCTCTCTGTCAAATAAATAAAATCTTTAAAAAACAAAAAAAGAAACCACTCCTTCAATGTCTTACAGGAGGTACCAGTCAGTAGTAGAAAAAGAAAACGATTTAAAAATATATGGATTGGAAAGGAAAGTACAAAACTGTCATTATTTGTACATATTATGATTGTCTATATAGAAAGTTCCCCATCCAAATTACAGATGAATTACAGATAAACTATTTTAATTGTTAAGAGTTAGCAAGTTTGTTGGGCACCAAACCGATATGTAAAAGTGAATTTTATGTTTCTTCAGTAGCAATTGGAAATTAGAAAATGTAATTTTAACAATAAGGATAGTACTTAAAATGGCAATAAAAATATAAAATGCCTAGGGAAAAGTCACAAAAGATATGTAAGCCTTTTACGTAGAAATTCATAGAACTTAGGGGCACCTGGGTGGCTCAGTCAGTTGAGCATCTGGCTCTTAGTTTCAGCTCAGGTCATGATCTCATGGGTCGTGGGATTGCTCCACACACAGCGGGGAGTCTGCTTGGGGGTTCTCTCCCTCTGCCCCTCCCCCTACTCTCTCTCTCTCTCTTTCTCTCTAAAATAGATAAATTAATCTTAAAAAATTCATAAAACTTAAATTAATAGAGAAAGAGAACATGTTATAAGAAAGCTAGGAATAATAATGATTTATAGATTTAATGCTATTCCAAAAAAAAAAAAAAAAATCCCAGCAGGACTTTTATGGACCTTGACAATCCGATTCACCCCAAAACAGTCACTACTGAAGAATTTGCTCCACCAAATGTCATGTCTAATTAAAGCTTACGGCAGTGTGCAGTTAATGCAGGGATATACTAATAGGCCAGTGTAACATAATAGTGTGTCCAGAAACAGATATGTCCAAACAAGACAGAGATATTGCCTAACAATAGGTGAAGAATGGACTTTTCATAAATGCTGTCAAAGCAATTGTATAACCATATTGGGAAAAAATGAAATTACTGAAGTACTACTCACACTTTAACATATGGAAAAATCAACTTCAGTTGGATTAAATACCTAAATGTGAAAGAAAAAACCAGAAGTATGTTAGAAAAACACGTAGGAGAATATTTTTATGACCCCAGGGTAGTGAGAGATTTCTTAATTTAATAAGTGATAGTCATAAATTCAATTGTTGAATTGCTTTAAAATTAAAAATTTATGATCATCAAAAGACACCATAAGGAAAATGATAATCATCTCACAACGTGGGAGGAAATATTTCCAGTGCATATAACCAGTGAAGGATTAGTATCCAGAATGTATGAGGACCTCCTCAACAAATGAATAAGAAAGAGGCATCTTAATAGAAACACAAGCAAAAATATGAAAGGTGTTTTGCAGAAGGGAAATGATTAATATGCTAAAAATGAAATTTTAAAAGCATAATCTCATTAGTAATCAAGGAAATGCAAATTAAGCCACAATATGATTTTGCATGTACTAGATAGGAAAAAATTAAAAAGTCTACAAATAACTGCTTGGAAAGGATATGGAACAGCAAACACCCATGTCTGTTTGAGGTAAGAGTATCAGTTGGCTCAGGCCAAGAGTCTGGCATTTCTTAGCAAAGTTGCATGTGCACATAACCTATAACCAGGGATTACATTTCTAGATGTGAACCTTAGAGGAATTCTTGCACTCATGCCTAAGAAAAACTTATAAGGATGCTCACAGAAGCATTAATCATAAGCAGAAACCCTCCAAACTCTCCAAATATTCAGCAACAGTAGAGTTGACCAATTTTAGTATATTCTTATGATGAATTAATTAATATACAGCAATAAAAGTTAGTTAAAGCTACCAGGATTAACATGGATGAATCTCAAAAACATTTTTCTTTTAGCAACAGAAGCAAATCATAGAATGCATACATTATGATCCTGTTTATTAAAAGTTCAAACTCAGGCAATGTACAACAACATACTGTTTTAGGATATATACCTAGGTGACAAACTGTAAGGCAGAGATTAACAAAGTTTTAGAATTGAGGTTGTCTTTTGGAGATGGAGGAAGGAGAAAATACCACTGAGGAGGAGAATCAGAAGACCTGTTTTATTTCTTGAGCTGGTTAGTAAGCAAATCTTTTATTCATTTCATTATTTAAAAACCCCCATATTTATAGGTTTTGTGTACTCTTTGGGTTGTATAATTTATGTCACCATAAAAAAATCTGAAAACATAAAAAAAAAATCTGAAAACAAAAATCTCATGTACCTTATCTCCCTCAAGATTCTGATAGATTTCAATCCTTGAGAGATGTGCCCCGATTTGCAAATCCCTGTATAGCTTTGCCAATAGAGGTTTTGGTTAAATTTTACTTTCCTTGGTTTAAGAAAACAATGGGTATTTTTGTTCTTCGAATGTAAATTTATATGTTATACTATGTTGAATATGCCTTATCTAATTATGTATACCTATCCTCTATTTAGATTTTGATTTCTTCTCCTTCCACCAACTACCTCCCTCACATCTACCCTCAACCCTTGAGAATTGCCATACAGTAGCCGCATTTGTAGCCAAGGATTAATAGTGGACAAAAATTTTTGCAAATATTAACTTTCTGATCTAACAATCCCATCTGTATCTCCTCATCCTATAAACATTCTGTTTGGCAGTACGGTTGAAATCTAGTTCTCCTCTTTTTCTAATTAACTTGCAATGTGTTTTCTCTAAATTCACAGAGAGCTTGGCTTATAAGTAATTTGCTTCACCAGGTGGTATTTCTCACATTCCAGGTGTTAATATAGGTCTTAACCCTTGATCACCTATAAGAGTAACAACAGCACAATAGTACTTATGACATCTAACAAATGTGTTGCAGAATATAGTTGGTAAATGATAATTATAGATAGAGTAACATATGACTGATGATCCGAACACTTTGGGGAGTGAAAGGGGGCACTATTAATAATTATTTTGGGATGACAGGCATAAGTTGGAATAGTTCTAAGCAAACTGGGATGTAGAGTCACCCTGATTATAGAGGAATCTAGCTCAGTGAGTGCCCAGATGAGAACACATCTGGTTTGGTACAGGTCCCATTTCAACAATTAAAACATCATAAACAGAAACTATCCTGGCTTAGGAAATGTGTGCTGCCATAATTGTATTTCTTAATCAGCACTCTTGAAAGATGTGTTGCTAGGCTTCATTGACACCAATAATGGGTTGCTTACTTATTGAGAGGGGATTTTCTCAGCAATCCATGCAAAGTAACAAGTGTCCAACTAATGTATTAGAGAAAGATGGCTTTGTATTTTTTAAAAATAATTTTTAAATGGTTGATTATTACCTGAAACAGCACAAATACAACAACTTGGTTCCTATCCTATATGGGCTTAAAGTCTAGACAAATGGTTTAGATATAGGAATAAAAGATATAAGAGATATAAGAATAAAAATTCTTTCTGGAGATGATATGAAAAGTATTTGTACAAGTTTATAAATAATAAAATAATGAGAATGGGCCTTTATTGAGTTTGTACTATGTACCAGACATTGAATTCTATTCATATAGCATGTAATCTTCTTAACAGCCGTATTAAGAAGTTATTATTTCTATTGTTCAGGTGAGGAAACTGTTAAGGAATTTGCCCAAAGTTACATAAATGGTGGTTAAGGATATAAATTCAGGTCCGTCTGACTCAAAAACCTGTCTACTATCTATCTATTATGCCTACTGATTCTTTGGGTTTTTTTTCCCTTATTATTTATATTGCCAATGTATCACTACTGATACAGAAGTCAGGCTCCCTTTGGACATTCATAAGGTGGCTTTTCCATTTCCACCATACAACTACTATTGGAATGATCAGGTTGATTTTAGGAAACATTTTCCCATGGTTTGGAATAATTTTTATATCTGTCACCAATGACACCTAAAAATCAAATGAGAAGAGAAAGGGAAAATATTTTTAAAAATCAAATGGAACTTCTAGAGAAAAATACAATATATGATATAGAAAATACACTGGGTAGGTTTAACATCAAATTAGGCACTGAGAAAGAAAATAGGAATTAACTTGAAGACATAGCAACAGGTACTACCCAAACCAAAGTTCAGAAAGAAAAAAGTCTGAAAATAAAGAGACCCGCCACGATCTGTGTGAAAATATCAAGGAACTTTTATAATACATATAACTTGAGTTCCTGAAGGAAGTTGGTGGTTGGAGGGTAGGGAGGGAAAAAAATATTTAAAGACATAATGGGTGAACTTTTTCCAAGTTTGATGAGAACTGTAAACCTACTTATCTAAGAAGCTCAATAAATGCCAAACAAAATATAAAGAAGATCATACCAAGGCATGTCATAATCAATTTGCTGAAAACCAGTGATGAAGAGGGAATTTTAAAAGCAGCCAGTGAAAAAAAAATAACATTTCATATAGGAAAACAAAGACAAGAGAGTTGCTCACTTCTCTGTGGAAACAATGCAAACTAGAAGACAATGGAATGTCATCTTTAATATGCCAGACGAATAACTCTGTCAGCTGAGAATTCTATATCCAGCGAAAATGTCCCTCAAAAACAAAATTAAGAAAAAAATATTTTCCTACCAACCAACCAAGAGAGTTCATAGTTCATTGTCAGCAGATATGCATTACATTAAATATTTTAAAAGTTCTTCAGGCTGAAGGAAAATAATGCCAGATGGAAACTCAGATCTATACAATGGAATGAAGAGTGCCAGAAATAATAAACATGCAGGTAAATATAAATAGATATATATAAAACTTTTCCCTCAAATTTTTTCGTTTAAAAGAAAATTAGATGTAGCAAAAATAACACATTTTGGGATTTACTCTCCAGATGGAAACTCAGATCTACACAAAGATATGAAGAGTGCCAGAAATAGTAAACGTGCAGGTAAATATATAAAACTTGTTCCTCATTTGATTCATTTAAAATAAAATAGGATGTAGCAAAAATAATGTATTTCAATATTTATTACATATATAGAAATAAAGTATACAGTAGGACCTAGGATAGAAGGGGAATTGAAAGTATACTGTTGTAAGCTTCTTACATTACACATAAAGTGATAATAATAATATTTGAATGTAGGCTGTGATGTGTTTAAGTTATATGGAGTAAACCCCAGAGTAAGCACTAAAACAAACAAATATAGAAGGCAGTATAGGACATAGAATACTAAGAAATACTCAATCCAAAAGAGAAAGAAAAGTTAAAGAATAAAAATCTAGGAAAAATAGAACACAAATAGCAAGATGGTAGACTTATATCCAACCATACTGATAATTACATTCAGTGTGATTTTTGTCAGACTGGATAAAAAAGCAAGATCTAAATAAATGCAGTTTACAAGAACCAAAATTTTAATATAGAGGGACAGTTAGGCTAAAAATAAAAGGAGGAAAAAGATCTACCATGCAAACATTAGTCATATATAAGCTGGAGTGACTGTATCAGAGAAAGTAGACTTCAAAACAGATTGTCAGAAATAAAAGGGTAATAACAATAAAAGGGCAATACATAAGAAGACATAACAATCTTAAATGTGTATACATCCAATAACAACTTCAAAACACATAAGCAAAAACTGACAGCTAAAAAAATAGATCTATAGTTACGATTTAGAGATTTTAATTGTCTTTTTTTTTAAGATATTATTTATTTGTCAGAGAGAGAATGTGCGTGCACGAGTGAGCACAAGCAGGGGGTAGCTGCAGGCAGAGGGAGAAGCAGGCTCCCCACTGAGCAAGGAGCCCGATGCAGGACTTGATTCCAAGACCCCGGAATCATGACCTGAGCCAAAGGCAGATGCTTAACCAACTGAGCCACCCAGACGTCCTGAGATTTCAATAATCTCTCAAAAATTGACTGAGACAACAAATGGACAGAACATTAATAAGGATATAGAAGACATGAACAAACTTATCAACCTAATTAACATCTATAAAACAGCACATCTAACAATGACACATGATAAGTGCCTATAGAATATCCACCTAGGTTGACCATATGCTTGGCCATAAAACAAGTCTCAACAAATTTCTGAAACTCTGTTCTTAGCATATGTAAAAAGAATAAAAAGTGCCTACCTCAGCCAGTCCTGCAGACTAAGCTAAGCTAAAATATATAAATCTTGGTATGATGCTTGCTTGTCACATAAGTAGAAGCTCAAACAATACTATTTTGTTTCTTCCCCTCTCACGTATTTTAAGATACATAGTCATTAAACTTCATTAGAAACAAGGTACTTAAACCTCACAGGTCAAGCTATCAAGGTGACAGATCCTTATTTAATGTTAAAATTACATTTCTGTAAAACCATGTATTCAACTGAATCTCCCTTAAATAAATACAATCTTTCTTACATTATCAGCAAATTAAACATGAACAATTACACTTGCTACTGTGCTTACTTCTGAATTCCTCTAAAGCTCCTCTGTATTTTATTGCTGTGTAAATATTCAGAAGACTTTAAAAGGCTGGGGCGCCTGGGTGGCTCAGTTGGTTAAGCGACTGCCTTCGGCTCAGGTCATGATCCTGGAGTCCCGCGATCGAGTCCTGCATCGGGCTCCCTGCTCGGCAGGGAGTCTGCTTCTCCCTCTGACCTTCCTCCCTCTCATGCTCTCTGTCTCTCATTCTCTCTCTCTCAAATAAATAAATAAAATCTTTAAAAAAAAAAAAAAAGACTTTAAAAGGCTAATTTCAGATTTGGGCCTTCTCTGTTCAACAGTTTATATTTCAAGACTTTTTATACAGTTCATATTCTTATTTGTGAAACCTAGTGCCGCTCTCATATTGATACTATTTACATTTGGGGGGTTAATGTGGCACAGGTTTATAAAACTTTCCATGTAAATTTTTGATGTGATTAGCTGCTTTTAATTACATCTGAAAATCCCTTGCCAAATAATGATTAAAACACACAGAAAGGGTATGGTTGAGACATAAGCAAAGCAAAACAGATCTATGTGAAAACTGCTTCAAGCAGTGTAACAAAAGTAAATCCACTTAATTTGCACATATGTGGAGGAGTTAATCCAAATTGAAATCGAACAAAAGGTAAATAAGGTGAGAAAACTAGATAAGAGAACTTGAATGTACACAAGTTCAAATGCTGTTTTGTTTTTTTAAAATCAGAGCATAATTGATTCTTCTGGGGAAATTTTTGGAGGAAAAAATAAAATTCATATATAATGATGGTTCACAGCAAATTGTATTTACTGCCTGTTGAGCAAACTCAATTGGATTACTAAACCACAATATTTCCCACCCATGTGTCAGTTAGATATCCAACTTTCTTCACTGGCTCTTTAAGATCCAAATACTTAAGCACATTTTGGGTCTTTTCTGTGTTGTGTTTTTCAGGCAGCCACTCCCCTCCTCTTTTTCAGTGGATCCCCACAGCTTTCAGTCTCAAATTCAAATTCACAGCCTTGGTGGACCCATATTTCTTCGCGACATTCTCTGGTTTCTCTCCTGGCGTCCTCTACCCACCACACACACCCTTCCCTCTGGCCACACAGCACTCACACTTCCTGGGCATATGGTTCTATGCCTTGTGGGATCACTCATTTATTCATCCTTTCGGTCATTCCATCATTCATCCTACCAAGTATCTATGAGCACAATGCTTAGTGGTGGAGATACAGTAGGAGGACTGAAAGAAACCCTGTGCTGCCCTCAGGGGGTTACAACCAAGTGGAGGAAATGGACTTTAATTGAAGAATCCCAGAGGAACTGTAAAATGACTGCTCTGATGGTTGATGCAGTCCCTGTTAAGTACAGGGACTATGTGTGGTTAGAAATGCTTCTCTGAGGAAGTGAGTGTGGCCCTGACACAGAAGAGAGAGCAGCAGTTGCCTGGGAGAAGGCAGAGCCCTGTGGGTTAGAAGGAAGGAGAGAAGGTAGATGTGGCAGGTCCACAGAGGGAGGAAAGCACAGCGAGGCTGGACTCCTCAAAGGGAGGCAGACAGACCAGGCCTCCGAAGCACTGTGATTATTTATCCCATTAGCAATCCATTCCAGTGGCTCTGCCTTCCCTTTGGACATTCCTCTCCCATCACCTTCATCTTTTGGGGCTCAGCTCAAGTGTCCCCTTCTCTAGGAAGCCTCTGGTGCCTTCCCTCTCTCTCTGAAGGGTGAAGTGTCCTCCCTCCGGAACTGTGGCATGTTGGTCCTTGCATCCTCAGCTCCTTTCACAGGCTCTGCCACGGAGGAATGGGTATGTGGGAAAACTGGGCTAAGCAGGATTGGGGCTCTGTTGGCTGAGTGTGTAGAGAGGCAACTTGGTCGTATGAGTCCAATTTTCAAAGGCTCTCCCAGCAGGTGGCCCTAACTCTAACAGCACCAATTCAGGGACCCTCTCCTCCACCAAAAAAAGATCCTTCCCTTTTAATTCAAACCAAATCGCAGCTTGGTGTAATTTCAGATGGTAAGGAAACACTGGATCTGATGTGGAAGCATGTGGTTTGTGCAGAAGAACTCAACCATGACTTACTCCACACTACGGGTGCCATCCCGATTCTCATCAGTTTTTCCGACTTGGTGTTCCAATGATGAAGATTATTAAAGGGATCCTGGGGAGAGAGGCTGTACCCTCTTGGGAATGTTCCAGTGAGCAAGTGGGGAACCGGGTTGGGGAATCACAGCCACTAACTGGGGCATAGATGGAACAAATTCCCTCTTATTGCAGAAAGGTATTGTATTTCACATTGAGGGAAAGAAGAGATTTGCCTACAAATTCGGCTGGAAACTGTAAAGAAGAAATTGTCTGCTGGCCAAACTGGTATGCCAGGACTGTAATGAAATATGACATAAAGAGAAGGCAGTAGGTGCTCAAATAAGAAAGTGGGTTTTCTTTAGTATTTCCTTTACTATCCTTTTGGAGGGTGAGTCCCTTCTGTTGCTGTATTTCTTGGCACTCACAAAATATTCCTCTTTAGGGTGATTATTAACCCCTTTTCTCAGCAGAAGAAGCAGCAGAAACCCTGAGAAATCTTCATTACTCATGATTCTGCTGATGCCATGGAGAAGAGAGTGAAAGCTGCTTTCCATTTATTTCAGAATCATAACATGAATGGAAAGGTTTTTTGAACATTATTTGTTGTTTGCAAATGAGCAACAAGGTTAGACAGACATGGAGCCCAGAGTCTCTGGTGCCTCACCTGCCCAACATTGATCCTCCCAGCAAGCCTCCTTCCCACCCTGTATCTTCTTGATCCTGCCTGGCAACCCCTCCTCCTCAGAGTAATCACTCCCCACCCTTGGGTGCCCCCATGGCTTCTTCATTTGTTCTGGCTGGCCTTGCTTCTCTGCCTTGCCCTCCCTTTGGATTTGTCTGTTCTTGGGATTTCCTGTCACAGAATGACCCATTTGGACTTAGGTGTTGGGCTTCAGAACTACTTGGGGCGCCTGGGTGACTCAGTAGGTTAAGCGTCCCACTCTTGATTTTGGCTCAGGTCATGACCTCAAGGTTGTGAGATAGAGCCTCGTGTTGGGCTCCACCCTGGCTTGGAGGCTGCTTAAGATTCTCTCTCTCCCTCTTCCTCTGCCCCTCACCCCCTTCCCTGCTGGTGGGCACATGTGCATTCTCTCTCTCGCTCGCTTGCTCACTCAAAACAAAACAAAACAAAACAAAACAAAACAAAACAAACAAAAAAAACCTAGAAACTACCACTGCCCATCTCCAGACTCCAGGCCCCAGCACTTCCTCTCCCATCACTCCAGTCAGTCTATGACAGTAAAGGAAAAGAATTACTTAGGGTCCTTTGTGTGTTGGCTTTAACATATACAACTTATAAAAAGGCCACACTTCTACACTCAAGTATTCTTTATTAAAGCACACATAGTGGAAATGCAGACAGATGTTAATAAAAGTATTGAACTGATTTGTGGTTTCTTTGGGGGTGAATTTGAATGGGGGATGCGTAGAGGCTGTTAAGACAATGTTTTCCTTTTAGCATTAAGGAAGGATTTCTTTGGTTTGTGACAAGGGATCATTGAAACCTTTCAAGTGGGTGAGTGGTGGGCAGTCTAATCCCTTCTAAAGCACTTATGTGACCCAATCAGGTGGTTCAGAGTTGGATGGATCAAACCAAACAAGGCCTGTGAATGAAAACCTTTTGCATGGGGGAAGCCACTTGCCTGAATCCTTAGTCCCTGAGGAGCCACTTGCATGCTGCTCATCAAAGCATTAACTGTCTTTGCAGGGAATTTGTTTCGCTTCACCTGTTACTTCTGATTTGATTGGAACTGTTTTTTTCTTAAGGCAAAGTACAAATATAGTCACTGATCTTACTAGAAAACAGTTTTATATAGTGGTTTTTTTTTTTAAAGACTTAAAGAAAAGACTTGGGAAAAAACTAAAAAAAAAAAATCACTATTCTTTCTAGAAAACTGCCAGATATACTTTAGGGGGCTGCATTTTAGAAATATTTCTCGGGAAAAGTTGTATTAATCAGCTGACAGATTTTGAAAGCTGGGAACTCATGAACAACATGAACAATTGTTTTGGGTTATGAAGTTGGTAAAGTTAACTTTTTTTTTTCAGGTTTGGAAATATTAGGATAGGGATTAAGAGAGGAACTCTTTTTTTTTTTTTAAAGATACAAACTCTTTTATTTTACTTTTTATTTTTATTTTTTTTATTTTAAAGATTTTTATTTATTTGTCAGAGAGAGAGAGAGAGCACAAGCAGGGGGAGCAGCAGAGGGAGAGGGAGAAGCAGGCTCCTCACTGAGCAAGGAGCCTGATGTGGGACTCGATCCCAGGACCCTGGGATCATGACCTGAGCCTAAGGCAGACGCTTAATGGCTGAGCCACCCAGGCGTCCCTAAGAGAGGAACTCTTTATCAGGTAAATACCGAAATATATTTATTGTGTAACTTCTACAGGTTTTACTAGTATCTTCCCAAGCTCTTTGGAATACCTTCCTCCTGAAGTAATAAAGGAATACTTGCAGTATTCCTTTGAATATACTTTACAAGTTTAACTTCAGTGTTGTTGTGAGGAAAAATTATTTCTTTTCCTCTAGTAAAAACTGTGTTCATGTAATTATCTTGGGAAATGTGGTTTTGAGGTCAATAAAAGAGAGACTTCTTGCCTGTAAACTACCTTCTGTCCATGTGACCTGGAGTTTGTCAGTTGGGCATCAGAGCCGTTTTCCTATCCACCCTTCCCTGCCCTCCGCCAGTGCCATCCCTCAGAGTCCTTCCTGAACTTGTGAGAACGGCGGCTGCCCCTAGTGTCACAGCTCCTTTCTTCACGGTTCAGAGTCGACTTTACAGGAGTTGTGGGAATCACAAGCACTACATAGCCTTCCCCTGATGCCTGACCACCCCACCTCAAAAGCTGCACAAACACCTTCCCCACCAGGTGCCCCATGTGAGCCCACAGATGAAAGCCTGCAGGCTCCGTATCTCCCAAGTCCCCTGCCTTGCCCAGAAGTGCCTGTGTGTCAGTCAAGAGGTAGGTCAATTTTGGCTAAAGTGCTCTGCTGAAAAGGAGATCGAGACCTAACAGAGCCTACAAGCTTTTGTCTTGTGATGTCTGAGGTAGGGGAGGTGGTGGATGAGCTTGGGGGTGAGGGCAGTCCTTGCTTGGACTCTGCAGTGGGGCAGCCGGGCGTCTGGATACTATTAACCTCTCTGAACCTCACTTTCCTTCTCTGTGAAATAGAGATAATCATACTTATTCACATGACTGTTGTGAGGATTAATAGATGTAAAATGCTTTGCGTATTTCCTGACATGTTAAGAATCACACAAGAGCATTTCCAGACTTTCCCACTGCCACCTGTCAGACGCTTCTGGTGTCAGCAATATCTTACATTGGTGCTGTTACCCGAGGTGTGTATTTCTGTCCAGTGCTGGCTAGGTCAAGTAAAACAGATTCAGTGCATGTTTGTAGGAAACAGCTAAAACAAACAAACAAACGAACAACACCCTACAAGGCACCATTTGAGAAACTCTGAGTTGATAATAATGTATAAGCACACGGTATTTGTTTTTAGAGGGTAGGCTATAAATAAAAGCTGAGGCGGGACCTGGTCAGAATTGGAAACCTGTCAGGCGAAGGTAGGATGATCTGGCTCCCCACTTTGGCTAAATGATGACCCTAAGAAAAGGTTCTTCAGCCACAGGTTTAGTCCTGTGTGCTGGGTTAAAGATGACACAGTGGACTCCGCACATACTCACTGTCATGTCAGAAATGGGGCACAGGTGTGTGCAATTGACTGCTGATGGATTTAGGAGCCGGAGCCGACCCTGAGAAAAAATGTGGAGTGGAGTGACATTTTCCTTTGGTGTCCTTGGCCTCATCATTGCTACCTCCCTACTTTTAGTGACTCTCTCTTCCAAGGCATCAGATACCCAGTGTCCTTCCGTTTCCCTCCATTAAATGCTGTGCTCAGAATTAGGTGCTACAATGCATGTGAAGAAGTCATACTGGTTTGTGGGAGCTGTGGCTTTTAGATGCCCTGCATGCCTTTACTCCCACTCCATCCCTCTCTGGTCACAGATTATGTGTCTGGACCCCAGGGGTGAGCGTAGGATCCATACCTGGACTGTCAGAGTACCTTACCCTCTTGGCCAGTGTCTCCAGCTGACAGTTGACATATGGGCCCAAAGGTCAAGTTAGGCCAATCAAAGACTTTCCCTGGGATAGTTACAACTGAGACAAGCCGATGGAGAAGGTCTTTCTGTTTTGGGTTGGTGAAGTTAGAAACACTGGAGGTTTATCCTACTGTGTGGAGAAAGCCTATATGCCCAAGACAAGCCCAGGGCTGAGCCAAACCAAAATGAAGGCTGGAGAGAGGCCTACCAGGATCAGGCCCTGGTTCTAGTGCCCCAAGAACCCCAGACTAGCCTAGTCCATGCACCTGCAGCTCTTCCTATGAGCTACCCCAGTGTTCTTATTGTAACCCTTCCCACCGTTGTTTTGCTTTAATCAGTTTACACTGTGTTTCTGTCACTTCTTTCTGGAAAAATCCTGTGTGCTTCAACCGACTCCAGGGTCTTCATCCCTGAGGTGAATTTTTTAAAGTCACTACTGAGTATCCAGGTATAGGAGAGTCTATAAGGTGCTTTTTTGTTTGTTTGTTTGTTTGGGTTTTAAAGATTTTATTTATTTACTTGACACAGAGAGAAAGACAGCGAGAGAGAGAACACAAGCAGGGGTAGTGGGAGAGGAAGAAGCAGGCTTCCCACTGAGCAGGGAGCCTGATGTGGGACTCGATCCCAGGACCCTGGGACCATGACCTGAGCCGAAGGCAGACGCTTAATGACTGAGCCACCCAGGCGCCCCAAAGGTTCTTTTCTTTTAACTATCTCCTGTAACAAATGACACTGAAGATGTATAAGTAGGAAATTAAATTCATTGCAAGATTATTGGTTTGTATATACTTTTTTTTTGTCTAAAATGCTCAAAGGATAGGTATTAGTTAGCTATGATAAAGACACTTTATTTTTGAAAGAGCAAAGACAATGTAATTTAAGTTTAGATCATTCCAGACTGAGTTTAACATGCAGATGACTGGAAATCTGCCAGAAATTAAATGCTGATTATTGGGTCCAACTTTAGGTTATGACCCAAGTTAGGGTCACTGGGGTTATCCAAAAGGCCTGTAAGATTATAAAAACAACAACAACTTGACATGTTATTTTTACCTCTGAGCTACGTATTTATTGGGTTGTGGGAGGGAAATTTCTAGAGGGGAGGGGCTCTGGGGAGAAAGTCAGCTACAGAGAAGCCAAGCCTAGGGCAACAGTGATCCCAGAGTCCTGGTCAGGGGCATTGTCCAAGTGAAGTGTATATCAGAGATAGGAGTTTGTATGTGCTCCATTGATTTGCAGCAAGGTAGAAAAATAGGTTTCATCTTTAAGACAATTCTTGACAGATAATGAATAGTACATGAAAAATTTGTATTCAGAAAGAGTCCAAGGTTGAGTGTAGGCTTACTGGGTCAGCCATGATTATTTATTAGTGATATCTGTCTTGGGCATGGGAGTGGAGTCTGGTTATACTACCTGAATCAGGTATTTCCCATCCCCAGTTTAGATTCTCAGCAACAGGGCAAGTAAAAAACTTCCACCTCATTACAACGGAGCCATACTTGCTGAGCCCCCACTAGTTGTATGGAATTGGGCAGTGAGAAATTCATATCAACCTACATGCAGATCTGACCAGAACTCAAGGGGGTAGTCTGCAGAGCTATGGGAAATCAGTGTTTTACTGGATATTGGCAAATACTGAGTTTAGATAATGCTCCCTATAAAGAATAGAACATTTTAAAAACTCAAATGTAGACTGGTCAGAAAAAAACTATAAAATGAGGTAAAGGGAACAATATCTTGAAGTCTAAAAAAATTATCTACTGCAGATTCTGGAAGAAATTTTTAGAAGGATGATAGGGCTCCAGCACTAGGTTTAAAAACAAACAAGACAAAAACAAAACATGGTCTCTGAAATAAAACAAACCCAAAGGAGAGATCAGGCTGAGATAAAGAGACAATGGGATAAGATGAGATTTACTTATTTTATTTTCTACAGGTTTATTTTGTTCTTTTACTTCCTTCTTTTAGCTGAATGGTTAGTTCTTTTGTTTTCAGTATTTCCTAGTTTCTAGTACATGTCATTGAGATGATAAAATTTTCCCTGAGTACCAGTTTGGCTGCATCCCATAATTTTTGATATGCCACATTGAAAATAGTCTGATATTTGAGGTTTGATTTCTTCTTGTATCCAAGTTATTAAAAGGAATTATTAAAATCTAAGTGAAGGGAATTTTGGGGGGTTATCTTTTGACTGTTAATTTCTAGTTTTATTATATTGTGATTAGAGAGTATATGCTATGATGTTTGCTTTTTAAAATTAATGGAGTTTTTTTCCTTGAGGACCATTGCATCACCATTTTTTGTAAATACTCTGTAGATTCTTACTTATGATTGCCCTCCATGATCTGTTGATTAGCCTAAAGTTTTTCACTATGACATTGGATTTGTTAATATCTCCTTATTCTTTTAACAATTTTTACTGTATATGTATATATGTGTATATATACTATATATATATATATATATACATTACTATTTAGGTGCGTAAAATTCCTTAAAAGGCTTCTACCTTTTGTGAATGCATTCTCCCTTTGTCATGTTTAATATTTTAATTTTTTCATTGAAGTATACATACAGTGTTTTATTAGTGCAATATAGTGATTCAGCAATTTTATATATTACCCAGTGCTCACCATTATAAGTGTACTCTTAATCCCCTTCATCTATTTCACACACTGCCCCCCACCTCCTCCCTGGCAACCACCAATTTGTTCTCTGTATTTAAGAGTCTGTGTTTTTTGTCTGTCTCTTTTTTTCTTTGTTTATTCATTTGTTTTCTTAAATTCCACATATGAATGAAATCATATGTATTTGTCCTCTGTCTGACTTATTTTACTTGGCATTATACCCTCTGGGTCCATCCATGTCATTGCAAATGGCAAGATCTCATTCTTTTTTATGGCTGAATAACATTGTGTGTGTGTGTGTGTGTGTGTGTGTGTATCTTCTTTATCCATTCATCTATTGATGGATACTTGGAGTGCTTCCATATCTTGGCTGTTGTAAATGCTACTGTAAACATACGGGTACATATATCTTTTTGGGTTAGTGTTTTCATTTTCTTTGGGTAAATACCCTGTAGTGGAATTACTGGATCATATGGTAATTCTATTTTTAATTTTTTGAGGAACCTCCATAATATTATCCAATATTACCCAGTAATATTTTCATTTTGAGTTATATTTTTGAAATACTAATATTTTACATCTAGTTCTTTTTTGAAAGCATTTATCAGGTATATTATTGTTCATCTCATTATTTTTAGTATATGTGCTGCCGAAGCGAGCACTCATCTCATTATTTTTAATGCTTCTGAATAATTTTGTTCTAAAGGTATCTGTTTTAAACATCAACATAGATTTAAAAAAATTATTTTTGCCCAGTCTGTGTCTCTTTCAAGAAGAGATTTTTCTATTATGGAAAAGTTCAGGCATATGCAAAAGAGGAAAACAATGAATGCCACTCTCAAAACAATCAATTCTAACCAATTTGGATTATTCTGAAGCAAGATGTTTTTTTAAATTTGGAAGAATTGACAATAGGGATTTTTATTGCAGATGGGAATGACCCAGGAGAAGGAAAAAGAATTTTGAGGTTTACCTATGAGTTTTCTAATTTATTTATTTATTACTTTTCCTCATAGCCCATATTTTCCTCTTTTCTTGGAATTGTGTTTTGAATTTTTTTTTTAAAATTTTTCTAGAAGATATCTTTTAATGATTCTTTTTTTAAAAGATTTTTATTTATTTATTTATTTGACAGACAGAGAGAGACAGTGAGAGAGGGAACACAAGCGGGGGAAGTGGGAAAGGGAGAAGCAGGCTTCCCCCTGAGTAGGGAGCCCGATGCGGGGCGCGATCCCAGGACCCTGGGATCATGACCTGAGCCGAAGGCAGACGCTTAACAACTGAGCCACCTAGGCACCCCTCTTTTAATGACTCTTATAGAAAGTGTTCTTGATTGATATATTTTCAGTGAATAATATTTTTCCTGTCAGTAGAATTCCAGTTCAAAGTAATTCTTCCCTCTGAACTTTGGAGTTATTGCTTTTTGTCTTCTTGCAAAGCAAGAAGGGATTACTTCCACTGTAGGTAAAAGGTTTTTTTCTTTTTTGTTTTGGAATATCCAATAATTTATTATAAGTGAAGTTGCTTGCAATGTATTAAAGCAATAGAGAGATATTCTCAGGTTCAACAGAAAGGTATTCTCTAGAGCTCAGAAATTTATAGTACCCATGTATCTGATTTTAAATATTTACTTGAAGACATGCATCAGCCAACTGAGACATGAATTAATCAACAATTCAGGGGATTCATGATGTATTGATTTCTGCCCCCACTGAGTTTTGACTCCCCCTCCCTCAACAAATTAGGCCTTTACATGGATTATTTGTTGTCAGATAGATTCTGCTCCTGCAAGAACTTGGTCCCGTGTTGTCTCAAGCAAATATTTTCCTTCTTTGTTCTTTTCCCACTTGTGAGGAATGTGCTTTTCAAGCTTTGTCCTTCACCCTTGAAATTCGTAAGAAACTTCTTTCCTTTCTTAATGATTGCTTAAAGCAATAATGGTGCCATTCTGTTCTAGCAGTAGCTAACATTGGCTAAATATTTTGCAGAAAGAGAGATGGACAAAATTCCCTGACATTAGCTCTTTCTAGCAGAGTTTCCCTCTTTCCACTTACTGCTTTAGAAGGGCTTCATTATTTTCCTTCCCCTTCCTTCTAGTTTGAAGTAACTTAATGCCTGTCTCATTTTTCTTGAAGAATTTGTCATATTTTCAGTTGACTGAAGCTAAAACCTATTTGAGAACAATGGAAAGGCTAAAGTTATATTTTCAATTTCTGGTACTGAGAATGTGAATAATTAAAAAAAAACCCCACAATCTGGATTTGTTTTTAATGAGATAGATACAGTTTCGACTTTGTCCCTAGTAGAATACTAGGAGACAGAACTGTGAGCCACAAAATAAGGCCTCAAGCCGAGAATAACAACGATCTTGTTATGTTGTCCACTCCATTCTCAGCGCTGCCCATTCCAGGATCCATTCTGCTATTTTCATAACACTGGAAATGATTTCACATCTGCAAGTAATTAGTTGCAAAATAATCTGTCTTGGGACTGTGGGCTAGAGAAGGGTTGAGAAATAGGAGTTCCAACTGTGGTATAACAATGTGTAAATCATGTATTCCTTCTGCTTTTATCTACATATACAGCTATAAATATATTACATGGATATAGTCTGGTCCCACAAAATTATGAACATGGCCCTTTGAGAAGCTCATCAATGACAAAACAACACCAACAACCATACCTCACATTTATGTATTCTCTCATTTTACAAAGCTCCCTCTCAACATTATCTCAATCCTTTTTACAACAACCCTGAGAAATAGGAGAGGGTAAGATTTCCATCTGATACATGAGGAGCTGGTGGCTGTTCAGCTCCTAGTCAGTAGGTGACATGATTTTGTTTTGTTGGGTTTTTGCAAACATTTTATTATTAACAATTTTTTACTGTAGTAACACACATAAAGAGAAGTACAAAAAATCATAACAACATGGTGTGATGAATTATCACAAAGAGAATACTCATGTAACCAGTTCCCAGATCAAGAAACAGAACAATATCAGCACCTCTGTACCCTCTTCCAGTCACTCACCCCTCAAAGGTAGGTACCATTCGGACTCCTAGATAAGTGACAGGCTTATTTGAATTAATTTTGTATGGCATGTGAACCAGGACCTTGCAAAGCATGGCTGCATTGTATACGTGTGCTTGATGTATTCAGGAATACATCTTTACATGATGAAATGCAATGCACATGAGGAAATTAAAAATGGAATGAAGATGATCCAACTTGAAGAAGGTTCATCTGAATTGGAACTTAATAGCTTCTATGTATGAGGGATGAATCTCTGGAATATTACAAGAAGCTTTCTCCATTTCTTTCGAGAACTTAGGAAAACTCAGTTTACACAGAAAGAGAAAAATGCACTTCTTTCATCCTTAGAACTTTGTGGACAAAGAGGAATCCATTTCCTTCTATGGATATTTAAAATTTTAGGCTATAAAGTGCTAACTCTGAGTGACTTTGGTTTGATCTTAACCAGATGCAAGGAATGGACAAAGTGATTTTTCAAGAGGCTTTCCTTTCCTTCCCGATGTTTGGCTGAACATTTCTATCAATTTCCATGGGAGGATCAGCACCGTGTTCTTTTAAGGGCAATGATGTTTTTCTGGAAAAGGGAGGCAATGTCTAATTTGCCTCTCTCCTTTGGAGGTAAGAGTGTCTCCAGAGATGAAGTTTTTGCTTGTGAATGTGCTGCATCTCCTTCAGAAGGGCAGAGCCAACAACTGACAGTAATTGCTCCAGCTGGTATCCTTCATCAGATGAATTTTGGAAGCTTCCCCTCCCATGTCCTCACCATTCTTCTCTCATTTTTCTCTGCCATATGGAGGATAGGAAGCCAACGGGCAACCGGTGACTTGTTTGGGGCTCACACACACAGAGGAATACAGACTAAGATTGCACCTAGGTTCTGTGCTGCCTTGAAGTGGAATACTAGACTTTGTTTAGCAAGGGCTGTGTTGATGTGGCCTCCATTAGAAAAGACCTGCTTTCTCTTTGGAGTCTGTGTGCATCCCTCTGCTTCACCCCCAGACCCACTGAGCTCAGAGCAGAGGAATGTTTACATGAAAAGAGACTGCCAAGGTTTTAAATTGCATCCATTAAGAAACGAATTATCCTCTTAATCGTTTTTTTTCGTTCCTGAAAAGATTAAAATGCTTTTAATTTAATAAAGTTTTGAAAATAGGTACGTTTATAATTTTACAAAAATGTGTTCAGAGAAGTAAAAATACCCAGGGAACTCTAGAGGATATTGAGAATGACCTATTTAGGTCTCGCTCATCTGTTATTTCTATAATACAAGGACATTGCCCAATTTTGGCTCTCTGTTCTCCTTTAGAAGCTCTTGGGCTACTTTTTTCCCTATCAAATCAATAAGTCAGCTTGTATGTCAGAATCAAAACAAAACAAAACAACTGGCATTTCTACCCTTCCAAATAGTGACACTCTTCTCTGAACAGACATACTTACTTAGAGAGAAACACTGTTTTTATTCATCTTCTCATTTTTATCCTGCAGATATGCGAAAATGTAGACCTTATTTCTTCAGTGTGCCATCACAAGGTCAGTTCTGAGATGGGTGAACATAAGATAAAGACATATTTGTTACTCTGATTTGATTATAAATAAATGTTATAAATAATTCTGCTCAAGTTTGGAAGGAAAAACAGCAGGTCCTGGTGCTGGTGCTAACCTGACTTCTTTGACCACAGATTCCTGGGTATGGCAGATCATTACTAATCTGAAAACAGCAAGTTTGTAGAAAAGCAAATGCTCACATGCAATAATCATTTCGACCAAATATTCTAAACAGTTTTCCAATAAGCCGATGTTTAATCACCATGAAGTAATGGTCATTTATCTCCAAAGGAAAATTTTTAGAATGCAAAATTCTCTTGTTATCACAAGGTGCTACAGATGGAATGCTTGTGTCCCCCCCAAATTTGTATGTTGAAATCTTAACCCCCAAGGTGATGGTGTTAGGAGGTGGGGCCCTTGGGAGGAGATTAGGTCATGAATGCAGAGCCCTCATGAATGTGATTAGTGCCTGAGAACCTCCCTTTCCCCTTCCATCATGTGAAGATACAGCTAGAAAGTACTATCTATAAACCAGGAAACAAGCTCTTACCAGACACTGAGTTTGCTAGTTCCTTGATCTTGGACTTCCAGGCTCCAGACTGGTGAGAAATAGATGTTTGTTGTTTACAATGCACACTGTGGCATTCGGTTAGAGCAGTACAGATGGATTAAGACACAAGGTGTACACATAAATGTAGTGAATTACCATTTAGTAAGCACTTACATCAACCCTTCCCTGAATGAGAGGAAATAGTACCTGGACACCTTGTTGTACTTTAGATTATTCATACTCTCCTGCATCTCTGAAGAGGAAAAGGAAGATTTAAACTTAAAAAAATTCATAAGCATTTGAGTGATAGAAGTTAATTATTTAACTAAAATTTTGAAAAAAAAACAAAGAAAAGAAAATAAGTAAATCTCCTTAGCCTAATGACTATTGTCTTAAAAAAAAAAAGCACTTTTTATTGAAGCATGACTCACACAGAAAAGTTAAATTGTATGTTTACAGCTCTATGAGTTTTCACAAAGTGAACACCCCTATGTAACCAACATCAAGAAAGGAAACATTGCCAGCCCACCAGAAATCCCCCACAGAAGTGCCCCTGCCCCCTGCCTGAGCCCTTCTCCATCTTTCCTCCTCAGGTAATTGTTAGCATGGTTTCTCTTCTAGTTTTGTCTATTTTTCTTTTTCCATAATTTTTTTTTGAAAAAATGTCAAACCCACAAGAAAGCTGAAAGAATAGTACAATAAACACTCATATTTCCATTACCCAGATTTACTTACTGTTAACATTTTGCCAATTTTTTATTTCTCTGAACCATTCTGAAGTTGAAGACATCATGTTTCACCCCTAAATACTTTATCACATTATCACCTAAAAATAAAGACATCTCCCCTGTTTAACCCCAATATCATTATCACACTCAAAATTGGACATTGATGAAGTAATTTGACCTAATAATATATAATTATATCTAAATTTCCCCAGTTGTTCCAATAATTTTATAGATTTTTTCCATGATATGATCAATAAGCATGTATTTTAATTGTCCTACCTCTTTAGGTCTTCTTTAATCTGGAATGGTCCTTTTGCTGTTTTTTTTGTTTTGTTTTGTTTTGTTTTAAAGCTGTTGGCATTTTTCAGATGTCCAGGTTTGTTGTTTTGTAAAATGGCCTTCAATTTGAATGTGTCTGATTGTTTCCTAATGATTCCATTCAGATTAAGTATTTTTGGCAAAAACATCACAAGTGACAGGACTTCCTCTTTGACTCATCTGTCAGGAGTCAAATATCAGTTTGTCACATTAATGATGATGCTAAATTGGAATCATTTGGTTAAGAAGGTGTCTGCCAGATTCCTTCATCATGAAAATATTCTTTACCTTCATAATTAATAAATAATCTGTGGGGTGATATTTTGAGACTGTGTAAATGTCCTGTTCCCCTCAGAATTTTTACTAATGGTTTTACCATCCACTGATGATCTTGGCCTGAATTATTACATCAGTGGTTGCAAAATAGTAGTATTTAAAATTCTATTATTCCTTCTACACTGATTCCATCTACATTGATTCCTGCTACGTTGTTAGCATTCTTCAGTAAGGAATCTTTCAATTCCTCTCTCACTCCTATCCACTTCTCAATTTCACCATGGAGTCAGATTCTTTTTATTCAGTGTTTTATCATCATTATCATCATTATTTGTTTTGATGCCTCCAAGTTTGGCCATTGATAGTCCCTTCAAATGAGCCAATGAGTCCTTTTGATGTCCCAGCAGCTTCTGAGCATTCTTTTCCTTCTGGCATGAGACATCTTTCCATTTATTTAAAAATAATTTTGCATATTTTTAAAAAAATAATAAAAATAAATAAAATTTTAAAATAATAAATAGGTAAAATTATTTAAGAATAATTTTAAGAGTGTTTTAAATCTTTTCTCATAAAGTTTTTACACATTTCTTTTTAAGTTTATTCTGAAATATATTATTTTTTGCTGTTATTGTACATGAGGTTTTTCTCCTTCATTATGGCTTCTAACTGCATGTGTATATATGTAGATATATATTACATATATAACTATGTATATGTCTGTGTGTACATATATATTACATATATAAACATGTGTGTGTGTATGTATATCAGTATATATTCTATCAGTTTTTGTATGTTAATTTTATGACTACCTATTTTATTGAATTCTCTACTGGTTGAGTTAGTCATTGATTTATTTGGGCTTTCCACATATATTATTCTACTATCTGAAAATAAAGATTGTTTTACATCCTTTCTAATTCTTGAGTTCTTTATCTTGTCTAATTGCATCAATGAATACCTCCAATACAATGATAAGTAGTTGTTCTTCACATTGGTGAATATGCCTCTAGTGTTTCCCATGAGATACTGTCTTCAGAACTGATTATGTATATGTATATATTTATGAATTGATATGTATTATATATGTGCATATAATGTGTGCATGTATAGAATCTATAAGGAAGTATCCTTCTATTCCTATTAAATTGGGTATTTTCATCAGGAATGGGTTAGATTTTTTCAAACACCTTTCTGCATCTAAAAAAACAGTTATAAAAGTTCCTTCTTAGATCTAGTAATATGGTCAAGTGTATTAACAGATACCTTATTTCAGGTTTAAGGACACACATAGTCTTCAAAGGGATGGAAAAAGATATCCCATGCAAGTGGAAACCGAAAGAAAGTGGGGTAGCTATACTTATATCAGAGTTTAAGCAAAAACAATAACAAGAGACAAGAAACATCATTATATAATAATAATAAAGGGATTAATTCATCAGAAAGATATAACAATTGTAAATATATATGCACCCAACATTGAAGCATCTAGATATATTAAGCAAATATTAACAGATATGAAGGGAAAAATAGACAATACAATAATAGCAGGGACTTCAATATCCTACTTTCAACACTGGATAGATTATCAGGGCAAAAATCAATAAGGAAACAATGGGACTGAACCATACATTTAGACTAAGTGGAGCTAACAGATATCTATAGAACATTCCATCCCACAGCAGCAGAATACACATTCTTCACAAGTACACGTGGAACATTCTCAAGAACAGATAAATGATAGGACACAATGCAAGTCTTAGCAAATTTAAGAAGATTGAAATAATTCCAAATATCTTTTCCAGGCACAATAGTATGAAACTAGAAATTAATAACATGAAAGCTGGAAAATCTACAAATATGTGGAAACTAAACACAATCCTGAATAACCAATGGGCCAAAAAAGAAATCAAAATGAAATTTAAAAATATCTCAAAACAAATGAAAATAGAAACACAACCTAAAATCTATGGGACACTGCAAAAGCAGTTCTAAGAGGAAAGTTTATAGTGATAAATGTATATATTAAGAAATGAAAAAAAAAAAGAAATGAGAGTTTGCAAAGAACTTCACACCTCAAGGAACTAGAAGAAGTAGGGTAAATTAAGCCCAGTGTTAGAGAAGGAAGGAAGTAATAAATATCAGAGTAGAAATAAATGAAAAAGAGGCCAGAAAAAAACAACAGAAAAGGTCAATGAAACAAGGAGCTGGTTTATCAAAAAGATAAATTGACAGGCTTTTAGTGAAACTAGGGAAAAAAGAGACAAATAAAATCAGAAATAAAAGAGGTAAAATAGTAACTGGTACTACAGAAATACATAGGCTTATAAGAGACTACTATGAACAACTATATGCCAATAAATTAGAAAACCTAGAAGAAATGGATAATTTACTAGAATCATACAACCTACCAAAACTGAACCAGGAAGAAATAGCAAGTTGGAACAGACCAATATAAGTAAGGAGATTGAATCAGTAATAAAAAACCTCCTAAAGCAGAAAACCCCAGGACCAGATGCCTTCACAGGCTAATTTTATCAAACATTTAAGGAAGAATTAATGCCAATCCATCTCAAACTCTTCCAAAAAATTGAAGAGGAGGGAAGACTTCCAAACTCTTTCTATGAGGCCAGCATTATACTGATACCAAAGTCAGATAGGAAACTACAAGAAAACTATAGACCAATATCCCTGATGAATATAGTAGATGCAAAAATTCTCAATAAGATATTAGCAAACCAAATCAAGAACTCATTAAAAGGATTATACAACATGACCAAGGGGGATTTATCCCTGGGATGCAAGGATGGTTCAGTATACACAACTCAATAACTATGATACACCACATTAATAGAATGAAAGATAAAAGTTATATGATCATCTCAATAGATGCAGAAAAAGCATTCGACAAAATACAACATGTCTTCATGATAAAAAACCTCAACAGATTGGCTATAAAAGGAACATATCTCAACATAATTAAGGCCATATGTGACAAACACACAGCTGATGTTATACTCAATGTAGAAAAATTGAAAGCTTTTCCTTTAAGAACAGAAAGAGGACAAGGGTGCCCACTCTCTTCACTCTTACTCAATATAGTGCTGGAAGTCCTAGCTAGAGCAATCAGGCAAGACAAAGAAATGAAAAGCATCCAAATTGGAAAGGAAGAAGTAAAATTGTTGCTATTTCCTGATGATGTGTTCTTATATATTGAAAACCCCAGATTCCACTAAAAACTTGGATCTAATCAATGAATTCAGTAAAGTTGCAGGATATAAAGTCAATACACAGAAATCAGTTATTTTTTTATACACTAACAACAAAACACCTGAAAAAAATAAAGAAAGAAAACTGTCCCATTTACAACAACATCAAGAACAATGAAATAACTAGGAATAAATTTACCAAAAAAGTAAAAGATTTGTGCAATGAAAATGACAAGATTTTGCTGAAAGAATTTAAGACACAAATGGAAGGACATACTGTGTTCATGGATTGGAAGAGTTAATATTTTGTTAAAATGTCCAGGGGTGTCTGGGTGGCTAAGCCTTATGCATCTGCCTTGGGCTCGGGTCATGATCTCAGGGTCCTGGGATTGAGCCCCACATCGGACTCCCTGCTGAGCAGGGAGCTTGCTTCTCTCTCTCCCTGTGCCACACACTCTCTCTCTCTCTCTCAAATGAATTAATAAAATCTTAAAAAAAAAAAGTGTCCAGGGGTGCCTGGGTGTGTCAGTTGTTAAGCGTCTGCCTTCGGCTCAGGTCATGATCCTAGGGTTCTGGGATTGAGCCCCGCATCGGGCTCCCTGCTCAGCAGGAAGTCTGCTTCTCCCTCTCTCACTCCCCCTGCTTGTGTTCCCTCTCTTGCTGTGTCTCTCTCTGTAAAATAAATAAGTAAAATCTTTTTAAAAATTTAAAAAAATTTAAAAAAGTGTCCATACTACCCAAAGCCATATAGATTCAACACAATCTCTATCAAAATTCCAATGGCATTTTCCATAGAAATAGAACCAAAAAAAATTCTAAAATTTGTATGGAACCCCAAAAGACCCTCAAATAGCCAAATAGCTAAAGCAATTATGAGAAAGAACAACAAAACTAGAGACATCACACTTCCTGATTTCAAACTATACTACCAAACTATAGTAAATAAAACAGTATGGTACTGGCATAAAAATAGACAATGGAACAGAATAGAAAGACCACAATTAAAACTCCACATATACAGTCAACTAATATTTGACAAGGCAGCAAGGAACATCCAGCAGGGAAAGGATAGTTTCTTTAAAAACTGGTGTAGAGAAAACTGTATAACCATGTACAGAAAAATGAGATTGGGCTCCTATCTTATACCACCCACAAAATTAACTTGAAATGTATCAGAGACTTAAACATAAGACCTGAAACCATAAAGCTCCTAGATGAAAACATAGGGAAGAAGCTCCTTGTCATTAGTTCTTGACAATCATTTTTTGGATATGACACCAAAAGCACAAACACCAAAAGAAAAAATCAACAACTGGGATTACATCAAATTTTAAAGCTTCATACAACAAAAGAAACAACAAAATGGAAAGGCAACCTACAGAATGGGAGAAGAGTTTTGCAAACCATGTATCAGGTAAGGGGTTAATACCCAAAATTTATAAAGAACTCATATAGCTCAATAACAAAAATCCAAACAATGTGATTAAAAAATGGGCAGAAAAACTACATAGATATTTTTCCAAAGAAGACATCAGATAGCCAACAGGTACTGAAAAGTTCCTCAATATTACTAATCATCAGGGAAATACAAATCAAAACCAAGATGAGATATCACCTCACACCTGTAAGGAAGGCTACCATCCAGAAGACAAGAGATAAGTGTTGGCAAAGATGTGGAAAAAAGGAGACCCTTGTACACTGTTGGTGGGATTATAAACTGGTTCAGCCACTATGAAGAACAGTGTGGGGGCTACTCAAAAAATTAAAAATATAACTACTGTATGGTCAATTTAGCAACTCCACTTCTAGGTATATATTCAAAGGAAATGAAAATAGGTCACCAAAGAGACACATGTACTCTCATGTTTATTGCAGTATTTTTCACAATAACCAAGGTATAAAAACAACCTAAGTGTCCATCAATGGATAAATGCATAAAGAAAATATATTTATATATACAGTGGAATACTATTCAGCCATGAGAATAAAAGGAAATTCTGCCACTTGTAACAAGATAGATGGAACTTGAGAAGATTATACTAAGTAAGATAAGTCAGAGAGAGAAAGAAAAATACTGTGTCATATCTTGTGCAATATAAAACTGTAACCTTAAAAGCAGAGTAAGATGGTGGTTACCACCTGGGAGGTGGGAGAATGGGAGAGATGTTGTTTAAGAGGACATACTTGCAACTAGTAGATAAATAAGTCCTGGAGACCTAATACACACTGTACTGATTATAGACAACAAAAGTGTATTATAAACATTAAACTTTCTAAGAGACTAGATCTTTATTGTTCCAAACACCAGAAGAAATTGTCATTATGCGGCATGATGGAGGTGTTAGCAAACACTAAAATGACAACCATGCTACAATACAAATGTATCATATCAATATGTTGTATACCTTAAACTTACACAATGTTGTATGTCAAATATATCTCAGTAAAAACGGGTTGTAAATTTCCAGATGGAAAGCCATTTAGTTTTAACAAATTTGTTATTAATTTATATTTTTATTGAATTGTAATGAGTGTGTTTTTTTATTTCTACTATGTGGGATTTATTGAGCTTTCTTTGTGAACTAACACATGATCAAGTTGTATGAATGTTTCATGTATGAAAGTGGAGAGATCAAGAAATATACATTAAATCTAGTGCTGTTTTGTTTGTCTTCTATATCCTTATGTTTTATCCACTTGATCTTAGTTTATTCCTTCTTTCCTCAAATCTCTTGAGTTGTGGGCCCACTATTGTCTTGCTTTATACTATTGCTATTGAGAAATCTGATGCCAAACTGATTTTCTTTACTTTGTAAGTGAGTTGGTCATTTTGCTTTGAAGCCCAGGGTTTTTGTTTTTTTGTTTTTTTCTTTTTCTTTAAAAATCTAATAGTCTTAATAGGATATGGTTTGAAGTTAACCATTCTGTCAGTCTTACTAGATACACAGTGGACCATTTCATTATGTAAATGATGATGTAAATGTAAGTCTTTTATCTCTGGGAAATTTTCTTGGATTATAGTTTTAAATATTGGTTCTATTCCATTATTTTGTTTTTAATTTTTCAGTGACTCCAATTGTTCATACATTGACTTTTTTTATTTTTTAAAAGACTTTATTTTCTTTGTTTTAGAGAAACAGAGAGGGAGAGAGCACTGAGTGGGGGAGGGGCTGAGGGAGAGAATCTCAAGCAGATTCCCTGCCAAGCACAGAATCCGATATGGGGCCCAATCTCATGTCACTGAGATAATGACCTGAGCAGAAATCAAGAGTTGGATGCTCACCAACCCAGGCACCCCTATAAATTGAATTTTTATTTTTAAAAAATTTTTTTAAATTTTAAATTTTTATGTCTTTTTTTTTTAATTTAAATTCAATTAGCCAACCTTTAGTGCATCATTAGTTTCAAATGCAGCATTCAACAATCCATTAGTTGTGTATAACACCCAGTGCTCACATCACGTGCCCTCCTTAATGCCCATCACCCAATTACCCCATCCACCCACCCTCCTCCCCCCAGCAACCCTAAGTTTGTTTCTTATAGTTAAGAGTCTCTCATGGTTTTTCTCCCTCTCTGATATACATTGAATTTTTAAATTATCTTCTACCTCAATCACTTTCTCTCATTCTTGTTATATAATTTGTAATTTTGTTTTCATTCTTTTGTTTGTTTTTATGCCTTTCCTGGGCATATTGTAATTTAGTCATAATTTCAAAGATGATTTTGTCTTTTTCTTCAATTTCATTGATAATTTTTATCCATTTATGTTTTGAGTTTCAAATTTCTGAGTCAGGCTATTTTTTCTTCCATATTCCAAATGCTTCTTTAAGGATATTTAATTCAGATTGGGGTGTTGACATTTTCTTCTGCTTTGTTACAGTTTGAGGACGGAGAATATTTATCAGCTAAAAGGTTCTGATTTTCATGTTGTAATTTCTTCTTATAGTTACATGGTATGACTGTTGTGCCGTTTACTCTTCATTTTGAAATGCTTTATTTTCCTTGGCCAGCAATAACTGTACAGGTAGACAAGGTGAGGAGATGAAGATTTAGGTAGCTTATGAAATTCTTAATCCAAGAGCTTCTTCTTCTGTTTGTTTATAAATTACAGTTTCCTAAAATTTGCCCCCTCTCAGGGCGGGGTGGGGGAGGGTGGTATGTCTTCTGATTTTGTGATTCTCTTATTTTTGAAGTAGTCTTAATTTCCAGCTCTTACTTTTCTTAACACCAAATATCTGAAGGTCACTCTTTCCTTTTCCTCCAGAACCAGTGCTTTCCCAAGATTTCTACCCTTGTTCTTGTAGACTTTGAAGTTCCTTCCTTTTGATTCATCAGTTACCTGCAGTTTAATCTACCATGTCTCATACCTATATTTAGTATTTTCCTATTTAGGGGAGACATTCTCTTTCTGGGGATTGTTGTATCTGTTTTTCCTTACCTAGGCCCCTGCTTTCCTTTCCTCTTTTCTGAAGTGGCTCTTCTGAACTGAGTCATTTATTTACCTATTTAGATAGACTTTGAGTTTGTAGTATTTTCTGTCCCATGGTTGTGCTATAGGTGTGGGTTCAAGTGGTTTTACTGGCTCATCTTGTTGAACTCTGGCTTTTTGGAATATTTATGGAGAGATTCAGAATATAGCATATTTCATTTTGATTTTTTTCTTTTCTATCTTTTGTCTGTGCATAATTTTACATGGTTACCACCGTTGGTCTATTCAATTTTGCTTCTTTTAACTTAACAATATCATTTTAATTTCCCCAATTTCTTCATAATCCTATAGATGCAATCATTATCTGTGGATAGGCCCATAATATTTTGCCAAGTGGATATGTCATGCTATATTTTATTACTTTTTTGTTGTTGGATATTTACATTGGAAAGAAAGATTACAAGTGTGTTTGGCACACTCAGGCCATTTTGAGGGATGAGCACTTGGCTTAGAATAAACATGTAATAAATCTTCGTGGAATCAATGATTTAAAAGAAAAAACTGGACAAAAGTTGCCCAAATGGGAAGAAAACTGAAGTATCCTTTAAAGTGTCCAGTTAAAATATGTAAATCTCATATTCTACAGGAATTTTATTAACTGTTTAGGACTCCACTTGGGGCACACCAGAAATAAATACTCTGGGAATGTCAGATTGAATAAACTTGACATTAAGTTAGGTGTTTGGTGGAGTCAAATGCAACAACTGTGTCTTAGAGTGAAGGTCATGAAAAAATGCTTCAATCTGAGGGTAAGTTTTATTCAGGGTGACTCCTGGGGATAAGTAACTGTGTGACCTTGTCATTTTCTTCCCTCTCCTTTGTATGGGTGGTGATGATTGAACCAGGGAAATGAATGAGACTTGCAGTTCTGGATGTGGTCAGTCTCCATAAATAATTTCTTCCATTGTCTGAATACATTTGGGCATCCACAGTAGTTTATTTCCAAAGTATATAAAGAAGCAGAGGCCAAGGGTGTAATCTTGGAGCTATTTAAATAGAGTGGTTCCAGTCAAGACAAGCAGCTGTTCCCAATTATTAGTCCATATATTCTAGGTGCCAGGGAAAACCCACAAGGGTGTCACTAAATTGAATTTTAAAGTGACCTCCTGTTCAGATGAAAATCTCCTAGCTGTTGTTTTTTTCCCCAAAGACTGGTCTCCTATTGAACAAGTTAGCAACACTCTTGTTCTGAATGAATCATTGCTACTGCCTATAGAGGAAATCTGAATTCATAAGGCTTCCAAGGAACATGAATTTTTTGTAAATGCCACAAGGCTAAAAGCCTAAACACAAGGACAAGGACAAATCAGAAATCTGCAAAAAGTGCAAATTCTAATGATGGGGAGTGGTTGTAATCTTTTAAACTTATATGAGTTGTGTTAAAGCAGTTGTGTCTGGTTCCTGACACACATCTTGATGGTCCCTGTGGGAACATGGGACTTGTGATCCATTTCTGCTTTGTGAAATAGGTCTTTTTGTCTTCCTTTCTTATTACAGGTTATAGGAGTAACTTCTACCAGAGCAGTCCATGAAAAACATGAACCCCAAAAGAATGAATGGCAAGGTACTCTTTCAACACAAAATCTTACCATGGAATGCCTTCATATCTCTTCCCTCTAATTCCATAAACGCTAGGGTTAAAGAGCACAAGCTCTGGAGTCCTATTGCCTAAGTTTAAGTCTTGGCTTCCTCACTTATTATGTAGTGTGACCTTGGGCAAGTTAGTTAAACTTTTTTTTTTAATCTCCATTTTTGTATCTGTAAAATGGAGATAATAAACTACCAACTTAATAGGATTGTTGTGAGAATTTAATGAGGTTATCCATTTAAAGTGCTTGCCAAATGTTTATGGCCAGTTTCTTCCTCCTCCTCTCCATTATTATTGTCTATTGTCACCCCTCTCAAGGGATATATACATGAAATTACAACAGTACTTGCATTTATCTAGCTCCCCTTATTGAAGTTATCCATGTGCAGAACATGCGCTATTTAAGTTTTTCAAGGCCAACTATTTTCCTTTTCCTCCCTCCACATGTGTAGACATTACAGAAAGAAGTCTGAGCAGTGATTTCACAATTCACAAAGCTAAAGGTGTCCTTTGTTAGGCTATGGAAATATCTCCTGGGGTCACTGGACAAGCCAGAACATCACCACACAGGGGTTTTGAAAGCGACCTCAGGTCAGTGAAAAATTCCTCATTGTGCACGTTTTCCCTTGATGATTTTAAGAACTGAAGTTTGAGGAAAACCCATTTGGTGAATGTCAGTGTAAAACATAAAAGCAAGGTATATAATTCCATATGCCTCAGAGAGATATATCAATAGAATATTTATTTCACAAATATGAAAAAGGCCCATTTAATTAGTTGTCAGGGTTAGTGAGTTTATATTTTAAAGCACATATGAAAGCTCTTTGAACAACAGCACAGTTTATTTAGCTGTTCTGTTTTACTGCAGTGAGGTGCCAAGTTGACTCCAGAGAAATCTTGCAATGTGGTGCCTAGGAGTCTAAGACCTAAATTGAATGCCTAGGCTGCTCTCTGTCCTTGCCATGTCAAGAGCAAGAATGCAACCTCAAGAGCAGCGGGCCTTTTATTTCACACAAATGAATTCTTAATAGTTGATGTTTATGATTGTTTTTACATACAGTTTTTATGACTTATTTTATGTCTACAAGATTTCTAGATTATATGTCCCTGAGTTCAGTATTTCCCCTTTATTCTCTCAGACCTAACTGTGTTTGATATGCTGCATTTGATATGCTATCTTTTATTATGCAGAAGCCCTTTGATCTTTGCAGAGGAAAGGCGCCATGTAAATGCAGAAATCCATTATAATCATACAGAAGAGTGGCTTTATGGGTGAAGTCCTGCTTAGTGATGCTGTTGGATGGAAGAGTGTACTAGGCTATGGAATGTTAATGCCAAAGCATATATTCAGATAAGTAGGCTTGTTTGAGAAATTTAATTTTTAAGTAAGCTTTTTAGTGAAGTAAACATACATACAAAACAATGTACAGATCATAAGTGTTCAGCTTGATGAATTTCAACACAGTGAATATACCCATTTAACCAGCACCCAGATCAAGAAATAGAACATTACAGCATCACTCATGCCTCTTCTTATTCCCTACACTGGGACAAGGTAACCACTACTCTCTTTATTTAGTTTCACCTGATTTTGAACTTCACCTAGATCAAATCACACAGAATGTACTCTAGGGTCTGGCTTCTTGTTCTTTGCATAGTGTTAGCAAGATTCATCCATGTAGCAATTCTTCAGTTCTTCATATTGTACCAATTTTATTGTATGGCTTGTTTTGTATGAATATACCACCATTTACACATTCTGTTATTGAAGGACATTAGAATTGTTTCTAATTTTTGGCTATTATGAGTTGTGCTGCTAGACATTCTTTCAGACGTCTTTTGATGAACATATAAGTGTATGCCGGATGTGCACTTAGGAATGGAATTCCTGGCTCATAAAATATGTATGCACATGCTTGCCTTTGGTAGATATTGTCAAACCATTTTCCAAAGTGGTTGTACCAATTTTTACTCCTGTAAGTGGTATGTAAGTGCTCTGGTTGATCCACATCCTTACCAACATTGACATGGCCAGTTTTTTAAATTTGTAACCATTCTCTTGGGTGTAAATTGGCATCTGATTGTGGTTTGATTTTCACTTCCCTAGTAACTAATCATGTTAAATACCCTTACATATGTTTATTCTATTTTGTGAGGTGCCTCTTTGAGTCTTTTGTCTATCTTACTGTCAAGTTGCCTTTTTTTATAGGTTTATGGCTATAAGTCCTTTGTCAGATATGACATATGTATGGCAAGTATCTTCATCCATTCTGTGGCTTGGGTTTCTCTTTCTTAATAGTGTCTTTTGATAACATCAATTCTTAACTTAAAGGTATTTCAATTTATATTTTTTTCCTAAAGGAAAAATTGTTCAATGCTTTTTGTGACTTAAGAAATCTTTTCCTATTCCAAATCATGAAGCTATTCTTCTGGGGGTTCTCCTCCCAGAAGATTTATTGTTTTAAATTTTATATATAGATCTACAAACCATTTGGAATTGATTTTTTGCTTGTGGTTTAAGGTGGATATCAAGATACATGTGTTTTCCCCCCGTATAGATTTGCAATTTATCCAACATCATTTTTTTTGCTGCAGATGAGTCTCATGCCTGGGAGTCTGGCCCATACTCTAAGGATTGGTGTTTCTTTCATACAACCCTGAACTAATCAGACCCTGCATCTCTCTGCCTCATTTATCCATGTATAGGCATCTGTACCTCCTATAGATTTCAGTGCAGGGAAGACCATTTAACAAATTGATTTGGGGGGGATCCTATTTCTCCTACCAACTCTAATGTTTTAGTTGATTAATATTCACTCCCTTCCATAGTCATTCATCAGTACTTATCAGTTAATGATTGCCGATTTGAATTTCACAGGGGCATGCCACACCATTCTGGTGCTCAGTAAAGCTCATTGCAAAGCAAATCTTTTAAGACAAAAGCTTGTCTCTTAATGTAATTTAACCCAGTTGTCTTGTCCTTTTGTTAGGATTCAGCACATTCAATTAGCCTTTATTGAACACCTACTAGTTACCAAGCATTATCTTAGAATCAATTCTTTATCCTCAAGGTTCTCATAGTCCCTAGTAGGGGTAGGGGTGCTGACCAACTTCTTAGAAGATGCGAAACAACTTGGCATGTTTGAAGAGCTGCATGTAATCCCATGTGTGCAACTCCTTCAGTAACTTGAAAAGCCCATGTAAATTGGATGGCAGGAGTACTGTACCATTGACTTTTTTTTTTATGTTATGTTAATCACCATACATTACATCATTAGTTTTAGATGTAGTGTTCCATGATTCATTGTTTGCGTGTAACACCCAGTGCTCCATGCAGAACGTGCCCTCCTTAATACCCATCACCAGGCTAGCCCATCCCCCCACTCCCCTCCCCTCTAGAACCCTCAGTTTGTTTTTCAGCGTCCATTGTCTCTCATGTACCATTGACCTTTAAACAAAAACCAATCCAAACTGCCAGACAAAATTCCAAATTAAATTTGTGAAATTTGGGGTAAGGTTGTATGTGATCCACAGATGCCCCTGGTCCTGGAGGTCAAAATCCATTTCTACTCAGAGGATAGGCATATAGACAAATACAGAAGGAGAGACCTTGACAATGAGTGTATTACTCACTTCTTCAGTGCTTGCTGCAGATTTTCCCGGCCTGTCAGATGAGAACCCCCAGGGCTGTAGTGGGCTGTTACCCATCTTCACCCTCCTTTGCTGAAGGTGGTGGATGGACACGCAGGGCTGTTGATGACAGCCACCTTTCCTGAGGAGATCATGAGGACCTTAGTGCTGTATAATATGTTAGAGAAGGATATGGCTGCTTTTGTATCATAGATAATAAAGAGGGGGAAACCCTGCTAATTCAGTGTAAAAATAAATCAAAGTCATAAATATCCTAAACTGAAAGCAAACACCAGAAAGGCTAGTTTTGAAATTGGAGGTAATTAATTCCTTATGCAATGTGCTGGAATTCAACCCAGACATGGCTTTTTTTTGTTTCTTTCAGACAGTTTACAGTCCAGTGGAAAGTAAAACCATGCAATCCCTTGGTGTAGTACAGTTTTAGTGTGTGTCCCTTTTTATTATTTTGCTCATTTTTTACGTGAACATGCATATAATGAATTCAGCTCCTCTTGTCCATAAGATTTATTTTACCCTGAAGATCTCTCTTTCCTCTATCAGTAGTCAATCTATCCGTCTATTGTTAATACATTTTTTGATAAAAGAAAAAGATCTTTAGAGCATTGAAGGTAAATGTTGACATTAATTTGAAATTCTGATTTTTTTCTAATTCAGAATAAAAGCTGCTTCTTAGTGAAATCAGACTTAAGTTTAAAGTTAGAAAAATAAGGTTTAATTAAATTCCATTTCCAAGGGATTGTAAGCCTCCATACTGCTCTGACCTATCCTGGCCTTCTTCTTGAACCTCTTCTACAGTCAAGTTGAAAATCCTCTTAATCCTTAAGTGTATTTTTCATATTCCCAACTCTGTACCTTTGCTTTCTTCATTCTTTGAGCCTGGCAAACCCTCACCACCACTTTCTTTTTGTTTGGTGGGGCTGTCCACTGCAACTCAGATGCACAAGAGAAAATATCTTTTATTTTTTCTAGAACTATGTCGTACTCTGTAGAGTCCTTCACCCTTTTAGGTGAGAAGAAAATAACTAAATACACAATCTACTTCAAACCTTAGACCCAATCAATAATTTAGAGTATCTCTAGATAAACCTGTCTGTGGGGATGATTGCTCTAATTTCCTCTTGAATTTCCATCCCAAGTTCCCTGCTGTCTTTAGACAGTGGTTGGGTGTGTGGAGTGGTGGCTGCATTTGTTCTCACAGGCTGGTCCCTTGGGTCTACATTGAGATGGTGCCTGGATCCTCTACACGAGGGACTCCCAGCTGTGCTATGGACGCTGGCATCCCGGGCAGCCTTGCTCCTGTGTGTTTTGCTGACCTCTTTCCCTGATGTCTGCAGCTGATAAATGTGTCAGCTAGTGTTTCTGAGGTTGGCCAATGATGGGTGGCCTCTCTCTGCTGATGAGAAATTTCCGTGGTCCTGCATCTTCTCCCTGACTCAGGTACTCTGCTTAGGCTGTGCCAAGAGGTCCGCCTATGTGCTGCAAGGTCCCCGGGCAGGCCTGCTGGCTCTCAGCAGCGTCTGTTCCACTTAGTACTGAGGGAGCCTCAGTAGTCAGTACTCAGTACTCAGGTTGGAGTAAGTACCAGCCCTTTCCACTTGACCTCATGCCCTACCCTCTTTGCTCTGTGTTGGTGTGGGACCCCTGCATTGCATTCTGCCCCTGACTCTCAAACAGGGAGGAAGGCAAGAGCGCCTTCTCCCCTTGGTGTTCCCCACAACTTACCTGACAGTGCCTCCTACATATTCTCATCTGGATCATTGTTTTTGTTTTGTTTTTCTTTTTTTTTATTATTTTATTTGTTTTGTTTTGTTAAGGATTTTATCCTTAAAAGAGAGAGAGAGAATGCACAAGTGGGGCAAGGAGCAGAGGGGAGAGGGATAAAGGGACTCCCCACCGAGCTGGGAGCCTGATGTGGGGCTCGATCCCAAGATGCCGAGATCATGACCTGAGCTGAAGTCAGACACTTAACCAACCGAGTCACCCAGGTGCCCCTCATCTGGATGATGTTTAAAATAAAATGATTTCCCCTGGGAATTTCAGAGGTTGGTCACTACATATAATTAATCATTTTAACATATTTGGAGGCACAAGGGAAACACTTGTTAATGAAGTATGGTAAAGGAAAAGCTGAGTATTACCAAAAGTAAATTCGTGTGTCTCTTTATAGCTATTTGCTTATGTCTCTCCTCTGGACCACTTCTTTTTTTTTAAAAAAAGATTTTATTTATTTATTTGACAGAGAGAGCGAGCGAGCGAGAGAGGGAACACAAGCAGGGGAAGTGGGAGAGGGAGAAGCAGGCTTCCCGCCGAGCAGGGAGCCCTATGTGGGGCTCGATCCCAGGACCCTGGGATCATGACCTGAGCCGAAGGCAGACGCTTAACGACTGAGCCACCAAGGCGCCCCATCCTCTGGACCACTTCTTAATCATTTCTGACTTCCCATTGCCTGGCATAGTGTCTGGCACTGCATAGATGCTCCATAAGATGCTTTTGGAATTGAACTGTATTGTGAATTCCTTTTGGTGAGTGGGCTCATACTTGGATTGGCCAATAGATGCCAATGACTGTTACTTTCTCAAAATTGCATTAAGTTCATTATTGATGCTCCCAGAGACAGTGGGGTCTTCTGATCCCTGAAGCCTGGCTCTGATGTTGTTTTAACCTTCTAAACTCTCAAGTCTCTCCAATAAACCCCTCCCAGTCTGAAATGCCAGAATTCATGCCTTCATGGAGTGCTGATACCTACAATTTAAGGAATGCCAAAAAAAGAAATTGAAAATAAAAAGTCCCGCAGAGGGTGCTGGAGGTTTTTTGTTTAAATATATTTGGAGAGAAATGAGTTTATGATTTACTTACTTTCTGATTTCTTCACCTTTGTTGTTGTTGATTTAATCTCACTACTTGTAGAAAAAGTTCCAGACATCACTCCCATGTGGAGAAATACCCAGTTTGAAAGCCAACCCAACAAGGTATCTAGACAGTTTGAGCAGAAAGTTCCAGAGACTCTGGGGAAATCAGCTTTTTCCTGCTGGGCTGGAAGCCTAGGTGGAAGAGATAGCCTGGAGATATGGGAGTGTTGGCTAATTAACTAATTCACAAATATTTATCAGGTGACTTGTGTGTGCCTGCCACTGTTTTAGGCT
>NC_138380.1:39225496-39249053 GCF_054177405.1 Leptonychotes weddellii | reverse complement strand
ATTTGTGAATTAGTTAATTAGCCAACACTCCCATATCTCCAGGCTATCTCTTCCACCTAGGCTTCCAGCCCAGCAGGAAAAAGCTGATTTCCCCAGAGTCTCTGGAACTTTCTGCTCAAACTGTCTAGATACCTTGTTGGGTTGGCTTTCAAACTGGTGTTTGTTTTTTTGTTTGTTTTAACAGAGATTTCCTTTAGAAGTTTTGTTCTCTGGCATTCTTTGTCAAGCCCATGTGCTCTTTTTGTCCATTAGTTTCTTTCTGACTTGAGACCATGGATGGTTTGTTTTGTTTTAGTATTTTGAAATTCAGTCCTAGATAGAAAAATAATACTGAAATTGGAAACGGATCTAGAAGAATCCTTTTGAATCATGTGTGCTTTGTCATTTTTAAATTTGTGTTAGTTTCTAGTAAAGGAGGTAAATGTGATTTATCATCGTCACTGGCATTCCAGACCAGGCTGAGAGACATTCAAAATCACGTTCAAAATTAATGATGTCCTCTCATAACAACAATGTCTTCCTGACTCTGTTTATTTTAGGGGTATTTAATTTTTAGGAATGATATTCTTTCCTGACTTTGTAGCAGGTTAAGTGGCTTAAAATATGAACACGTTTATTCTTTTTCAGCATAGTATTTCAAAGTTTATAGTAAGCTGAGTTTTTAAACTTCCAATTTTTGTATGCTTAAGCTTTTTACAACCGTGGTGAAGAAAGAAAATATAAACATTTATGTTCGATTTTCTTCCTGCATATTATTAGTATATATTCCCACATCATTTTCATTCAGAATTATAATTTTGATTAGAAGCTCATATATATAGATATTTACACATATTAGTACTTTTTGAGAAAGAAAATGAAAATAAGTAGGGTGGTGGAAAGATGGGGCAAGATGGTAGGTTGAAGCAAGAATGTAGGTGGTCTAATTTGCTTCATTGTTGGTGCACTGATAAAAAGGAATTACTATTCATGAAATAGATCTTTTGTATCCACTTCATCTTTATTATTTCAATTATCTAAATGCACATGGTAAATGACACTGATTCATGGGCTTGGCATGGGCAAGAGTTCAAAGGCCTCATCAGCAACAGACCCAGGAACTGAAATGGAACAGCACCCCCACCCTCAGCCCACCACACATTATTATGTAATAACTTAACTTCATCAAGCAACTTCATAACTTTTACAAGGAGAAATTAGAAGACTCAATTAACATCATTATCTTCCTCCTTTGGCAGTCACTTTAAAGCATGGCAAGCTTAGGGCTTGGCTAGATGGAAGAGAATTTGTGGTTAAGAAGAGAGCTGCTGTTGAAGGCAAGCAGAGTGTCCATGAGAAGCATAAGTCATGATCACTTGAAGGGTCAAGGAGTAGAATCAGTTTATTTCAAGGTAGAATGATGTGGGAAGGCTCTATGGAAAAATTTAGTTGCAGGTGTCAAGCCCTGAATCCCCATTCCAGCTCTGCTGCAGATTAGCATGGCTGGACATTCTTCTTTTTGGGCCTTGGGAGATGGTTTGGTTAGTTGGTGTCTGTTGCCAGCTCTGGATGGCTGTGTTAGCACTAGATGCATTCCATGACAGGATAGTAACAATTGGGCCTTAGATTTTCTTTCTTCCAAATTTTATCTAACCTCAGGGAACTTCATGAGGGTCCCATGTGTTGTTAGTTCTATTGGCACTAGGGGCCAAAGTCATGTGCTGGTTGATTGTGGGCCAGTCAGGTACTGGCCCCTCTCCTAACTTGGATATCCCATTCTTTGGGCCTATTACTTGTTCATAATGGGGACTCTGGGATATGGAGTCCATAGGTCATAGACTAATACCCTCAAATCACTATAAACAGCATGAAGCAACTGAACTATCAGCAGGCATCATCTCCCCTCATGAAGGACACCATGGCAGAGAATTGACATGGACTTGTGCCAAATCATTTGATTGCCTGTCTTCTAATAGATTCTAAAATCTGCTGGAAGAATTTTTTTTAATTTATTTATTTTAAAGAGAGGGAGTTAGAAAGAGGAGGGAGGGCAGAGGGAGATGGAGAGAGAATCTCAAGCAGACTTCCCACTGAGTGTGAGACAATGCAGGGCTTGATCTCGCCACCCTAAGATCATGACCTGAGCCAAAATCGAGTCGTATGCTTAACCGACTGACCACCTAGGTGCCCCTGGAAGAATTCTTTTTTAACAAGAATTTATTGATATACCTTTACTAACCAGATTGTTTAGCTGTTACATTTCCTAATTGTCTATTAAAATTTTTTTTTGCCTTCAGGATTTTTTTCTCCATTTTATTTTATTTGTAGAGTTTTGACTTAAATTATTTTAGCTATATCTTATATTAGTTGAGGTTTTTAAGAACTTTGGAAATGATTTTTAAAAAGACTTTGGAAATGATCTAGTCTGACTACCCATCCACTGCCTAGTTCCTGTACGCACATAGCTATGACAGCAAGTTCCTCCATCCTGCTTGAAAACCTCCAGTGAGGAAAACAGTCTTACTTTCCAGGCGGTGCACTGAATTTTTTAATAGACTTTATTTTTTTGAGCAGTTTTAGGTTTATGGCAGGAATGATAGGAATGTACAGCGATTTCCCACATATCCCTGCCCCCACCAATGCATAGCTTCCCACATTATCAACATCTCCCACTGTAGTGGTGCATTTGCTACAATTGATGAACCTACATTGACACATCATTATTACCCCAAGTCCATGGTCTACCTTAGGGTTCACTCTTGGTGTTGTACATTGTGTGGGTTTGGACAAATGTATAATGACACATACCGACATTATAGCATTATACAGAGTATTTTCACTGTCCTAAGATTCCTCTGTGCTCTGCCTTTTTATCCCTACCCAACTTCCCCCACCCTGACTACTGGCCACTACTGATTTTACTGTCAGTTTGGCTTTTTCCAGAATGTCATATAGTTGGAATCATATCAGATTGGCTTCTTTCACTTAGTAATATGCATTTAAGTTTCCTCTATGTCTTTTCATGACTTGATAGCTCCTTTCTTTTAGCACTGAATAATATTCCATTGCCTGGATGCAACACAGCTTATTTATGCCTTCACCCACTGAAGGACATCTTAGTTGCTTCCAAGTTTTGGCAATTATAAATAAACATGTTATAAACATCCATGTGCAGGTGGCTGGAAGATTTTAAATTCAAATTTTAGCAGTATCACTCCAAATCCTTTCATTATTTTTTTCTATTATTTTAAATCACAAAGCAATAAACTGTTAAGTCTGAAATTGTGCTAAAATGTTTTGGCCTCTTGAGCTTGTTTTTCTCAATAAAGTTATGAGATAGTCTTTGCCAAAAGAGACACTGGGGTTTGTTGTGAAAGTTGTTAAAATATAATTGAAGCCTACTGCTATTTTGAGTCATTTGGAAATTTTTTTGCATTTCCCCGCTCCGTGGTCTGGTTTCAGATTTAATTAACTTGGAAAACTAGGTTGCCATCACCTATGTGATCTTGAAAAATATATTTGAAAAAAGTAATTTCCTACATATCATATACAAATAGATCACAAAATGGGGTTAGTAATTTGATAATGTAATATGAAAATCATTCTATTTTTTAATTTACTCTGGTTGACCATTGGTAAGTAGATAGGAAAGAATATGGAGGACCAGAGGGTAAAGTTATACCAAGAGCTTCAGCTAATGCCCAAGGGAAAGATCAAACAGCAAGCTTTCAGTCCTATGCATGATCATCTCATACTACCTCCTTTTAAAAATAGGCGAGGATGAACATCTAAATAAAAATGTATGAAAGGCAAGAGCAAGAGAATATAGGAACACTGTATATTGATTCAGGTCTAACAAATACAAAACCAGTCATTGGTGAGGAAAGGATTTTGGAATGGTCTTTAGAATTCTTTGAAATATATGTTTCTATAAAGTTGGCTGTAGAAAACTTTTTCCTGTGGAATATGGTGTTAGAGGTGTACGTTTTCAAAAGTTTCAAAAGGAAGGAAATGGTCCCACTATATAATAAAAATCAGTATTGAGATTGAAGCACCTTGTATAAATCACACATTTTAGGATATATTTTCCTAATAGTCCTAACAGTCAGGTAGATAGAAATTCAGGCGTGAAAACTGAAAAGATTTTGTAACTAATTATAATCTCTGGAGGCTTAGGTTTTGGATTTCCTTGTCTTCAATATGCTAAATTTAGTCCTTGAGATAAATAAATAGCTCCTTGTGGGGATTCTTAGCTTTTAAGGGCCTTTCGGTTCTGATAGGATTCATTTTCTGCTCTTTTGGTACCGTGGAACTGTGTGTGCATAAGTCACTGGGAGCCATCCTTGCTTCCTTTTAAGGAATCTACTTATTTCTGTAATCTGAAGAATAAGTTTCTGAAGACTGAGTTTCTCCTTTTAAGCAGGGGTCATTTCACAAAGAAAATGGCTTCTCATGTTTATTCACATTTTTCCTTCTCTCACTTTCAGGAAACAGGGAAGAGTGGTAGAGTCTCATTCATTCAACAAATATTTGTTGAGTGCCTATATGCATCAGGCACTGTGCTAGGTACTATCACATAGTCCCTGCACTCATGGAACCTTCTGGAAAATGTAACAGACCTTTCCCAGATGGCCTACAAGGCTTACAGTTTTTCTCCTCAGAACACCAAAACAAATATTATCAGTATAAATGGCCTAATATTACACATAGAACCACATTGCCACTTGGTCCCTAACTGTTGTGTGCAGTATGCTGATATTAAACTAAATGTATTTATTTTGCCCTATCCACTATAATTTACCTAACACATTTTTAAAAGTTTCAAAACAGGAGACAGGAGCATCTGGGTGGCTCAGTCATTAAGCGTCTGCCTTCAGTTCAGCTCGTGATCTCAGGGTCCTGGGATCGAGCCCCACGCTCCCCCTGCTTGTGTTCCTGCTCTCGCTGTGTTTCTCTGTCAAATAAATAAATAAAATCTTAAAAAAAAAAAACAGGAGACAATTTAACGGGGCTGATTAGATACATGCTCGTTGTTAGCTGCTGTCTTGAGAGTTTCTGTGCCCACTGCAGGTAGCTGTAATGTGGTGTTGGCTCTGCTCTCTGATACCAGTCATGAACACTTGTGGACTCTACAGTCCAATAACAAAGGATGGCAGAGATTTTTTCCATGATGTACAATTCTGGGCACTTCTAAATTAAGTCTCAAGTCCTTAATATGTTTTGGAGGCAGGTATATGATTCAATCAATTAGATTAATTGTAAAAGGGTAATTACAAGGCCCACTTCACTAGTGAGTGTGAATATGGCCTGAGAGAACAAAAACCTGGGGCCTGGCCAGGCTGTGTACCCAGGGGTAGGCCTAGGGATGGTGAGGCCTAAAGCTTATGCAGTTGGGGGGAAGGCATAAAAAAACACAAAATTATGAATTAAAAATATATTAGAATGAAGAACATCTCAAATTAAAAAATTAATAGCCAGCAGTTGTTGCAAATGTCATAATATCCAGAATAACATAATTTTTAAATTAATTAACTGCTGGATCTTTGACCCCGTAATATTTTTCTTTTATGTCTTTGATCTGCCTACTCTTTGCCTCTTTATGTGACAGTTTGTGTTATACTTTTCTGTCGAGAGAACAGGAAGGTAACTTTGTCTTTCCTCTGGCATGGTTGATCAAATTAGCCCTCCCCCCTTTTATTTTTTGCTACTCGTAGTTTTTTGTTTTTTTTTTTAAATATTTTATTTATTTATTCATGAGAGTCAGAGAGAGAGAGAGAGAGGCAGAGGCAGAGGGAGAAGCAGGCTCCCCGCCTAGCAGGAAGCCTGATGCGGGACTCGATCCCAGGACCCTGGGATCATGACCTGAGCTGAAGGCAGACGCTTAACCATCTGAGCCACCCAGGCGCCCCGCCTATTCGTAGTTTTAAAAAGCATTTTTTAGGGGCGCCTGGGTGGCTCAGTCAGTTAAGCAGCTGCCTTTGGCTCAGGTCATGATCTCAGAGCCCCAGGATCAAGTCCCACATCAGGCTCCCCGCTCAGTGGGGAGTCTGCTTCTCCCTCTGACCCTCCCCTCTCTCATGCTCTCTCTTTCTCTCACTCTCTCTCTCAAATAAATAAAATCTTTAAAAAAAATTTTTTTTTTAACTTCACAACTTGCTAATGGGATTGTTGTATAAAATTTTAGAATTGTCAAATTTAAGGAAAATGCCATTAAATTTATTTCAGGGTTTTTCAAATTTTCTTGTGAAATAATGAATCCTAAATATTCTTTGAATTGACAGCACTCATTTACCAGTTGGTCACTGATGTCCTTGTTTCAGCTGAGCATTATGAGTTTTATGTGCTCTTCAACCATAGCAGTAATTTCATGTAAATGGGCCAAAAGGGGCAACATCTTTTTCCAATATGCTCATATGATTTATTCTTCTTCATTAGATGGATTATCAAGAAATTTAAGAGCCTGCTCATTACTTTGATTCAAAATGTATGTCTCCTTGTTAAAGAATTAATGATTTTTTTGCATGCTTAGAAAAATGTTTGTTTGCAATTTGCTTCTTTGTGTCAGAATAGTTTCTATTTTGAAGTCTCAATAGTTCATTTTTCTTTTGTTTCCCTTGCCTCAGAAGACTTATCTAGAAAGAAGTTGCTTCAGCCAATGTCAATGAGGTTACTGCCTATGTTCTCTAGAATTTTTATGGTTTCAGGCCTCACAATTAGGTCTTTAATCCACTTTGAATTTATTTTTGTGTTTCTTGTAAGAAAGTGGTCCAGCTTCATTCCTTGCATGTTGCTGTCCAGTTTTCCCAACACTATATGATTTTTCCATTGGATATTCTTTCTTGCTTTGTCGAAGATTAATTTACCATAGAGTTGTGGGTTCATTTCTGAGTTTTCTATTGATCTACATGTCTATTTTTGTGCCAGTACCATACTCTTTTGATAACTACAGATTTGTAATATAACTTGAAGTCCAGAGTTGTGATGCCTCTATCTTTGCTTTTCTTTTTCAAGGTCGCTTTGGCTATTTGGGTTTTTTTGTGGTTCCATACAAATTTTAAGATTGTTTATTCTAGCTCAGTGAAAAATGCTGTTGGTATTTTGATAGGGATTGCTTTAAATGTGTAGATTGCTTTGGGTAGTATAGACATTTAACCATTGTTCTTCCACTCCATGAGCATGGAACGTCTTTCCATTTCTTTGTGTCCCCTTCAATTTCTTTCATCAGTGTTTTAAAGTTTTCAGAGTACAGGTCTTTCACCTCTTCTGCAAAATAAAAACCTTCTGCACAGTGAAGGAAACCATCAACAAAACTAAAAGGCAACCTATGGAATGGGAGAAAATATTTGCAAATGACATATCTGATAATGGGTTAGTATCCATAATATATAAGAACTTATAAAACTCGGGGCACCTGGGTGGCTCAGTTGGTTAAGTGTCTGCCTTCTGCTCAGGTCATGATCTCAGGGTCATGGGATTGAGCCCCACATCGGGCTCCTTGCTTAGCGGGGAGTCTGCTTCTCCCTCTTCTCCCTGCTCCTGCCCTCTCTCTTGCTATCTCTCTCTCTCTGTCTCTCAAATAAATAAATAAATAAATAATATTTTTAAAAAAAGAACTTATAAAACCCAACATCCAAAAAATGAATAATCCAATTTAAAAATGGGCAGAAGACGTGAATAGACATTTTTTCAAAGAAGACATACAGATGGCCAACAGACACATGAAAAGATACTCAATGTCACTCATCATCAGGGAAATGCAAATTAAAACTACAATGAAATATCACCTCACCCCGGTCAGAATGGCTAAAATCAATAACACAAGAAACAACAGGTGTTGGCAAGGATGTGGAGAAAAAGGAACCCTCTTGCACACAAACTGGTGCAGCCGCTCTGGAAAGCAGTATGGAAGTTCCTCAAAAAGTTAAAAGTAGAACTATGCTTTGATCCAGCAATTGCACTACTAGGTATTTACCCAAAGAATACAAAAATACTAATTAAAAGGGATACATGCACCTCGATGTTTATATCGGCATCATCTACAATAGCCAAATTATGGAAACAGCCCAAATATGCATTGTCCGATGAATGGATAAAGAAGATGTGGTGTGTAGATATATAATGGAATATTACTCAGCCATAAAAAAGGATGAAATCTTCCTATTTGCAATGACGTGGATGGAGCTAGAGAGTATTATACTAAACAAAATAAGTCAGTCAGAGAAAGATAAATACCATATGATTTCTCTCATATGTGGAATTTAAGAAACAAAACAAATGAGCAAAGGGAAAAGAAGAGAAAGAGAGAGAGGCAAACCAAGAAACAGACTCTTAACTATAGAGAACAAACTGATGGTTACCAGAGGGGAGGTGGGTGGGTAGATGGATGAAATAGGTGATGGGGATTAAGGAGGGCACTTGTTGTGATACGCACCGAGTGTTATATGGAAGTGTTAAATCATTATATTGTTATCTGAAACTAATATAACACTGCATGTTAACTAGAATTTAAATTAAAAAAATTTAAAAATTATGTAAAAAATAAATGGTTGTACCAAAAAAGCAAGAATAGTTTTATTGATTCCATATAAAAATAAATGAAATGTCCTTATTTTGTTCATTTATAATTCATGTGCATCAGAACTTGCATTTTGATCAGTTGATGAGAAATGAAACTCCTTCTTACACTTCTGATTGGAAGAACTTTGTGTAGAAAGCTTCTTGCTCCATACATTTTAAATCTCATTTCTCCTCCATCACCCACATACTTCAAATGTCAAGAGCTGTGGACTTGTTCACATCATACATAGCTCCTCTGGCCTCACACCTTCACATTACATGGGGAGTCATCACAGAGAGCTGTAGGAATGTACCTAAAAGCCATTCTTTCTAGGACAACTGAGAACCTGATTCAGCATGCAAGTAACTGAATCAGAGAAACATACCTCACTAAACCCAAATTACGTGTATCCTCAACTCAGTGTCCCCTAGGTCAGTGGTTTTCAACTGGGGAGATTTTGCACCCCTCCTCCTACCTCGGGATTTTTAGAAATGTCTGGAGACATTTTTCATTTTCATGACTGTGGGGGTAGGGTGGTACTACTGGAGTCTAGTGGTAGAGACCAGGAATACTGCTAACCATCCTTCACTGCACAAAATAGCTCTCACCACAAATAGTTATCCAGCCCCAAATGTCAACAGTGTGAGACTAGTAAACTCCGACTAAATGGATCCCCCCAAAGCCACAGCTACTCCAATGCCACCTGATGTGAGCAGCAATGTGACAGAGGGGAAGTCAAAGTGGAAGTGACTGTAGTCATAACTGTGGTTAAAATATTTTACTTCTGTGAATGTTGGGAAACAATGACCATGTGAACACATTTCTTGATCTTGGGAGGGGCTGGGGAAAGCAAGGTGCCCTGAAGCTTCAGCTTCATTAGTTTCATGGTAAAGCCTCTTCTTTGGTGCTTTGTGTTGGGTCCTTTCTTCCCTACCCCCTCTCCGCCCACCCCACCCCCCCCGCCGTGTCCTCCAAAAGTAGAACGTTTGTTTTGCATATAAGAGGGGAAAAGCCCGTAAGCTCTGAGCAGTGAGACTTTGCCATTTTTCCAATCGAATAACTATCTGCTGGAGACAGGAGGTACCAGTGGCTGGCCTTCAGTTTTCACCTGATCTCTCACTGATTTCTCATGGGCCCTACTTCTTGAGGACGATGTGGGTTTCCTTGGCTGGGAAGATATTAGCACTTTATACACTTTCCTTCACCAGATGTTTCCTCAAATGTATTGTCTTTACTAAATCTGAACCCACAGTAGCTCTTTAAAATAATGTTTTTCCCCGTCTGATGGTAAAAACAACCCATGTATATGGAAAAACATTTTAGAAAGTACAGAAAATATAAAGAAAATTAAAACATTCTGAAAAAAACCACGACTGTTATGACTGATCGATGTTTTGGTATGTTTCCTTCTAATCATTCCCTGTGTGTGTGTGTGTGTGTGTGTGTAATTCATATATCGTATATTTTCTGTCTTCTCATTGTCTTCTTTTATATATTTTTATTTATTTTATCTATCATACTTTCCCTGTCATTAGATATTTTTTGAAAAATATTTTTTTCATGACTATATGACATTCCATCCTGTGACTTTCATAATTTATAGAAGCACTTTTTTCTTATAAATATATCTACACCCACCCCTAGTGTTCCCACTTCTATAAATAATGTTGTAACGAATATCCTCGTACATAAATCTTTGCCTATATCTTGATTCTCTCTCTAAAATAGATTCCCAGAATTGCAGTAACTGGGCTAAAAAAAAATGAACATGTAAGGTACTTGCATTGAAATTATCAAATTACTTTCCAGACCACAGTATAATTTAAATTTTATTCCTAATGTCATCTTGATGATTAAGAGGAGGATTCTAAACCCTCAACATCCTACTTTAATGAGAAAATCAGATCTCAATAGAAATAGTCATTATTATATACAATGTATGAAACTGCCCTGCCAAGAGCATGTAATTTGGGCCTGAAGGTGACTTTAGACACTGCCTCATTTTATGTGGGTCTGAACTGAGGCTTACAGAGATGAAGTTACTCACCTGAGGATGTACAGTGGATTGGTGTAGAAATGAGGTGAGAACCCATAGTGCTAATGTCCGCACTTAAAATTTATAATCCTGTACATTTTATGTGGTTTTCAACTTAACTAATTGGAACAGAGTGACCCTGTAAGACAGGAAAGTCAAGAGTTATGATGGCCATTTTACAAGTGAGAAAACTGAGGCCCTGATAAATTGAGAGCCTTGTCCATAGCCCTGTAGCTCTTATGGTGGAGCTTGAATACTCTGCTCCACTCAGCCAGTGTTCTCAATCTTGGTGGTGCGTTAGAGTCACTGGAAAAATACTTACACCTGGACTCTATCTCAGACCAATTGATTAGAATTTGGGGGATTGAGACTGAACACTCATATTTTTAAAAACTCTCCAAATAATCCCAATGTGTAGCCAGGGTTGAGAATACTGCACTACCTCTAAGACAGCATAAAATTTCATCTATCCTGCCACTTCTGATATTTTGATGGTCTTGCTTAGAGCCTAGTGTTAAGAAAGAGTCTGAGGCCAGAAGTCTAAGATCAAGGTGTTGGCAAGGTTAGTTTCTTCTCCTTGGCTTGCAGATGGCTGCCTTCTTCTGTGTCCACATATGGTCTTTCCTCTGTGCATGCATCCTTGGTGTCTCTCTGTGTATCCAAATTTCCTCTTCTTAAAAGGACACCAGTCAGATTTGATTAGGAACCATCCTAACCCGCTCATTTAACTTAATCACTCCTTCAAAGGCCCTGTCTCCTAATACACTCATATTCTGAGGTACTAAGGATTAGGACTTCAACATAAGAATTTGGGGGGGACACAATTCAGCCCATAATAGGGTGAATCCCTGTAAAATGTTGAAAAATAATTCTTATCCTTGTTTATCAGGCTCTCAGGCTTTGGGTTGGAACAGTCTTAACCAGGGCAGTTTGCTTCCCAGAGGACATTTAGCAATGTCTGGAGACATTTTTGGTTGTCATAGCTAGAGTGAGAGGTTGCTAATGGCATCAAGTAGGTAGAGACCAGGGATGCTGCTAAATACCATGCAACACACAGGACACCCCTAATAACAAAGAATTATCTGGTCCAAAATGTCAATTGTGTTGAGGCTTGAGAAATCTTGAGTTAGAGAGACCTCAGTTGGAATCCCTGTTGTGATACCTAATAGACATCTGGCCTTGTAACATGCTCCATCTTTATGAATGTCCTCGTCTGTATAGTCCTTATAGTGGGTTAAATGAGATAATCTATTACAGCTTTTAGCATACGGCCTGACTCCTGGAAGCTCTCAACAACCTTTCAGTGCTTTATAGATTTCTCCCCCAACAGATGCCTCACTGGAGAGCTCAAGTGGGGATTAGAATTGGGAGATGTCCAGCATGAGGCAAGAGGAAGGGCCACGCCAGGCACAGGTAGGTAATCAGGCCACAAGAAGTCAAAGGCCAAGGCTTGCAGAAATATATTGAATTCCATATTTTCTTTGGATGTTTTCCAGTTTCAAATATGTCTACTTCATTGGGCGAAATATGGCTTGAATTAGGGACAGCCTTTTCTCTGAACATAAAAGGTTACATCATGCATTTCCAGGATCTGTGCAGCCTGCTTCTTCTTCCTTGAAATCATTTAGAAAGATGTGTCAGGCACATCAGATTTCCTGCTCATAGTGTCCGGTCTGGAAGGCCCCCGAGGGGGAGGAGGGAGAGGCAGAGGGGTGGAAAGCAGTCTTTAGAGGGGAGGACTGTTTGACACACACTGATACCCTCAGAGTTTTCTTCTAATTAAAAAGATACTAGAACGCAAACAATGAATCATGGAACGCTACGTCAAAAACTAGTGATGTAATGTATGGTGATTAACATAACATAATAAAATAAAATTAAAAAAATAAAGAATGCAATTCTATATTAGGACCCACACTGTATTTTACAGAAAGGTTTAATTACCTGGGCACTAAAGTAATCTTTTTATGCTATTACATTAGCTTCCTCCAACCTACCCATAATGTGATCCCTGGGCCAGCAGTATTTGCTTCGCAGGGTCTTTGTTAGAAATGCAGAACCTCAGGCTCCACTCCTGAGGACCGGGTGAGGCAGAACCTGCCTTGTAATAAGATCCCCAGGCGAGAAGCATGCTCTAGTCTCTGTGGTATGGCTCCCTCTCCCTTTTACTGGAATTTTCTCTTTCACCCTGCTTTCACGGCTCCACAGACCTCTTGTGCATTTGTCTTTCACTGTGAGCCACCTCAATCCTTTCTGGGCTTCAGTGGAGTATAAATATTTAGTAAATGTAAAGTGTCATTGGTCCTCCAAACCAGGTTCTGGCATAGAACGCTTCTTAATTGTTTTTGATGTCCGCTTTACAGGTTAGGAGCAGAGGCTCAAAAAGGATGACCCTGACCGAGGAAGGCAGTGCTCAGCAGTGGCTTCAAGGGTTTCATTAGCTCCCATTACCACCCCCAAGCTGCCACTACAAATTATCTAATAATAATATAATAAAATGGTGAACATTTTGCATAAAATTGCACCTGATAAATAAAATTGTGCAAGCCATACAAATCCACTTCAAGACACTCCCCTCTCACCCCTCCAGCCCTTCCAGCTCGCTCGTGGTCCCTATTGCCCTTCCAAATGGAACTTGGAGAGTGACACTGCACACAAGGCCACTTCATTCCACCATGTTGCCCCAACGTTTCTTCTGGAAACTAAGGAAGGAAAAGTTTTAAGTCACTTCCCAAACACTTTGAATCAGAAAGTGTTTTTGGAAATTTCCCACAGCATTATGAGGGATCTTCCAAAGGAAAATGTCTTAACTGGCTGTTCTCTAGTCCCTTCCTGTCCAGTTCTTTTAAACAGAAGGAATTTGACTGGCTGTCCTGGATCAGGTTTTCCCCCTTCCACACTGTCCCACAATGTGTCAGACGAAGAAATGAGGTAAGGTGTGCGGTGGAGGAAGACAATGTTGTGTTAGCAAGGAAGACTGTCATTTGAAACATGATGCTGGCACACAGGCTTTTCTAGATCTGATTAGAATGTTATGGAATGGCCTATAGAAAGACTTTGCAATGTCTCCCTCTGAGAAGGCATTTAATGAGCAAGGGAAGTTGTCTTAGTGTGGAAGGGTTCAGGCAGATGCTTAACTACAGTGGAGACTCAGGCAGAGAAAGAACCTACCTGGCTAGCCTAGTGCACCATGGAGACAGGAAGCCTTTCTCATGAGCCTGAACTGCAGGTTGATCAGCAGGACTGTTGCTAAGAAAACTGGTAATCTACTTTTTAATTTTTCTTCTTACCATATTACCAAAGGACTATAGAATAGTCATTATGGGCCAATCTGTGTAATTTCCATGTACAATATTTAAATATTTTCAGATTGGTTTCCATTTTGATAGCATGTTGTTCCTTCATGTTTATCAGCCTGTATAATCAGAGGAAGGTTTAGGGTGGGCTCTTGCAAAACAACCCTATGAACACATATGTATCATATGAATAGTGTGATTCTTTTCTGCTTTCCCTGTTGTGTCAGATACAGGAATAGAAATAAGACCTTCATGATGACAGTTTAATATTTTTCCTCTCTGCTCCTATAGCTTATTACCATTTGACATATTTTCTGGGGAAAGAGGGGTATTGTAATTTTCTTTGGTGCCTACCAATTAAAGACTAAGCATTTTGATGGAGGGGGTAGATCATGATCAGAAATAAATAGGGGTGCGCCTGGGTGGCTCAGTCGGTTAAGCGTCTGCCTTCGGCTCAGGTCATGATCCCAGGGCATTGGGATTGAGCCCCACGTTGGGCTCCCTGCTCAGGAGGGAGTCTGTTTCTCCCTCTTGCTCTCTCTGCCCCTCCACGCACTTGTGCGTGCACTCTCTCTCTCTCAAATAAATAAATAAAATCTTAAAAAAGAAAAAGAAATAAACTCTGAAGCAAGTAATATCCTGTTTTTCTGAAAATAGTTTGAGAATAAGAAACAACAGGAGAATGCAGAAAATATGATCTGTTATCTCAGATTGTTTCTAAAACAAACTATTTTCCAAAAATAAAAATGAATTTTTTTCTATTATGCAATTGCTCTGGCTTGCATAAATCCAGTGGGCACTTTCAGCTGGGCAGAAAATTCCCAGTTTGTATAAGTTACAAGAAATAGTATCTTCATTTCTTTTTGACATAAAGGCCATTCATTCATTGATTTGTGAACTGATTCAGTCATTCATTGGACAATATCTATTGAGCATGTATTGTACAGAGATGATTGGCCCTGCATGAAGGAATGCACACTCACTGGGACAACAGACATATGCGTCCACTATTACCAGTGTGGTGATTGCAAATCACAGGTCTGCAAGCCCTGAGTAGGGATCCTCGTCTGGTTTGGGACTCTCAAGGAAACCTTCCAAGAAGGAGTGTTGAGCTGATTCTTGATGAATGAAGAATAATCAGTTAAGTTTTGGTGAAGTAAATGAGAAGAGGAAGGGGTTTAGAAGAGGAGAAAGAGCACATGTAGACACGGAGGTCAGAAAATGTGGTGGGTTCATGGAGCAAAACGAAAAGCAAAGCTACGCCAGGAGGCGGTGGGGTATCCTTGAGTGTTATGAACTGAATGCTGGTTAGTGCTATTGAAAGAGAGGAAAGAAAGAAACACAGTCCTGTGATTCCTTAATAGATCCATGCTTCCACCAGATTTCAAGACATGTTTTCCTATGTGTTTAATCCCATACTGAGAAGGGTCTATTGTTCTCTGTTCTCCAGGAAATGCTCCATAGTCAAAACATCACTTGACATTCCATCCTCTTGCAACAAGCAGGATGGCTGAAGCTATACTTTGTCTTATAGTTATGATCCATGACAATTACATTACTAAGAATAACAGTCTTTAGAGCAAGATCCACAGATTTATCACTAGCATTTAAATCAACGCCCAGTCACTTAAATAAATATCCACTTTGCTAAATTACTTTCTCTGTCAGTGTCAGAGAGAAAAGGAGTGCCTGAGAGCTTTTGTTTGACATTAGAAATGAAGACCCAAGGAGCAGGGATGGGCAAATTGAGAAATAAATTTCTCAGATACTTAAAATATCAATGCTGTGAAGTAAGAGGAGTATTTCTGAACATCTATGTGAAAGGATTTGGCTCCAGGGTGTGAACGAGTGCCCTAGTCATCTGGAGATAGAAATCAGAAAAAGAGAACAGTTTAAAAGCACAAAACCCATTTTGACACATGTCTGTTTGGAGCAGTTGGAAGTTTTGTGAATGCCTCGCCAGGTGGCTTTTTAAGCTCTCCCTAATCTCTAATGAGTCTGCTTTCTTGTCTCACAACTGGGCATCTGTCACTCCTCTCAGCCTTGGCAGAGGGTATTGTTGATAAGGGAAAACCCATGAGGCTCAAAGGTCTTATGAGCGGCTCTTTTCCCTCTGTCTGCTAGGATGGTCTGCCCTTTAATAAAAGTAATGGCCAACCTTATGTGGTCGTGTCTCAGGCATTTTACAGATGTGATTTCATTTCATTCTACATCTACATTATGAGATAAGTATTGCCATCCCCTTCTTCACGGGAGGAAACTGTAGTTCAGAGGAGTTTAACTAACTTGCCAAGGTCACCTTGCCAATAAGTGGTAGAGCTGGGTTTGAACCCAGGCAGTCAGATGCCCAAACCATGTTTTCCAACATAACGTACTATCTCCCTGTGGTATCTGGACTTGTAGCATAGGATTTGTGTTCCAACCTCTTAAGTTCCTGAATCAAGTTTCTTAGAGCATACTCTTTTCCACTGAAACAGAGTTATCCACAGAGAGAGAGAGGCATAGAGATAAAGATTTAAAAATCCTAAGACTTATGCCTAAGATGCTGTGGCTACAGAAATTATCCATGAATCTTCCACTATAGGCAAAGTGGTTTTGAGCAAGTCACTTGACTTCTCTGGTTCTACATCTGTAAGCTGAAGGAATGGGGTCAGATGTTTATTTAGGCTTCAAATCTATAAATCTGATATACTCAGCAAACAGAGAAAGAAGGCTGGGGGGCTTGGGGGGTGGGCTTCACAGGAAGTGCCCAAGTTCGTTTGGGGGTTTATGTTACAGGAATATGTTAGCTGGGGCTCTTTAGGCTGCAATTATAGAAACCCAACCTGAACATGTTCAAACTAGGTGATTTTATTAATTTCATGATTGAGGAACTCCGTGAACTCTGAAGTAGGCAGCTGGCCTTGAAGAAGAGATTTTGCAGCTGGGGCATTGAGAAACCCCCAAGTTCCTGCCCTCTTGGCCTCTCTTCTCTGCCTCTCCTGATACTTGTTTCCTCTTTCTTACAGAACAGTCTTCCCTGTTTAGCTGTCCAGGTGGCAGAAACTCACTGTCTCTTAGATCTGATCCAAATTTTGCAGGAACTGATTTCCATGACTTGGGTCCCCTTGGACCAATCAACAGCAGCCAGAGGGTGGAGTAACATAGTAGGGACAAGTTGCTCCCCTTCATCTTGGAGGGTAGAGAAGAGCCGTAAGTTGATAATGAGCCAGGTTGAATTATTCCAGAGGATGAGAACCATGACTCCCATTTATTCGAGGTGATGGCTAAGATGATGAGATACTGAAGGACTTACACACTCTCATATAGCAAATGACTAGATGGATGAAGAATGAAGCATAGATTTTAGCTTTTAGTTCTCTCTGCCTACTTGACTGTATTTCATTAGATCTCATTAGGGAATCTACTACCTTATTTGAGTCGGCTATGTAACTGCTTTGAGTGGTAGTTCTAAGTACCAGAAGAAGGAATCTAACGAATTATACCCCCTCCCCCTCCAAAAGGTACACCTTTTCCTATGCACATTCAGTTGATCCAAAGTAAAATTAAATTGAAATTGTCCCCTTTCACAGTAAGCTTTCCTTCAAATGCTAACCTTATAAGACTGTTAGGAAAGATTTTATCAAACCATTTCAGAGGTGAGCAATAAATAGATCCCACACTTCTTATAAAGCTTAAACCTCATACCTCTCAGCCCTGAGAGTATGGCTGCAAGGTATCATTGTGGCTTTCTTAAAAGGCCTTATGTCTCTACCAGTAGGATGTGATCTTGTTTGAGGGACCCAGGCACTTGGAACTATGGAAGAATTTCCTTTGTGTGAAACTTAGCTCAAACATGCTCTGTCACGCTTGATGGAGTTGTTTATGGGCTACTTCCTTTCAACCCCAACCAGCAGGCCCATGGCTGCATTTCACAAGCTATTAAAAACACGAGCTCTCTCTTTTTTTGTGTGTGTGGCATCTAACCATTTATTTTGAATATTACATATTTGGAAAAGCATTCAAAATAGAAAATGACGGCTTTGGGGGATTCTGACTATGTCCTGAGTAAACTAGATCCATAATCTGAAACATATTCACATTATGCAGGAATGATGACCATGGTCTGTTGCCATGATTTTTTCAATACTTGAAAGCTTCATTTTTCTGTTTTCAGGGGATTATGTTTTGATTTCTGTTTTCCATAGACAGTAGCAGACACTCACCTCCCTTAATCATTCATGACCTTCCCTCACTGTTTTTATTTTGGCTCCAAAGAGTTTCTCCTTCTCCAAAAATACCCTCCAGAGCATTCAACATTTTTCTTAGTTATCACTTAAACCAATACAATCTTTTGTTAAATTAAATTCTTACAGTTTATGAAGCACTTTTAGGAACATTTTATCATTTGATCCTCTCCTAAATCTTGTGAAATAGTTATCATTCTCATCTCCATTTTACAGATGAGGAAACTGAACTTTAGAGAGTTGCCGAAAGTCACACAAGGTGGGATCTGTGCCCAGGGCTTCTGTTCTGAAACCCTTAATCTTTCATTCATTCATCCACCCACTTACCCCTTCATTCATTCATTCACTCATTCATTCATTCATTCAGCAATAGTTTAGGACCGGTAGTATGGCAAACAGATAAACCAGCACACCCTGCCTCTAGATGCTTTAGAGTCTCAAGGAAATCCAGTGGAATGTGATAGATCTTCTGGTAGGGTTAGGACACTGGGTTTGCCCAAAGAGGCTTAGCTGTGCTGTGTCTGATAGCACCACACTTGACTACATTGTGAGCTATTCCCACAAGTACTTGACCATGTGTTGCACTAGGCCTGTTGCTTTTTCCACTGAGGGCTAAAAGCATGTGGATGACTACAGAGCAGAGAGGGAGGGGACTCATTAGCCCTTCCATCTGGCTCAACTGACAGAGTTTTAACCATAATATTGTGCTGATGACAAGACACACACTATGCTTTTATCTTTCTTTGCCTTTCTTTCGAGCTTATTTCCAATGGCTGCCGATTTTATCTCTTAGTAGAAAGACAAGTGTGTTCATTTCTTCTGCATTCTAGCTAGGGGTTGGCAAACTTTCTGTAAAGGTCCATAAGAACAGGACCAGGCACTTGAGTGAGGCACTTGCGTCAGGTAAAAATACTGGAGGGGGTAAAAAAAATAAATAAAACCAACCTCAGTAATTAAGATAAATAATATTTCAATACAGTATTTTAAAAAATCAATACAAAAATCCATGATGAACAACATATCAAAAATTTCAGCAAAATCAGATGAGATGCAGTGCTGTGCAGAGCCATGTAGGAGCCTGGGGTGAAAGAAGAGTGATACTAAACCTTTGATAGAGCATTGAAACCCTATGCAGGGTTGGGTCTTAATTTGACCTCTTATTCCCAGGACACCTCAAAATGTTTTTTCTCAGTGGGTCTCCTTGGGGAATCTCTTTTCTGTTAAACATGCCTCACTGCTCCTAACTATCCCCAACTTTGGAAACCCAACTTTTGATTTCCAAGGAAACCTCCGAGTCTAGAAAATGTTTCTGAGGTTTTCCCATAGCAAGTGATCATTCCTAAAGCACTGGGAAGACAAGAGCATCTGTGGCTTCCTGGGCCTTAGAAGCCTGTTAGAGATGTCATTATACTTCCAGATGTGGCAAAAAGAAGGCATTTGGGCATCTCTTCCCTTGTGAATTCTTGTTTGATCCCAAAGTCAGAATTCAAAAGGTGTTCTTCATTCGCACTACTAACATTTAACCTATTTTTGAGTAATCATAAATATATTTAGTTTATTTACAACATCCTCTTTATAGATTTTGAAATGTATTACAGATATTAACACCGGCAAAACAGGGTGAGGGTCACTTCACTGATATGTTTGCTCTGTTCCCTCTTTTGTTGGTTGTTAATTAGATAAAAGAAGAGGGCTGTAGTCTGAATGTTTGTGTCCCTGTAAAATTCATTTGTTAAACCTAACCCCGAAGGTGATGGTATTAGGAGGTGAGGCCTTTGGGAAATGATTAGGTTTTGAGGGCCCCAGGATTTGTGCCTTTATAAAAGAGGCCTGAGAAGGAAGAGGTGGTATATATATACAAGGAAATACTATTCAGCCATCAAAAATATGAAATCTTCACCATTTGCAATGACATGGCTGGAACTGGAAGATATTATGCTAAGCAAAATAAGTCAGTCAGAGAAAGACAATTATCATATGATTTCACTCCTATGTGAAATTTAAGAAACAAAACAGATGATCATAAAATAAGACAGAAAAATAAAATAAGACAAAATCAGAGAAGGAGACAAACCATAAGAGACTCTTAACTATAGGAAAAAAACTGAGGGTTGCTGGAAGGGAGGTGGGTGGGGGGATGGGGTAACTGGGTGATGGGCATTAAGGAGGGCACTTGATGTAATGAGCACTGGGTGTTATATGCAACTGATGAATCACTAAACTCTACATCTGAAACTAAGAATATACTATATGTTAAATAATTGAATTTAAATAAAATTTTAAAAATGAAATTAAAGAGAAAATAAATTTAAAGAAAGAAAGAAAGAAAGAAAGAAAGAAAGAAAGCCTGAGAAAGCTCCTTTGCCCCCTCTACCACATGAGCTTACAACTAAAGGGTGCCATCTATGAACTAATGTCAAGGAGAAGCTGTTCAGGGTGTCCGTTTCCCAGCCAGGAGCCCCAGGTCAGATGAACAGAAGGCTGCATGTTACATACAAGTGAGGGCCTGGCTGTTTTCCTACAGAGTCACATCTTTTTATGAATCAACATCTTTATGCGAATAACTCTTTCCAGCCATCCTCTCTTCCTGGAGGTAGGTTCCTCTGAACCCTACCACACACTATGCGTGGTCTCTTTCATGTACCTGCTACCTGTGCACTGAGCCTAATGCCTGACCTTCAACATGGAAATCCGTTACAAGTATGGTGGACTTAGGGGCAAGGACTGCATTCCCGTCTTCAGTCTCTAGGGTTGGGCTTCTCTAGCACCTCTTGGTTCCTATCTGGGTAAACAGCATTTTGCCTTCTTGGGCAACCTGTGGTCCCAGAGCTGCTTGGAGAGTTTCAGTTGTCATTCTCTATAGACGGACCACATTTTCTAAAATAAAAATTTGTTGAACTATACTTCAACTATGACCTTACATTGCAAGAGAGTACTTTAAATCAGGATTCTCTAGGAGATTCAGTATGAATCTATGTATTTTTGATAAATGTGTGGATTTAAAAATTATTTCTTAATTTTTATTATATTAGGACTTATATTGTTGATATATGCTGCCTGCAAACATTTGCATAATCGTGTTAGTATATAACTCATTTGGGGGGAAATAAACATTCTTCCTTGATCCTGAATGTCATATTCAATACCTTCTCCTTGTCAAGGTTAACTGTCTTTGAGTTATGTATCAGAGCTAAATCTGATGGATTTTACCAAAGGAATCAGCACATAAATGTGCATTTTTAATACAATACTTACAGGGGACTCTTTATTCTCTAAAAATGTAGCAGCATTATAGTCAAGCTGAGTGAATCACATTCTGCCCAAGGTTAGGAAGACTTGAAGGACTGATCCAGTTAATGCCCTTGAGTTCTAAGTGGGGGTGCCCCAAGAATAACATACTGGGAGAGGGACAGAGTTACAATGGGAGGGAATGGCTTCTCCTGTAGGCTCTGGTCAGCTCAAAATAGCAGTGCAGTAAGTCCTCTCACTAGTTAAAAAAAGTAAAAAAAGACGAGAGATAGATCTCCTCTCAAGCTCTTAGCCCCTTGATGGTTTGTGCCATTCTTTATTAAACCTGTGTGACTTGAAAAGTAAAACTGGTGCTGTCTTGTGAGATACCACAGTCATTCCTGCACCCTGGTTTTCTGTTTGCCCTTTTCTCTTTCTCTGCCATTAAAATAAATGTCCCTTTCAAGGTGTTTTATACCCATCTTAAGAATAACTCCTACAAATTGCCCACAGATAAAGCAAGAAATGACTTCTTTTTTCCAAACCTATTCTTTGGCACAAAAATATGAATCGATGTGTGTCTGGTTTGAAATGCACAGCAAACAAGGAAAGAAAAGCCACTGGGCAATTCTTACACTCCAGCCATAACCCCCAGCCCAGATGCAGTGCATTTTCCCACTGAGAATTAGGACTGGGGAGGGAAGCTGCCAGAATCAGGCAAAGTGAAGCTATAAGAAAATCTACACTCACACTCACAGTATTATCTCTTGTGTGGTGGACAGAAGGGGTGATCTGTGGGACATGCCAATGTTTGTTTAACTTTTTAAAAGCTGACCGAAGTGTAATGCAGTATCCAATCAATATGCTTGAGATGGATTTCCAGTAGGGGAAGTAGGCTTAATTCCTAGGTTTCCTCCCACTTTATGGGGTCACCTCAAGAAAAGACTGATGTGTTTGGTAAGATGGCTGCATTCACAGCATGATAAGTGAACTTTAGGCTTCAATCATGGTTTTTAACATGAGTTTCTCCTTGAGTTAATTTTTCAGAGACCTTAATAAGGTGTTTGAGAATCTTCCCTTCCTGTGCTGCATGCTGGAAGAACAGGGGCTTTGGAATAGCATCCCCAGGCCTCAAAGTTTGTTCCAGCACCTCCTATCTGTGAGACTCATTTCTCCGAGTCTCAACTTTTCCATCCCATCTATGATATGGGTAGACTAATTCCCTGTGCACAAGATTTTTGGGAGGATGAAGGGAGAGGATGCATGGAATGTGATTGACGTTCATTCATTCCCTCACACACACATCCCCTCTTAAATATTTCTAAGTGATATTTCTGGGGAAAGAAAGATAAATTAGCCAAGTAATTACGAATTTCCAAATGAGGTTTGTTTACTAGCATTATAAACAGACATATATTTTTTTATTTTATTTTTATTTTTTTAAAGATTTTATTTATTTATTTGACAGAGAGAGAGAGAGGGAACACAAGCAGGGGGAACAGCAGAGGGAGAGGAAGAAGCAGGCCTCCCGCAGAGCAAGGAGCCCGATGCGGGGCTGAATCCCAGGACCCCGGGATCATGACCTGAGCCGAAGGCAGACGCTTAACCGACTGAGCCACCCAGGCACCCCTAAACACACATATATTTAATATTTTAAAAGAGGGGGAAAAGATTGGAAGCAATTAAGCTGCAAATCTAACTTTAAAGATATTTCAATATTTATTTATCTATTTAAATCTGGCTGTGCTATTTTAGTCAGGGGCTTCCCCTCTCTAGCAAGCATGTGCCATTGTACTGAATATGTACTGTGTTTTGTATTTACAACCTTCCGACAACTAGAACATTAGGGAAATGAACTAGTTGCAACTAAAATACGTTGCCTGTTTTTAAAAATCTTTCTGATTTGATAAATCAAGAAGCAGCCCAAGAAACTTGGATGCAGCCTTGGCATTTTTGGCAAAGAAATCTCTATTCCACTTTGGAACCAGGTACAAAGAAGACACTTATCCCAGATAACAGCACTTCTTTTCGTGCCTGGGCTTCACTGCGAAGAAAGGCGTGGTTCAGAATCCAATATGTTTTGGGGGTCGTATTTGCCAGCATAGTCAAATCTTGATGATTCAGGATCAGGAATATATTTTATTTTCGTAAAATAGATACGAAATTCATGTAAAATCTCAGCCTCATTTTTAACCAATGATTCCAATTTCTCGCAACATCAAGCTATTTTTAAAAC
>NC_138380.1:39198402-39224996 GCF_054177405.1 Leptonychotes weddellii | reverse complement strand
TGGTGAGCACTGTGAATTGTGCAAGACTGTTGAATCACAGATCTGTACCTCTGAAACAAATAATACATTATATGTTAAAAAAAAAAAAGATAGCAGGAGGGGAAGAATGAAGGGGGAGAAATTGGAGGGGGAGACGAACCATGAGAGACAATGGACTCTGAAAAACAAACTGAGGGTTCTAGAGGGGAGGGGGTAGGAGGATGGGTTAGCCTGGTGATGGGTATTAAAGAGGGCACATTCTGCATGGAGCACTGGGTGTTATGCACAAACAATGAATCATGGAACACTACATCTAAAACTAATGATGTAATGTATGGTGATTAAAATAACATAATAATAATAATAAAAAGAAACATACACAGAGTTTCTCCTTATTTCTTGAATTTAATAGAGAATAGATAAAGATCAGGTTTATCTTAAATAAAAGAAGAGCTCCTCTCCTCCATGGATAGAGCCTGGCTCAATGGAGTGGTTTGTAGAGCTCAGAACAGTGTTCCGTAAACATTAGGATAGGCTACCAGGGTTCAGTGGAAGGGTGGAGGGGTGGTGGTGGGAAGGGGTTCAGCTCTCTATCTTCTGGTTGCACATCTGCTCTTGATACTGTCCTCCAAGGAGCAAGAGAGGGGTTTGTCTGTACTGCAGTGGACTGCGTGTTAAATAACCATAGCTGTCTTCTCTTCTCCCTAGGTGAAGGCTGCATAGCATAGTCCAGAACAATGCACATACAGAACCAAGTACATGAGAGGTGAAAGGAATCCTTTTTCTTAAGTGCTTGGAGTTCTTCTGATGCAAATGCCACTAAATAAGGAGGTAATTTTTCTTTTCTTTTGCAGCTTAAAGAAATGTTGTCAAACTAAGACTAACTTAGACTCCGTAGGCAGAGCACATCATCCTGGGATCCTGGGACACCTCTCTGAACCTCTTTCCATTGAATTTGAGTTTGGATGCAAAGGTAGCTCAAGAAGACACTTGAAGAGAGCACTTTGGAAGGCAGTTTAATTCGAGCTACCACAAGTTTGGTCACACGCTGAGCTAGTTCAGAGATGGGAACCCAAATGGGGTCAACGTTTCCCACGCTGGCATCGCTTACAGTTGATAAGGAGTTAACTTAAGTTTGTCTGTTGCTTCCTGACCCAACCTTAACATGTGAGAAAATTTAGTTTCACGAAAACAAATTTAGAGAAAACAGAGTTGTGTTAATAAAATAACAGTCCCTTTAGACTTGGGTCATCTTGCAGATTTAATTTCAAGAGTGTTTTAGTGTAAACACATTTCTAAAGTTTCCTAATGCCAGCCAATATAGTCCTTTTGGGAGAAACCAAATGTGCCCAAATAAAATAGGGGGAAATGCCCCAGAGAAGTTCTCATAAAAGATAAACTATTGCAAAAAATATATATATATTTTTTACTATCCACTTTGGCCAGAGATTCAACAAAGATGGCTCAAGAAAGGAGGACAAGGATTAAACCATAGTACTTTCGATTAAAAGAGACTCAAATTGTTTAAAGTGATCTTTCCATCTTGACCAGGCAGTCAGCTGTGGTCTGTACTCTTGGATATGTTGCTTGTGCTCCTACCAGCAAGGGACTGGTGTAAACAGCCTTCACCAACCCCAGCATGGGGGCATTCCCAGTGTAGTTCCAGAGCCTTTCTGTGTATTCCCTATGTGGTGTCTTCAGAAAAAATAAGGGCTGGCCATTCCTCTCTATAAAGTAGGGACAGCCAGCTATTCACCAACTCTTAGGTTGAGATGGTCCATGTTTATCCAATTTTAACTCAGCAAACACTTATTGGACTCCTTTCATTTAGCAAATCTTTACTGTAGTCTTCTTTGCATCATGGCTGTAGAGATTAACCATGGTCTCCTTCCCTTAAAGATCTCATAATCTTCTGAAGGAGACACATCAGTAACCCAATAATCATCGTTCCTAAGTAACTCAGGTTGCTGGGAAGGCCAGAGAAAGGCAGGTCATTCATCTTGGTAGAAGGGAGCAGAGGGAGGTTTCTGAGAAAAGTATCCAGAGAAAGCCACATGGAGCTGACTCTAATACCCTGAATTGTAAATGAATTACTTAGAATCAGCCCTAAACCTTAGTTCCCAGTAGGAAATACTGGTCTGTCTTAGTGATGGATTGTAAGTCCAACAGAATAATGTGTCTGCATGTTACCTTACTGGTTTCCCATCCCCAATCCTGCTCCTTCCTCCTTTTAGTTCCGGGTGTTAGAAATTCAACTAAAGCAAGGTAGGCATGTCTGGTGTCAGGGTGCCATTTAAGAGCTTATGACTACACTGGTTGGGAGTCTCCTTGCTTAGAGGAAATAATTTGTGCGGAGACTATAGAGACAACACCACCTATTTTTGTATAATAATTAGCTCTTAGAAAGTATGTTAATGGGCATGACATTATTTGCCTAATACCTAACTCATCCTCTTAGTGACTAGAGCTAACCTTCATCAGGCAAAATTTTAGAGCCATAACTCAGTGTTATGGGTTGAATTGTGTCTCCCCAAAATTCATATGTTGAAATTCTTACCCCAGACTATGACTCTATTTGGAAATAGGGTCATTGCAGATGTAATTAGTTAAGATAAGGGCATCCGGATCAGGGCAGGTTCCTAATCTGATTGCTGTTCTTATAAAAAGGTGAAATTCGGACACAAACACTCCTGGAAGGAAGGCAACATGAAGAGGCTCAGGGAGAAGGCAGCCATCTACAAGCCAAGGAGAGAGGTCAGGAACACATCCTTCCCCCACAGCCAGCAGAAGAAATCAACCTGGCCACACGATGATTTTGGACTTCTGGCCTCCAGAACTGTGAGATAGCACATTTCTATTGTTTAAGCTCCCCAGTTGTGTGGCTATGTGGGGCAGCCCTAGTAAACCAGGACACCTCCCAAAATCTGGCATCTGGCTTTGCATAGAGGGAACGGGTCTACTGAGGTGCCGCCTCATTCTGTCAGAGCTTCTCACTGTCCCCTGCACTGACAGGAGGGAACTTAAGTTTTTTTCCAAGAGATGCCAAGTATGAGTTATGAATTCAGTATGGCTCGGCATGGGGACATTTTGTCTTTTAAAAATGGTATAGGAAGAGAGTAAGACCTCATAGATTAGCTTTCTTTTATTTTGTGGAATGTTGGACAGGAAAGAAAAAGAAAAAGAAAAAGGCCTCAGGGCACTTTAATAATACTTACTTTTAACCAGCAGTGAAAAGAATTCACAAGTTATTGATGGGACATTTTTAAGGAGAGAAGGTACTTTTGTGGTTTTCTTTTTCAAATGACTGAAAACAAACAAACAAAAAACCCAAAACAAACAAACAAACCTCAAAACCAACAACAAAAAACCCCCCAAACCCCAAAACAAAAGCCCTTCACTTTATTTTCTTGAAGATTTAGTAGAACTGTCTGATCTTCATCTCAACTCCCTTAGTTTTTAGTTTTTCTCTGAATTTCAACCCCTAATCATGAATATTCTTAATTCTGTTGCCCTTGAGGCACATCATTTGCTTTCCCTGATTTGCAAAAGGCATGTGTATTTGTCTAAGGGGCAGATTATATGATTCCACTTTTTATTTTATAATATGATCAGCTATTAGTATTAATAAAGTCTATGCATACAATAATTTGAATTTTGAATATTACCAAGTAGGAAGCAAGAGTGTAGAAAGAGTATGGACTTGAAATTAAAAAAAAAACCTGAGTTTAAATGCAAACCCTGACGCTTCTAGCCTTGCAACTGTGAGCCGATCACATAACCTCACCGAACATGTTCAAGGCTACAAGATAGCTATCTCCTCCAAATGTTTATACTGAGAATTAAAATTAGATAATGAGCATCAGATTATCTGGCATGATGCCCTCACATAGGTATATCCTAAAAAATAGCTATTGGGAGTTTGTTAAATTGAAAGTTCTGTCAGAGTAATAAGTGGATGTTATTTTCATTCCAGTTGTTCCATTTTTTAAATAGCATGTTTTTTTCCTCCTCAAATTTGAAAGCCTCTTACAGTAAGTAAAAAGGGCCTAATCTGTAATCAGTTTTTCAAGGCACCTAGTTTTAGGATGTCATTTAATATTTATTGAGGGTTTACGGTGTACCAGAAAGTATTTAGTACCTATTATCTCATTTGGTCCTTATAAAAACCCGAGGAGGGAGACACTATCATTACTCCCGTGAGGAAACTGAACCTCAGAGAATAACTCTAAGTGCAGAGCCCGCCTGGGAAGGGAAAGAACTAACTAGGAAGGGAGTTCAAACCAAGGTGGCACAGGGCTGAGACCAGGCTTTTAACCTCGGCACCAGTCTGCCTCCCTGTAGTGGAAAAATTATTCCAAGCACTACTCTCTCATTATCCAGAGGACAGCTTATGGATAAAATGTTTTTCATTGAGAGAGATAACTAGCGAAAGGGATTAGATTTATTATTACCACAGCATAAAGAATGAAAACTTCTCAGAGATCACTGCTGTCTTTAATCTCTTCTTGAAAGAAAAATCTTGGGAAAGGATAAATGAAAGTGAATGATGCCCAGCCTTGGGAGAGAAATGGTTTCCCACATCTGAGATGACTCACATCTTAACCTTTTTGCTCTAATTTTTCTCTTTGTACACATCCTGTGATTTACTCTCTGGATGATGGCTCTGTAGCAAATTCCCGGCCAACGTGCGCAGACATTATGCATTTCAGAAGACACATGCACTCTGCTTTTAAGTGGTCACTTTCCCCTGGCTTCCCATATTTCTTTTCCCCCAAGAATACGTTGTCTACCATGAAGTAGGTTAGGAAGCAGAACCACTTCACACAATAAAAATGGCAGGTTGATTTTGTAGAATTCTGCCATGTCTGTTACAAGCAATTGATCCCAGGCAACAGAGACTCTGGTAACCTCCTCCTGGGGACTACGGTGGTGTTTAGGTGATGCTGGTTTTGTAATGCAGCGTGGCGTGTTGTGTACATAGATTGATCACTGCCCGACAATTAGGGACTTATTTCCTTGATTTTGTTTCATCAATCTGGTTCATTTTGCCTCAGACACATTTTTCTCCCTAAGATTATCTCCACAAACCCCAGTGCTGAGAAGAATGAATTCCAATAAAACCCAATAAATCTGACAGAAAAATGTGGAGTTAGAGATCCGCACAGACCATGAGGACTGTCGCATTAAAGGCTCCTGGGGATTTTTTTATGACTTTTTTCCCCTCCCTCTAATGCTTGGTCTCTTGCTTCCATAAATTCTGCGGGCTGGCTTTTCATTAACTCAGAAAGCTGAAATAATTCTTTGTAAAGAATTCTTTAGTCACACATGATTCAAAAGTTCACCAAGATCAAAGCCAGTCGGCTTTGTGGCGGACCCAACACCGTATATTTCATGTAAATGGTGTGGCTTGCTGCATTCTCAGCTGGAGTTGTTCCAATTTCACATCCCTTCTGCAGATAATGGGACCCTCTTATGCCGTCCCCAGCACAAGGGGCTTCTCTGTGTCCGATCATGTCTCCCTCAGGAGCTCATACAGATGCTGTCTGTACAGGCCAGTGAAATCATTCTGACATCCCCCTCAATATTATCTGAAATTTCATGAAGGATGGGAGTCGTTCTTGGCCCTAGGGGGTCTGGGGCAGTGGGATGGGGGAGGCGGGGAATGGAGCAGAGAAATGCTTCATTGTTCAAGCCTCCTCTGTCTCTCTGATTTTCCCTTTAGGAGGGTGGGATGTATTAAAGAGACCCAAAGGTGAGATTAAAGTAAACCAAGAACAACAAGAACAGACAGTCTTCCTTCTTGGGGATATTGCTCTCTTGTTCTCAGACTGTCTTATTGTCCTTGCATTTTTCATTTAAAATATATGGGCACAGGAGGAAATGATGTGTGAGAGATGTGGGAGAAAGAGCTTGACAGTCGGCCTGTAACAATAATAGTGCTGGAATAATAGAGGGCCTTTCAAGGGGCTGACCACTTCCATGTGTACCCCCATCGTGGGCAGAGAGGCTCACAGCCATTTAGATATCGGCCACACACTCAGATGGAAGCAAGGATAGAGAGCCACAAGAACAGTAAATTCTTCATGATGCAGAACAGGGGAAGGGGCGTCCTGGCAGGTGAACTTCAGAGGCTCCTAGTGTCTCTTCACTGTGTACCTGTGGTGCAGTATTGATGAACTGATAGCCATATAAGTTGGTTTCCAGACGGGACCTGGGGATGCATGAGCATGTGGTCTCATGCATGGTCCGTAGTGGCTGTGGTGTCTGAGAGAGTACTTCTGGGGCCTTGGAGGAGGCCCAGAGATGCAGGGCAAGCACAGGAAATGATGGAGAAGCAAGGGATGTGCCTGAGACAGGGAGAGGGAGAACTCAAGGAAGAGAGAAGGGAAGTCAGCCAGTTGGTAGGAGGGTAAGACGGACACCCCCATCCTTCCCATCACAGTGTATGGAGTGGAACTGGCAGTCCTGTGTCCACTTGGTAGTCTGGGTAAATTCTTGGGGACTTCAGCAGTCTAGCTAATGTGGCCTTTCCGTGATATCATAAGATTCAAGCCCTAAAGAAAAAGTCAGGTTCTGGTCCATCTCTCCTTTGGTTTGCATTGCCCCTTCTGCCTTAGTTGTCACATCTCCATTATAGCATCATGGTAACTACACCTTAGCCTATTTCGTCAGCATGTTCATGAATATAATAATGTAGGGGAGTGATTCAAACTTGTAGACAAATGCTCTGTTCACCAACATGATAGAAATATTGACAATGAAGTTAGAAGAACAAAACCTGGAGTTCTATTACTCCAACAACAGTCCATACATCACAGAAGTTGAAAGTCAGCCTCCCCTCCTTCCTCCACAAGGAGCAAAGTGTATTTTCAAAAATGGAAGCATCTGGTTAAATATTAAATAGAAGAGTCATTCTTCTGAGGTCTTGCATTGCCAGCACTTAGGTAGCAGTTAAGTAAGATGGCCGTTGGCTCTGACAGCCATGCATTTATGATGCTGTATAAATAATAACTGACAGCAACTCCACGGTACTCTTTCCACCAGGCTCGCCTCTTTGCACTTTCTTTAGTGGTTTATGCGCACACACACACACATGCGCACATACACAACGTGCACTTTGCCCGACTATCATAATAGCTATCGTCTTCTCCCCCCCCACTTCTTTCAACAGATGTGTCCATTTTTAGTTAATGCAAAGGAAAGGCAGCTCTTAAAGGTAGCCTTTTGCAGTGGGAAAGAGCTACATTAACTGTGAAAACCTTTTAGTTGCACAATTCTTATCTTCAGACTCCCCTCCCCAGACATTCCTTCCCCAGGTCTGCATTTCCCTTTAAGCTTACTGGCTGTCTTTAAGCTTAGGGGCTGCAAAGGAGCAGTGCACAGTGGCAGCTGAGAGGCTTGAGCTCCAGGTTCCTGGGCCAGGGAATAGCAGCAGGGAAAGCCTCTGACAAAGTACTGTTCATGTGTTCAAAAACGTTTTATGGAAAAGTTTGTTGTGCCAACCTGTGCTCAAAATGCTAATGGTATTTGTCTAGGCCGTTGGCCAAATAAAAACAGATTCACACATTTGAAGTAGAAGGACACTTGAAATAATAACTTACATACTCAGAGTATCTCAAAATGTGATTAGCAAGTGTGCTCATGAGACTGTGAGATCCACAGGGCCACTGTGGGGAGAAGCTTCAGCCATAAACTGACCTCAGGAGGAGAAAACTTGCATGTTGGCAGTGTGGGAAAATCTCCCATTAGAATTTTCACTGGAGTCACTGTGAGAGAATCCACAGAGGGGCAATCTCAGGTGTTTGGAATGTGGGAAGAACTCCAGGCAATTGAGAATGCCAGCTCATCATCCCAACATCAGGAGGAGCAGAGAAGGCCCAAGGATGTAACTCATGTGGGAAAGATTCTGGAAAGTGATCACACTGAATCCACCTGGTATCTAAGGACTCACACTTTAGCCAGCAAATGCATCTTACAGGCCTTATTCAACAGAGTATGTCACCAGAAACACAAATGTCCCTCCCTTCCACCCTGTCCTGGTGTCCAAGTATTAAGAATACACAAAATAATGTGAGGATTCTAAAACACTCTCTGGAATCTCATAAATGCAGGAAAACCTGCCATTAGCCCACGTTGTAGAATGTCAATTCCATAAGGGCTCAAGGACTTAAGGAAAAGTCTGATGACAGTCTTTCCACACTACACTCCTCCTCATTTCTGAGAAAAAACCTTCTATGTCCTACGAAAGCCTGCTACTGGCAAAGGTGAGCAGAAGGCCTGTTTCTTTTGTGAATGCACTTGATTTTTACATTAGGAAACTTTGCAGTATTTCCATACTCCTCCAAATGGAACTGAGAATCACTAAACAGATAGGATCTTCATAAACATTTTGAGCACCAACTATGTGCAGTGATAAATTCTGGGGGATATGAAAGTTTTCAAGACAGATAATGTCTGTGCCTTTCTCTGTTGAGCAATCCAGCAATGGAGATACACTCCATCGGACAACCTACCAACACCTGAATATGAGTTTTTGCTCTTTAGCATTTTCTTTGAGTTCTACCAGGAGATAAAGCCTTCTCCCAACTAGTCAAAGCTTGTTCTACCCTCATGTCTAACCAACCCACAGATCACAGTGGTTCCCAAATTTGGCTTTCATTGGAATCACCTAGGAGTTTGACCCTCACCTTCCTGAGGTGTTGATGTAATTAGTCTAAGGTGTGACTTGTGAATGGGGAGTGCCTCAGTTAGTGTTGGAGTCGATGTGTAGGGATGAGAATCTTGGAGGACATCCTAAAATTCTGCCTACCATAATGGTAACTCTTAGAAAGACAATTTGTGTCCAGTTGCTAGAGGTCAGGGCCAGGGTCAACCAGTAGATGAATGTTTTGAAACGATTATCATTTTAGCAGTGACCATAAACATCTACAGATGATGGACCTTGTGGCTAATTGAGCAAGCTGGGGAGAATAGACTCATGTTTATCCCAGGCTTTACAGGTAACAAAGACTTCTCTAGAGTTGGCTTAGATGTGTGAATGCTGGGCTCCTTGTGGATGGGGGTAGGAGATCTCAAAGGTGCCTCAGGGATGGCTGACACGTGGGGAGGGTTTGAGTACCAGGGGTTAAACAGGCAGGGCTTTGCCCTCCTCCTTGGTGCTCAGACTGGAACAGCTGTGCTTTGATGTGTTTTGGGTATTGGACTAGAATGCACATGACTTCTGGAAGAACATTTCTTCCTGAAATGGTCTTCAGGGGGCCTTGTGGGGCAGGTGGGACGGCTGTTAATTTTTTGGTCTTGCCAGTGAGGAAACAGGTTCCCTGAAGTTTCACAATGTCCTCAGTATCCATTTAGCCGGAGATGCTTCAGTCTGCTCGGAATATATTGGCACTTGCGGCCCTGAAATAGCTTGCAGAGCCCACTTACAAGCCATGTGATAAAAATCAGCTTTTTTTTTTTTTTTTTTTTGCTCTAGAGCAATCTAATTTTGACCCTCAAATACTATACTCCAGGTTGATTATTTCTTTTTTTTTTTAAAGATTTTATTTATTTATTTGAGAGAGAGAGAATGAGAGAGAGCGCACATGAGAGGGGGGAGGGTCAGAGGGAGAAGCAGACTCCCTGCCGAGCAGGGAGCCCGATGCGGGACTCAATCCAGGGACTCCAGGATCATGACCTGAGCCGAAGGCAGTCGCTTAACCAACTGAGCCACCCAGGTGCCCCTGATTATTTCTTTTAAATAAAGCACTCATCTTCTTGGACTTTTCCCACAAATCATACTATTCAATCACGAAGGAGATTCAAAAATGATGTGCTAAGCATTGAACGCAATTGGAAAGGAATTTCTCACACAGACAGATAACTGATTGTGTGTGTGTGTGTGTGTATGTTGGGGAAAAGGGGGAGAGAGGCTTCACTCAAATCCAGGTCTCATATAGTAATCTGCTATGAAGGGGATGAGACTTATTTGGATGCATATACTTTTTTGGTATATATTTTTTTAGAAAAAAAAAGTTACCTAATTTTACCATATTTAGATTTTGATAGATTCAATAAAGACCTTTGAAATCATTGGAAACATGACAAAGAGGAAATGGAAAATACTCTGAGTTCATGGCATGTTATCAACCAAAATATTAAAGTTGTGCGTTGCTAAGCTTTCAGACTTTTCTCTTGCTTTTGGAAAGGGATGGGTTTTCCTCCTGGCTGCAGGATTTTTGCAGCATTAGTGAGGCTGGCCAGTGTTGCAGGAAGAACTGCTGTCTCTAGGAACAGCATTAGCAGCGAGAAGTCAGCAAAGTAGTTGATTTGCGGGGTATTTCCTAGAGAGAAAATCACGCTCATCTGTCTTTTCTTCCTTTGAAGTGTCTCTCGTGTGGTCTCAAAGTGGGGGGGCTCTGAGAAGGAGGGGTCGCTGTGGGGAGGAAGGGAAGTCAGGCCGGGGAAATGTATCTGGGAAGAGCAGCCCTGGCTGCCTCTCTCAACCGCTCTTCCCCTTGCCGCAGACACACAGACACATGCGCATTAGCGGTCAGGTTAGCTGCAATATTCGCAGCACATTTGCTGGGGTTCAATTGATCGCTTCAAGCAAGAGATAGCGTCAGCACGGATGTGGTGTGGAGAGGCCTGGCGCTTGGGGGTTTCCGCTCTCACACATCATCAAGCCCCATTTTGAAATGGTTTGAATTAATGACACTTATTCAGACAGACAAAGTAGATAAATGGAAATATTAGACAAGGCTTTTCACCTACTTTGCGCAACATTTCCCGTTACCTTGAGTGCTGGAAACTCTCCACGGTCTTGCTCAGCTTGAATAGGAGCTGCATGAGCTCACACCCCACACCACCCGAAGCAGGACGTGCCTCTGCCCATGTAGGCAGGGTTACAGTCAAGGGGGTCCACTCTGTCGGGGCCGATGGGACCCAACACGGAGAACATGCTGGGGACCTAAGTTCCTATTGTCCAGGATCAGGGCTACCCCTTACAGGCTGCCGTTCATCTTGTACATTTTTATAATGATTATGACAGTTTCCTGGCAGTTGGTAGAAAAGTGTCTTGAGCAAGGGCACCTTTGACAAACTTGCACAAAGTGGCCTTTGAGGCTGGTGGCAGGGCTACCAGGCATCACCAGGCAAACAAGGGCTTTGGAGTCAGAGCCCGGCTCAAATCCTCGCTCTGTCATTTCCTGCTTGTATGACTTTGCACAAGCCACTTAAACACTCGGAGCTCTGGTTTCACCATCTGTAACCATGGATTTGATGTGAGGCTCAAATGAGGTGAGCTGGGAAAATGCTTATCACGCTAAGAATCATGTGAGCTCATGGTAGGTGCTCACAAATCATCAGGACTTTGCCTTCCTGTTCCACTCTCTACTTCTTTACTAGATAAAGTAAATCACGCACCATGTGACCCTACAGGGGCACCAAAGCCCTAAGGCTTAAACTTGACTTGGCAGGACACGTTCATTTGTAGGGCTTGAGTTCGACATTCTGCAAAGCCATCCTTTAGCTGGGCCCCGGGTTTCGTTTCCAGGGAAGCAGCCAGCTTCCTTTTCCTGATGGAATATTAAAGTTATCCCATTATGCCCTCTTTATTTTAGAACCCTGTGGAGGTGTGGATGTGGGGGTGTAAAGGGGAGGTAAAGGCCTACAGATGAGTTGGTGAATCTTGCTCTGTCTGCTCCTAGGACTTGCTCTGGGAAACTGCTTTGGGTTTCTGTTTATCCCCAATCTCTTGCCCCCCCTTCTTTTTTTAGAGACAAAGAGAGAGAATGCAAGTGGGGTGGGGAGGGGCAGAAGGAGAGAGAGAGAATTCCAAGCAGCCTCCATGCCCAGCGTGGAGCCCGATGTGGGGCTCCATCCCATGACCCTGAGATTATGACCTGAAACATATGACCTGAGACGAAATCAAGAGTCCAATGCCAACTGACTGAGCCACCGAGGCGCCCCCTCTCTTGCCTTTTTATGTACATGAGGAATCAGAGTAGAGCGTGATCTGGAGTCAGACTGCCTGGGTCCCATTCCAGGCTTTGTGTACTCACTGGCTTTGTGACCTTGGGCAAGTTACTTAACCACTCTGTGCTTCAGTTTCCACATCTGTTAAATAAGGGTAATAATAGAATACCCACCCCATAGGGTGGGTTGCAACAATTACATGAGAAGGACTTAGTTTAGCAAGTATTCAATGTATGTTGACATCTTTTATTTATGATCTATTACATCATGTCACCTTCTATGTGATTTTAAGATGCATTCAATGGATTTTACATGCAAATTGATGTTTTTATGACACCAGCAGATTATGCATTTGGTTCTAGCACCCATTGTTGGGACAGTGAATAAACCAGTCTGCTAGGCTTGGGTTCCCCAAGACCCCCTCTGTTTCCCATGTCAATTGAATCTTTGACTGACTTTCTTGAGACTCAACTCTAAAACTCCTTTACAGATTGAGGGATTTTCATTCTGAAAATATTATTTTCACTTTCCTTTCCAAAGGGGGTTTACTCTTCTCTAATGGGACAGTCCAAGTTCTTTTTCAGATTACATGTTTTTAGTGTAACTGTTCTAAAGGGGAAAATATATGGTTAGATGAAAGAGCTCAGTTCAAGTTCCGTGTGTGTTGGTGGAGGTTTTCAAATGCAAATATTTGATAAAAATATGTGGTTTTGTTTGTTTATGTATATCTATATATTAGAAATGTTAACTTGAACTGAACCGTTTAACATGCTTAATCCGAGGCAGATGGAATGGTCAGTGAATTATTTTTGTAAACCACTTCTGTTGGCATTCAGAGCTTCCTTTCATATTGATTCCATTCTGGCCGGCCACTCGAGGCTTCACCAGAATAAGCTGGTGCCAGACTCCACTTCAATGACATATGCGTTCATTCCCCTGAAATCCAACACAATTGAAAATTTCTTCAGCCCATAGAACCACTTTTGTAACTAATTAGACCAGACAGGGTGCTGCGGAGAAACCCCGGACACAGCATTGCATCCTGATAGATACTCATACAGGCCAGGCCCTTCACAAAGTGAACAACTGCCCAAATAATTATTTCCTGCTGTGGACTCCTTTTTTTTTTAATGCTTTGTTTGTGAAATCCTATTTTCCTTCTTACTTTCCTGTTGACTGCAGTTAAATTGAATTTGGGCCAACCCATCTCACACTGGGTCAGCAAAAATGCTTCACTTTGTGGAGGAAAGGGGTTAACCCTTTGAACACTGCCTTTCTTATGGGCCCGGGACCCCATCTCTGATTAACTCTTATTCCAGTAGTAGAGCAGGAGGACAGGGAGGGCTGCACTGATCTGGGGGGAAAATGTGGAAGGTGATAGAAACGGGTTATGTTATATTAGGATCATGACCATTTTTGGTAAAGAGAGTTCATGTCACTTTTCCTATTGCCATGAAGAATATGGAATTATGAGAAAGCAGGGAAGACAGTGTGCCCAGGCTCATAAGTACAAGGAAGCCTTCTCTAGAAACATGGCATAAATTTGAAGGGAAGGGCAGACTGTTAAATAAAATTTAGAAAAATTGGGGTAATCACCCCTGAGTAACAAAAATAATAGAGGGTCTGAAAAAAAAATTAATAGAGGGCCTGAATTAAAAAGTGTGTGTTTGGTTGGGGGTAGGGTGACTTTAATTCATATCATATCTTAGAGCAGTCCATGGTGGGAGTACCTGTCTCATTTGTGGTTTTTCGCCGTTTGGATTCAGAGGTGCTGTGTTGTGTGATCGGATAGCAGGGTCTGTTGAGAGGTGCGAGATCCTGAGGAAAGAGAACCAGCTGTGAGACATATTCTGGCCAACATCAGCAAGTGTGATTTTGTCAGCACGTTGTGGCGACCTGTCCTCCATTGTGTGAAAACTGTCCCCATCCGGTGAGAGTTCGTGGAACTTGCTGGAAGCAGAGATGGTGTCAGAGGCTGCATTTGCCTGTCAATCTGGGAACTGTAGCTTGTTTCTGCAGGTGGAATGTCTGGGTCAAAGCATTTTCCTGGTTGATGGAGAGACTCAACTTTTCCTGCTTAAATATTTTATGAAATTCTACTTCCACCTGCACTATATGAGTGTAACTGTTTCCCCAGCATCCCCCCCCCCCGCCACAAAGAGCATGTACTCAGACTTTTACATTTTGCCAATATATGTCTAAACTATGGTATTTCACTTATGTTTTAATGTGCCTTTCTCTTATGAGTGAGCAAGCATCTGTCCCTATGTTCAAGAGCCATATGTAATGTTTTTTCCGTTGTATCCTTTGGTAAATTTTCTATTGGCTGTTGGTTTTTTCCCTTTGTATTTACAAAAGCTTTTAAAACCTATCTCATAAATATATAAGGATATTAATTCTTGATTTATTATGTAAGTTGCAAATGTTTCCTCAATTTGTTGTCAAACTTTTGACTTTGCTTATAGCACTTATGCTATGCAAAGATTTTTTTTTTAATTTTATATGGCAGAATTTGTTCATTCTATTTTATGGGTTCTGGATGGTAAGTCACATTTTAAAACCTTTTAAAGTTAAATTTAAAATTTTTCCTATTTTTCTATATAAATATGAATAGTAAAGAAAGGTAAAAGAAATAGAGCAAATAAGAATAATAAAAGACTGTATTGTTCAACCACATGCAAATAATTTTGACAGCAGATGAAATGGAAAATTTTCCAGGAAAATATAGTTTTCCAAAACCGACCCAAGAAGAGAAAGAAAATCCAAACCAATCAGTTCCGATAGAGAAAGTTGTCAAAGAGTAATCCACCACAAAAGCACCATGCCTGGATGGGTTCACTGGGCAATTCTACCACATCTTTAAATAAAGTTAAATAATTTATTTAATATTATTTAAATAATCTTTAAATAATTCCATAGCATAGAAAAAGTATAGAGCATAGAAAAAGAAGAAAAACTTCCAATTTTGTTTGACAAAATACATTATGTTGATACCAAAACGCTTAAAAGATTACAAAAAATAGTTAAAGAGTAATTTTTCCTATGAATATTTATTCTAGAATCTTAAATTAAATATGAAGAAACATGATTCAATGGCACATTAAAACAATAATGTATTATATTTAGGTAGGTATTCTAGGAATGCAAGGCTGGCTCAATATTAAGAAATTTTCAAATCAATTCATTGTATTAATGTAAGAAAAATAATTTTTTATAAAAATTATTTTAATAGATGCTGAGAAAATCATTTGACATAATCCCATGTCCATTCTTAATGAAACACTCAATAAATTAATAACAGATACTTCATTGACATATATCTCAAACCCAAAAGCTAGTACCATACTTAATGCTAAGAGCATTCTCACCAAATTCAAGAATATTATATAGATACTGCTATTATTTATCATTGTACTGGAGGTGCACACTGATAGACTCATATAAGAAAGATTATAGCTACGAAAACTAGAAAGGAGGAAATGCAGCTATCACTATTTGTGGAAGATATTATTATAAATCTGTTGAATCCAAGAGCATACCTGAAAAACCACCAAAAGTGAGAAAATTTAGTAATATATCAGGGTACAAAGTTAACAAAGAGAAATAAATAGCTTTCAAAGTTAGAAAGTATAATAAAAAAAATCACATGTTTAATAGTAACAAAATAGATAAAATATTTAGGAGTAAACTTCATAAGGATTAAAAAACTATAAGAAGAAAACTTCAAAATCACTTCTGAAGAGCATGCATGTGCACACATATACACACAAACAAATCGGGGGACATACCAATTCTCGGATGGGAAGAATACTATAAATATGTCAATTTTCACTATTATAAATTTAACATGATCATAACAAAAAATAACCTATAGGACTTTAAAAAAATAGCTGAGGTAATTCTCAATCAAGAAGAGCAGGAAACTTCCAGTTATAAAATAAATAACTCACAGAGATTTAAAGTACAGCCAATAATATTGTAATAACATTGTATGATGATAGATGGTAACTACACTTACCATGATGAGCATGAGTCATGTATAGAACTGTTGAATCACTATGTTGTACACCTGAAACTAATATAACACTATATGTCAACTATAATTTAATAATAAAAATTTTTTATAAGAGAACAGGAAGATTCTGAAAAAAATAGAGTAGTGGGGGAAGTCATCCTATAGATATTAAATTACAACTACTTAGAAATAGTGCCGATGTGGTAGTGATGCATGAAAACACACAGACAGATCAGTGGAATACACTGAAAAGTCCAAAAATAAGCCTCAATAGATAGGAATCTAATATATGGGAAATCAGTGGAGGAAGTCTGTGCTACTCTATAAGTGGTATTAGAACAGATCATAAAATCATAGCCAATCGGAAAGAGATAAAGCTATCTCTGTACCTCATGACATATGCCAGGGTAACTTCCAAATGGATCAAAATTTAAATCTAAAAAAATTAGCACATAACTGGTATTGCGTTTTTACTCAATACTACGTGTATTATGAACTTAATGCCATGTCAGCAAACATACTTCTGCCATTTCTTTTTAATAGTTGTATAGTACACCACTTAACAAAATAGCATCATTTGTTAAACTAAACTGCTATTTATAGAAATTCTAGAGTGTTTCCAGTTTTTTGCTTTTATAAGCAAAGCTGATATGACCATTTAGCAGTGTGGTAGGGATTATTTATCAGAACAGCAAAACAAATTTCTAAAAATTGAGGTCAGCTATTGTATTCATTTCCTGTAGCTGCTGTAAAAATTGACCACAAACTTGATGGCTTAAAATGACAGAAATGTATTCTTTCACAGATCTAGAGGCCAGAAGTCCAAAATCAGCATCCCTGGACTCAAGTCAAGGTGTCAGCAGAGCTGCGCTCCCTCTGGAGGCTGTAGTTTTTTCCTTTTCTCTCCCAGCTTCTGGTGGATTCTGGCATGGGCTTGTGGCCAGACCATTCCAATCTCTACCTCTGTAGTCACATTGCCTTCTCTTCTGTGGTCAGATCTCCCTCTGCCTCTCTCTGAAGTATACATGCAATTATATTTAGGGACCATCTGGAAAATCTGGGAGAATAATCCCATCTGCAGATTCCTTTTTTTTTTTTTCCATATAAGGTAATACAGGTTCTAGGGATTAGGACTCACACTTTTTTTTTTTTTAAGGGAGGGGGCGTTATTCATGTTCTTGGAAGTTTGTAGATTGTTCCAACCCTGGAGAAATTTTTAGCAATGTTTTAGCAATGTTAATTTCTATGCAGATTCTAGATTCTTGCCAAATGACTCCTTCTCCCTCCTCCCAGTGTCCTTGCCCCAAGCCTCCCAACCTCCTGCTCGTCTAGGAGGCAGGGCAGCTGGAGGCTGTCTTGGTCTTACTCCTAGGCCACCTGCTCATCCCTGAGGGCGATTTTTCCAAGGGCTCATCATAATGTCCTGTTTATCTCTTCCTTAAGAGGATTTCTTTTTGGTATTAGACAACATTTCCTCCCCGCTCCCATTGGTATGTAGCTATTCATTTTATAATCATCACTTTGCTAAATGCTCCATGCTAATGGTTCATTCTTGCAATTTCTAGCTAAACAACAGTATTATCTGCAATAACAATAGCACCTTCAGGTCTTGGCAACTTTAACAGAAAGGAAAGATAAACTTTTTTTTCTTTTTTTTGCAAATCATATGTCCCCTGCTCCCCAAAAAGTCTCAAGCCACTGGCTTTGTCTTTCATGCCAGGTGGTCCTTCTCTACTTACCTGTGCTCTTTTTTGGCCTCAGCAAAGAGAGAAACCAGAGAGCCCCCTGACCCTCCAGGGCTGAGTGCTTTGCTGGAAATCTTGCTGATCATGCTGTGGGTGCTGGGATCTGCCGATCAACTTCCTGCTCACTCATGTTCTGTCTTGGCAGCCTTCAGGTTTGTCAGCAGGGAAGTTTGTTTACAAATTCTGAGAATAAGCAAGCAGGAAATTCAGTGGCAAGTCCATTCCCAGATATTGTACTGCAGCATGCAGTACGTGCCCAGGTCACCCTGCTTTTCTGTGCAAGCCCCTCCAGCATCTGTGTAGAAACTTCCTTTATTTCTTCATTTTGGGGTTCAGTGGGCTCCAATGTAAGGAAGATGGGACTTGCATGAACCAGGCAAGGATTCATATCCTGGATCTTCCACTGGCAGATATAATCATTTTGTCCAAATTATATGTTGTGATTCATTCTCAGGTTCCCAGTTAGTGAAATGGGCCCGATGAAATCATGTCCAAGGTTGTCCTGAGCATTCAATGAAACAAAGTATGTCATGTGCCTAGCACAATTCCTGACACACGGGGGCTTTAACATATACTCCCCTTTTTACTCATGCTCAGACTTCAGCCCTGTTTTTCACTCTGCATTTCCCCCCATGAAGTTCAAGTTCCCCTCTTAATCTATACTTAGATAGCCACAGTCTGCAGTAATAATTAAGGTAACTGATATTTCCATTTATTAAGCCAGATACTGTACTGAGTACCTTATGTGCATTTTCTCATTTAATCCAAACTTTTTTTTAAAAAATCAAACATTTGAACCCTCATTTGTATTCCTTTCCAGTCTCACCCGCCTCCATCAAACACAAGTTTAAAATTGATGAAATTTTTTTCTGGCCCATTTTTTATAACTTTACTACATTTCTATAGACACTATGTATATAGTAGACAAAACAGTGTTGTTTTCTGTGTTTTAAAAATTTACACAAATGGTACTATACTGTACTTTCTCTTCTCCAACCTGGTCTTTGGAATCAACAGTGTATTTTAGCTTTAGTCCATGAATTTTAACCGGTGCAATAGCTTATTGAATAAAAACACCACTATTTATCTATACATTCCTCTATTAATGGACAATTAGTTTGTTTTCAAATTTATAAGCAATTCTGCAATGACTATTCTTGTATATGTCTCCTTGTTCTCAAATTATTTTTTTAAGACAAATCCCTAACAGTCAAACTCTTTGCCACATTTTAAAGACTTCTGTTATCTACCATCAAATGTTAGTCCATGTCTAGCACCATCGTCTGTGCTTTCCCTGGCGGGGGCTGAGAATATCCATTTCTCCAGAGCATCCCTAACGTTATGTATTCGGACTCATTTAAAGTTTTGCTGCTCTGATAAAAGCAAAAGCAAAACAGAAAGCCATTGTCTCACAGATTTAATGCTCATGTCTTTGATGAGTGGTGACACTGGAGATCTTTCCAAATACGTATTGGACATTTGTTGTTTGCATTTTGTGAATTTTCTATTTTTTTTTTTCCTATTCTTGTCTGGCCTATTATCATTATCTTCTATTTATTTTGCAAACTTGGTGCCCAGTCTGCCATTTATCTTTTGGCTTTGGGGTGATTTTTATTCTGCAAAACTTTAAACTTCTTATACAGTCAAGTGGTCAAGCTATCAACATTTTCAGCGGAATCTTTTCTATTTTTTAAATTATTGATTGATGTTCAATTAAACTTTACAATTACACCTGCTATGTGAATGACCCCAAGGGTTACAAATTATAGTTATGATTTCAGGGGGAAACTGTAATTTAGTTGTGGGACAAGATACTCATAAAACCATAGTCAATAATACAAGTTGTCTATGGTGAGTGTCAAATATTTGGCACACAAAAAAGTGACTTCACTTTGCCTGCCAGGAAGCTGAGGGCAAAGAGCACTGAATCACAGTGACTCTGTTAGCGTAGGTGACTCACAGAAATGCAGAATATTAGGGCTGGAATCGTCCTGAGAGCCATCTTATCCAAAATAAAGATATACATCTTTTGGAGTTGACTGAATTCCCAACAAGATGTCCGGCCAGCAAACCCAGCAGCAGTGCCAGCCCCCCACCCGTGTTCCCCTGAGTGCTCTCCAAAGTGCCCAAGACCATGCCCTCTCCTGGCTCTTCCCACTGTGTCCCCAGCCTTGGAGCAGCTTCCATGTGAACCACCACAGCCCCCATGGTTCCCACCTGACTGCTGTGAGTGGGGCCGACAGGTGCTCTCGCTGCTGCCCCAGCTCTGGGCCCTACGAACCACAGAGGAGCAGCACTAAGGAGGTCAAGGCTGAAGGATCTGTCCCAGCCTGGTGCTTCCCTGCACTCTTTTCTCCACTGGAGGGTGCTGACGGGGTCTTGGGTTGGTGGGGTGAGTTTTCAGGGCAGAACTTTGTTATATCTGAAAACTCCGTATTCATCGTGAATCCTGATTTCTTCTGTTTTTGTTTCCTGCAAATCATATGGCATCTCATCATTGTCAGATTATTTGCCCACCGTACAAGCCTCTAAAGACAAGGACCCCAGGGTTCTCCTCTTTAAGGGAAACAGCAGAACCAGTTGGGTCATACCAAGGAGGCCTTCTTCTTCTTCTGTTTTTTCTTTTTTTTTTCTTTTGAAATAATTATAGACTGACAATAAATTGTAATAGTAGAACAGAAATGTCCAGTGTACCCATCACCCATCTTTCTCCAATGATGCCCTCTTATGTAACAGAGCATTATGAAGCAAGGAAGTTGGCTCAAAACCATCAACTGGACTATAAATCTTATCATATTTCACCAGTTTTTACATGAACACTTTTTTTTGCTTTTTTTAATTCTTGTATAATTAACATACAGTGTTATATTAGCTTAAAGTGTGCAACATATTGATTTAACATTTCCATGCATTACTCAGTGCTCACCATGATAAGCATAGTCACCACCTGTCACTACACAGCGTTATTACAATATTGTTGACCATACCTCCTATGCTGTACTTTTCATCTCCATGACTTATTTTATAACTAGAAGTTTGTACCTCTTAACCTCCTTGATCTATTTCACCCATTGTCCCATCCATCTTCCTTCTGGCAACCACTGCTTTGTCCTCTGTATTTGAGAGCACATGCACACATTTTGTGGTATGTCTGTGTATGTAATTCTATGATATTATATAGTTTGTATAGATTCATACACCCTCTACCACATCAAGTTCCAGAACTGTTCTGCCACCACAAAGGAGCCACCCTTTGTAGCCATAGCCTCCTTCACTCTTCTATCCACAGACAACCACTTACCTAGGCTCTATCTCTACAGCATTGTCACTTCAAAAATGTTGTGTCAATGGAATCAAATGGAATCATACACTTGTATAACTTCTTGGGATTGGCTTATTTTCACACCGTATAATGCCCTTGAGATCTATCCAAATTGCTGCATGTATCAATAGTTTGTTTCTTTTCATTGCTGAATACTATTCCACGATGTGGATGCTCTACAATTTGTATTACCATTCACCTGTTGAAGGACATTGGGTTGTTTATAGGTTTGGGATATTACAAAAAAGGCTGCTCAAGTCATGTAACTGGTTGGACAAATTAAATATATAACAGTCATAGAAGGGGCGCCTGGGTGGCTCAGTTGGTTAAGCGACTGCCTTCGGCTCAGGTCGTGATCCTGGAGTCCTGGGATCGAGTCCCGCATCCGGCTCCCTGCTCAGCGGGGGGGTCTGCTTCTCCCTCTGACCCTCTTCTCTCTCGTGCTCTCTGTCTCTCATTCTCTCTCAAATAAATAAATAAAATCTTTAAAAAAAACAGTCATAGAGGTATTTTAAAGAAATGAGCTCTCTTAATCTTTGTCAATAGAAAAATATACACATTTCTAGAGGAGTTCTTTCCGACCTGTATACTTCAGGGGTTTCTTAAAGGGGTGTCTTGGCAAATGCCCATTTCCAGGTCACTCTTCTGATATCTACCAGTGATTTTCAGACTTACGTTTGGGAAGACCAAGACTGGTGCTCTGCCATTAGAGGTCACCTTTCTGAAAATACTAGCAGTCAAAACTTGTCATTTACTATTTGCATTCTCACTTTGGGGCCATTGTACATTTTCACCTTATTTCTTTGTCTCCCAACCATTTATTACTCTGACTTCATGATCCTTATGGATTTGTTCCCATGTTTGTTGACTGCCCCTGGACTTTGCTTTGTTCTCTGCTGTCCCCCAGTTTATAGCTTGAGGACCAGGCACAGAGCAAGTGTATAATAAATGTTTATGAATTAATTATGTCTTTGACACATAAAGGAGACTTTAGAAACTCTTCCCAAAAACCTAGATTGAAGTAAATATAAGTAAAACCCACCAAATAAGTACAGTGAAGGAAAATTATTCCAGGGTTTGGATTTAGGAAGCCCAAGTCGGAATCTCAGCTCTGCCCCTTACTGGCTCTGAATCTATAGGCAAATGGTTTATTTAACATCTTTGCTAAGTCTTTTCATTTGCAACACCATCGTCCTCACAGGATAATTGTGAAAATTGTGAAGCTCGAGTAAGACAATTTGTGTGAACACCCTTTCTAAGATACTAAAGTGCTGTATAAATCTAAGGGATTCTCCCCAATGCCATAGTTATTATCTCTTCCTTTTCCCTCTTCTTCTCTTCTCCCTCCTCCTCTCCCATCATTGATCTCATCATTGCCACCATCATGGCCTTTTCTCCCCTGGAAGCATGAAAGCATCCAGGCAACAGCAAATATGCAATCATGACATTCGTGTGACATTCCATCCAGTAGAGGGCAATAGTTCCTATCAGCTAAGTCCAATGTCTTAAAACATCAAGTTGATGTTCAATCATGGTAACATATAATCATTTATATTTATTGTTACAGGAAACACACACGTCCATCCTAGTAATCCTTCCATTCAGCGATCTCCGGTATTCTTGTTTGATACATTGCCTTGTAGCCCAAGCTTCTTTTGGATGTGTCTGGCTGCCATGAAAGTTATCTTTAAAAAAAAAAAAAAATAGGATACATTCTCTCTCTTCCTGGTTGACTGGGCAAAATGCAGAACAAATTGTATCTTAGAAACGATAACACAGGCATGCTTCTCTTTTGATTATTTATATCCTTGGCATTGATATTATAAGACAGGATAATTGTTTTGCTTGATTAGGTCATCTGAGAATCCTCCCACTCCTTAAGTGGGAATTCTCCCACCTGTATTCTCTGTTTGCTGACTTTCACTCTATGTATTTCATATAAGGATTGGTGGGGAGGGTTCTTCAAAGAAACTGATCTCTGGAGTCTATCTGGTATGCTAGGAACTCCCTCCCATAGTGCCTACCAGTAGCCATATCATTGGTGCAGGGACAGATAGGCTGGGAAGTTGCTGAGGGGCTTCAATGCAGAGAGTGAGTACAGTTGGGTCTTTGATATACTGCTTTAATTTACTGCCAGGGGAATCACATTAGAGTAAGGCAGGGTAGCCTCCTCTGGGAAGCAGAAAGAGAGAGAGATACACAAGGTAGCTTAGTTCTTTTCAGTTAATGAGAACTAGTGAGTATAGTTGGGGATAGATCTGGAATACCATTTCTTTTTTATGGAACTCTATTAATCTTTGAATCATACCAACCCTTCTTATTAAGGAAGACACTGAGATATTTAAGTAAGATGGTTTATACATTTGAGTATCATTCATTCGTTCAATTCATTCATTCATTTAACGTCAGTGGAAGGCCTACTGTATGCCAGGAATTGGAGATTCAAAAGGAAATAAGATCAAGACCCTTTTTTTTTTTTTTAAGTAGTTCCTAGTCTCTGGGGGAGGCTAATATAAACCATTAATGACCCTACAGAGGGGTAAGTGCTGCAACTGAGCTAAGGGTGCAGGACCAGGAGAGCACAGTGAAGGTGGTGATTGGCTGTGTCAGCAGGAGGTTTCTCAGGAGGTAGAACTGTGTCTGTGTGCAATGTGACTTGTTTCAGGAGGTGTATTTTTCATCTTATTTCACCCTCTAAGCAAACCTTGATTCATATCTACAGGAATGCTGGATGAGAAGGATGTAGTCCATTTTTACTGTTATCACTCCCCCTCCAAGTCTTCCCAGCCCTGCCTGGTACAAAGTTGTGATTAGATTTGAGAGTAGTGAATGGGTGACCACTGGCACATACTGCCCGAGAGCTAAGGATGGGAAGCCTGATCTTGATGCCTTTGGGAAAATGTCACTTTCCTCCATCTTCCTTGTTACTTGGCCAAAGAGAGAAATGAATGGAACTTGTTTGGCTTTCTTTGGCAGGGACCACACTAACTTTTCCCCAAAACAGGGCATGCCTCTCAGTATTCTGCCATGATTGCTTTTGGGCCATTTAGAAAAAGTACTGACTTAGTGAGAGGACACTGCAAGCTTTCGATGGGGAAAGAGGCCTTGTTGCAGGAGAAAAACTCCCACTCCTCCATTGAAGGCTTCCATGACCATGAGTAATTTATTCTCTCTTCTTTGGGACCATATTACCCTGTATATTGCTCTGTATATTAATTTGGCCATTTTGCCAAGCATCACCCTTTCAGTGTTGGATTTCCAAGATACCTTTAGAATATGCCTGAGGGCAGAAGTTTGGCCTTCTAGCACCTTGAATCCTCTGGAGCCCCAGTCTTTGGGGTAATGAGTGCCAAGTGGCTGCCCCCTTGGCAGAGTAGGTGAATAGAGATGACACACCAGCCAAATGCCCAAAGCTGGATACCGTCTAAGCTGTGATCAAGCTGAGGGCAGAGCCTAGCCCTAGGGACAGTACAGCCCACACTCCTGGGCTGGGAACATTTCAGACTCATACTGGCTCAGCTCTGGAGCTGGCTGTGGCCAGCTGAGACACTGAACCGTTTGCTTGTTCTGTCGGCAGCCCTGAAGAACTGGAGTCCTTCCCCTGTGGGTGAAGTCTAAATTTAGCCCTAAAGAAGCTGCCTTCCCATTTTGCTGGTGAAAAGCTCTTTTCACTGGAATGGGCCTCTGCTTTGATTAAGTGGGAGGACCCACATCTGGGAATACATAAACTTTATTGTCCTTGGATGACAAAACAGTTTCCCTGCCTACTGGTTTTCCGCCTTTTTAGCCTGGAGTGTGATTGCCTCTGCTTATGACTGTGTTGGCCAGGGCAAGCCATTTGGCTGTAGACTGGGCTCCCAAAGCTGGAGCCTAGGCTGGAGTGGACACCTGGGGACATTGTCCTATCCCCACTTCACCTCTGGAGGCCCAGCTCTATGTATGCAGAATATTATAGAGAACAGGAGGCTGGGTCTTTTGCAAGATCCTGGAAGAACGATGAGGCCTAGGTTTGTACCCTTTTAGAGCAGATTCTAGGATTTCAGGAGGGCTGAAATATCCTGGGGCATCCCTATTAGGCTGTAGGGTTCAAGGTCTTGGGGCCCATCCTGGACCCATATTAAAGTGAACATGAGACTCCTATCTTGGACAGACACCAGCCCTAAGGGGTTCTCTGGGCAGAGAAAGGCTTCTAAGACTTCTCCTGACCCAGAGCAGGCTCCTTAGGTGACCCCTATCCTAGAACCCCTCTGCCATTTGAGTTTTACGTGAATAGTTTAGGGAGCTGACAAGTGAACGTTCTTTTAAAAGTCAGCTCCCCTAGTGCACAGTCACATCTCTTTTGATAAATGTTTCCTTTGCCGTCCACTGATACAAGCCCTGGCTAACTCCTCTATGTAAGAACTTCTGAAATACAGGGCAGAGAACACTGGACTTGGATTCAGAAAAGCTGGGTTGCCGGGTGGTCTGGTTTTACTGCTTATTAGCTGTATGACTTTGGGCAAGTTACCTTCTCCAGACTTCTGTTTCCTTGTCTGGAAAATGGCAATAATAAGTCTGTAGTCACAGCTCTGTTGTCAGCAAAAAGTGAGAAAATATTATATATTTTCAAAAGCTCTTTGTAGAAGTAGATTGCCTTCTCCATCAAGTGACCTGGGCTGGCAGCAAATTGTTTGGATTTGATTGGTTCCCATACAGCTCCCACCCCATGGAAATCTCTTCTCTCAAAGAGCTCCCTTCAGGACACTGGGGGGCTTGGTAGATCAAGGGAACTCCTGCTCAATTTAGACCCTTCTCTTCCCACCTTTGTCTGATCTCTTGAGTCTCTTTCTTTTCCTGAAGAAGGATGGTGAGGAGGTCTGGGAGCAAAGAAGCATGACTTCTAGATTGATTGGGCAGTTGTTTTGCTGAATGCCCATAAGCAGATTGTACCTCAGTTTGTTGGTCTGTAGAATGTATACACAAGTACCCAGAAGCAGACCTTGAGAAACAACTTAGTGAGAACTCAAGAGGAAAATTATAATAATTGCAATGTTGTAGTCATCATCCAAATCCAGTAGTATATCTTCTGATCAGAACCTTGAGACTGGTAATTTTCCCAATCTACTCTGAGCAGCATTCAACATTAGTACTAGAACAAGCTTCTGCATTTAACAAGAATTGATAGAATGGAAAGAAATTAGACTAAGTCTAAAAGAAATTAGGCTCTGGGTGAGGAAAAATTGGAAAGCCACCCTCTTGTTGTAATTTTCCAGGATGTCCTGGACAGCCCCCAGAAGTCATCAGTATGGAAAGAGCTCAGGAACATTTTATAAGCTAGTAAAGCATTGTTGGGGTGGGGTCGGGGGAGGGATAGATTCTTTGGAATTTATCTGCACGGCTGACGTCACTTTCTCAGCACAGGGAGCCAAACTGTCTCGATGTCTGTGGCCTCTTTCTGGAATCATTTCCCAGTAGTTAATCCCAGGTGACCCTTGAGGCCACTTCCCTGTCAGAAATTGTTGGCTTACAGCAAGAAGTGGCCCTTTCTGGGTCCCTGAAGTTGGCAAGGAAGCTCCTCCTTCAAGCCTAAGTGGAAGGG